>NW_020954585.1:26756728-26828798 GCF_900497805.2 Vombatus ursinus
TCTTTCTCTCTCTCTGTCTTTCTCTCTCTCTGTCTTTCTCTCTCTCTTTCTTTCTCTCTTCCTTCCTTCCTTCCTTCTTTTTTATATATGTATACACTCTTTTCCTTTTGGATGTAGGAGAAAGTACCGGGAGGACAAAGACCCTTGAAAGTACCAAGGCAATGATGAGCCTAGAGGAAATTGGTCTTATCACATGTTATAAATGATATAATCCCATCCAAATGTAGAAGATCTAGACCATCATACAATACTGTTTATTTGAGGTCTTGTGAGAACTATGTATCTTAGGCACTTCTATGGACTCTTTAAGGGAATTTAAGGCATTGGGGAAGGCAGTCAGAGAAGAGAGTATGTGCTGCATTGATTGAGCTGCCTGGCACTTCCAGAATGGTTATACACAGGGACTATTTTTTTCTTTATTTTCTGTGATCTCAGCCCCCATGACCTCAAAGTACCACCTTTAAGAAATAAACTCCTTAATCTATTCTTTATAATGACCCTCCATCTCCTGCTTCCACTGCCTTCTACTCTCCCTTCCAGTCCCCTCTCCCCACCCTCAATGTCTAGAATGAACTCCCTCCTAAATTTCATATACTTAGATTCCTCATTTCCTTAAGACTTAACTGAAATACTACTTTCTATGTGAAATCTTACTTGATTCCCCTCATTTCCTTTTGTCTTGCCTTCAAAAATTATCTGTATTTATTTTGTATATGCCTATGTATTTACGTGTTTCAAGAAAATCACTTTGGTTACTGTGTGGAGGATGGACTAGATAAATGAGAATTTGAAGCAGGGAGACTGATTAAGAAACTATTGCAGTAATCCAGGCAGTTGATGGGAGAAGGGGATGGAGACAATAAATGTTGTGGAGGTAGAAATGAAAAGGTTTGGTAACTAATTTGATATATGGAATAAATAAGAGTGAAGAGACAAGGATGAATCCAAGGTTTTGAACCTTAATATCTGGAAGTAGGGCAGCTCCCCCAAGAGCAGTAGGAAAATAGAGAAGAAGAGGGGTTAGGGGGAAACTAATTTGAACATATTGAGTTTGAGATGCCCCTTTATACACAGTGTGATGTGTTCAACATGGATTAGACATATGAGACGAGCTCAAGAGAGATGAGGATGATATGTATCAATTTGAGAGTAATTTATATGCATAATAATTGATCTGATAAGGGTCATGAGAGGTGAAGAGGACAGTAAATAAGAGAGTGTGGAGAAGAGGAAAGAGCCTTGGGTTAGAAATAGAATTAGGGTTAACTCTATATATGGCATATATGGCATATGATTGTTGATCCAACAAAGGAAGAATATTCAGAGTAAACCAAGAGAGAATGAAATCATAACCCATAGAGATGTTATCTAGGAGGAAACGCTGGTCGGCAATGACAAAACCTGTAGAGAGATGAATATGGAAAAAAAAAAGTCAGAAGAGACATACATTTGGAGAGGGAAATTACAATTGAGTGCCAAATTGATATGCTTAATGGTTGCTCTTATGCTCAAAGCCTTTAGTGGCTTCCTATTGCCTCAAGGATCAAACACAAAATCCTTTATCTGGCATTAAAGGCTCTTTACAATTGTGCTTCAGCTTACCTTCCCAGGCAAATCACATATCACCTCCTGGCCTATACAAATCCACTAAATTGGCCTGCTTGCAAAACTCCATGTATGATATTCTAATTTTCACCCCTACTATGCTCTTGCCGAGACTGTCATCCTTTCATCAAATACTTTCCCTCCTTACTGTATACTTTTCCTAGCTTCCTTCTAAGCACAGATTAAACAAGAACTCTTACAGGAAGATTTCCCTGATACCTCCCAGGTATAATATGAAGTAATTTTGGCAGGGCAAGGAGAAATTCCATACTCCCCAAATTATTATTTTATTTACTATATATATGTATACACACATACATATGCATGTTTATGTATGTATATGCACACAAGATATGCACATAGGCATGTAGTACATACACATGTATGTATAATTATATACTCAAACATATCTAAATATTGTGTTTTGTGCAAATATATTTATGTATAAATGCATATGTTTACATGTATATATGTATTATATGTTTCTGTATGTTTGCATATGTAAATACACGTGTATGTTTGGTCAGCCAAGAAGCCTCCTCATTCTATAAATGAAAAAAGTGGGACCCAGAATCTAGTGTTCTTTCCTCTGTATCATTCTTGCTCAAACCATGACCATAATTAGTAATTGTTGTTGAGAAGGATTCTGTTATTTCCGGATCTTGTTCAATACACTTTCCATCATCTCAGGTTACATTAGTGGGGACCTGTGGAGAGCTGAAGGTAGAATTTTTAGAAATCTATTATTTTTAACCTCTTTTATGTTTTAATTTCATTTTGTTCTATAACTACATGTGAGTTTGGTTAATTATCATTCTTAAGTATATCAGTGAAGGTGGCAAACTCAAAGCCACCTAAGTGGTTTTTTTAATGAAACTTTGGTGGTGATAAGTTTTTTTTTTTTCCTCCTTCTTGACCTCTCTAGAAACTCAGGGATTCCAACTGAAGCATTTTCATATGGTGACATCAATACCAATGTTACTAGAGCAATGAAGTATAGAGGCATTACACTACCTATTTAAACTTCAATTAGTTACAATTTTTGATATGTTAAGCATCATTAAATAAGAATCTTCTAGCCTGATCTAACACCTCCAAGTCATGCTAATGCTGGTTCATGAATTCTGATGAATGTGTAGACTTTTAGACATACTATACTACACTCTCCCTTCCCTGAAGGATACTCAATTGAAATGAAGCACAAATATTAAAAACAAAATTATTTTCTTTTCATTGCCATTTGGGAAAACATTTGCAAAGCACAGCTGTTGGAATGGAGCAGGTGCAGGATTGGGTAGTGGCTAGAATCTTGGACTTGGAATCAGAAAACTGGGATGTGTTTTCTAGCTTGGACTCTGACTAGTTGTGTGACGCCACACTTTGGATCCCTTAACTAGATCCACATTCTACCTACCTCACAGATTTCTTGTGAAGCAAGTACTTTGTACAGTAAATTTTAAAGTGTTATATACTTAAGCATTTATATGTTCTATATAGATAGGACAAATCTAGCACGTTGGAAGAAAATACATGAAGATGATACTTTTCTCTTACCTTATTTTTTCTTCATTTTAATAATGATGTGGTCCCCATGAGTACACTCATGAAATAATAATCAAGTCATACTGTTTCCAAATGAAATTACAAGAATATGAAGCTGTGTTGCACACTATTGTAAACCAGGGGATTCCTTCCTTTTAGGAAAGTATGTTCTAATCACAGGATTGTTGTGAGGCTCAAATTCGATATTTGTAGAACACTTAGCACAGTGATAGGCACATAGTAGGTACTTAGTAAATGCTTGTTCCATCCTTCTCTAATCATATGACATTCTCTTTTATATAATGCATATATTAACTTTATAATTCATTAAATTAAAAGAAAAACTATTGAGCACCTTCTACATGCACCTGAGAAACGGTATGATATAGGGATAATCTTGAAATCCAATAGACCTGAATTCAAGGTCTACCTCTGACATATACTAGTTGTGTGACCCTGGGCAAGTTTCAACCTTTCAGTGCTCTAGGAAATTCTCTAAGACTGTAAACTGCAAAGAAGGTACCAAGCTGTATCAATATATAATCCTTCTCTATAGTAATGAAAACTCACATCCAGTCCCTGGCCCTACTTTGCATAGAGTATTGCCCTAAGTACTGTGTGGGATACAAGGAGGTTTATTCTTTGCTTTCAAAGAAATAAAATTTCATTAAGTAATCCAGAGATGTACATAGGATGAATTCCTGAGACTACTGTGGAAAAATAAGTCAATAATAAGGTGGCATGGTAGAAAGAACATTAATCAGGAGAACTTTCCTTTTCCACTTGTGTTATCTTAAGAAAATCATTTTTGATTCTGAGCACTGGCCCAGACCATTCAACTTTTCTAAGCCTCAGTTTCCTCATATGCATAATGGAGGAGGGAGCATTGATCTTTTTTTGTGGTAGCAAAGAATTGGAAGTAGAAGGGATGCCCATCAACTGGGGAATGGCTAAATAAGTTGTGGTATATGAATGTAATGGAATACTATTGTGCTATAAGAAATGATGAGCAGGTAAACTTCAGAAAAACCTAGAAAGACTTGTATGGTCTGATGCTGAGTGAAGTGAGCAGAACCAGGAGAACATTGTACACAGTAACAGAAACATTGTGTGATGACCAGTTTTGATAGACTTAGCTCCTCTCAGCAATGCAATGTTCTAAGACAATTTCAAAAGACTCATGATAGAAAATGCTATCCACATCCAGAGAAAGAACTATGGAATCTGAATGCAGACTAAGGCATACTATCTGCTCTATTTTTTTTGTTTTGTTTTGTTTTGTTTCTTCTTTCTTGTGGTTACTCCTTTTGGTTCAAATTCTTATTCACAACATGACTAATGTGAAAATATATTCAATAGGAATGTATATGCAAAGCCTATGTCAGATTGCATGCCAACTTGGGAAAGGGGAAGGGGAGGGAGGGGAAAAAAATTAAAACTCAAAATCTTGTGGAAGTGAATGTTAAAAACTAAAAATAAACAAACTAATTAAAAATCAATGCAGGAAAACACACAAATTTACAATAAATTATTAAATTTAAGATGCATCTTTTTACAACATGTTTTATATTTTTTGAAGTGACACAAATTAAAAAAAATTAAAGGGTTAAGGAAAGTAGATTTCCAAGGAGTGGGGGGGCAATGAATATTTTTTTTAAAGAGGTCTGTAGGCCAAATAAGTTTGGAAACTTCTGAATTAAAGAATACTTGAAGAAGTTGTGGTATATGATTGTGATGGAATACTATTGTGATATAAGAAATGAAGAGCAGGATGGTATCAGTAAAAGCCTGAGAAGTCTTATATGAACTGATGCAGTGAGTGCATAGAACCAAGAGAACATTGTACATAGTAACAGCAATATTGTTCAATGATCAACTGTGAATGAAATAGCTATTCTGATCAATACAATGATCTAAGACAACCCCAAAGGACTTATGATGAAAAATGCTATCAACCTCCAAAGAGAGAATTGATGAAGTCTGAGTGCAGATTAAAGCACATTTTCCCCTTTATTTTTCTTGCTTTTTGTGACATGGCTAATATGACAATATGTTGTGCGTGATTTCACATATGTAATTTATATCACATTTTTCACCTTCTCAATGGTAGGGAAGGGATGAAAGGGAAGGAGAGAATTCAAAACTTGACATTAAAAAATGAATGTCAAAAATAAATTAATAATAAATATGTTTTAAAAATGTTTTTCATATTGAATTGAAATAAGCTTATTCAAATATATAATTAAATTCCAAAGAAATCTTACGTAATCTTTTATACTCCAGGGGTGTAAATATGTATCCTCTAAAGCTCCTGAAGTTGGGCATGCACACCAAAATTCCACCGCTAAAGGAAGATTCCAGACCAAAAATTGGGGATTAAATGATGTTAGATGTAGCCACTATTTAGATTTTAAGAGATAATATGGTGGTCCCAGAATAAGACAAGTATGCTAAGAAAAGGAGTCTTTTCCTTGAACCCAAAGTACCACTCCACCTATAGGCAACAAAGAGTCCTATATAATTCAGTGATGAATCGGCTACACTGGAAAACAATCAGAGGGCAGGAATGGATGTCTTAGAGCAGACCCTAATAAAACCATGAGGGAAAGAGCAGTGACTTCAGGAGCTGACTCTGACCTAGAGTGCCTAGACAGCTGGAGACTGTGGGTGACTAATATTTCTTACTCCTTATAAGAGCAAGAGAAGGGTATCTGAACTTAGATATCCAATCTATGTTCCTGGTACTCCTGGTTGCTTATGCATATGCACTGACTTAATTTCCAAGGGCTAGGTGAAATCATAACTAGTTGTTGTATTAGATTCTATTCCTTTTACTTCCATGATAAAATCTGTAGGAATCACTGAGACTTGGTAGAATGAAACCCATAATTAGAACATGACTCTTGATGGATATGCCTATTAAAAAAAATGACAGGATAGATAAATAGGAGGGTGAAATGTAGACTTGTATGTGGAATTTCAGGAACCAGAAATCTATGGAGAAGAGCATTTAAATGAAACTCTATGGAGACAGAAACAGAAGTGATTTTTGTCACCTGGCTATACTACAAATCAGTTGGAGGGAAAAAGGGACTAGATGAGGAATTCGGAAGACAGATCACAACACTAAAATAGAGGAATAATATAGTGGTGATAGGAGGTTTTAATTATCTAGGCATATGTTGTAACCCTTTCTTTGCCCCAAGCAAAGCAGTTGATAACTCTTTAACTGACCTCAATGATAATTTCATCCTTCCAAAGGTGGTGGAAACAACAAGGAGAAACTCTAAAATAAACCTTATTCAAACATGAAGAAAATAGTTACTGGGTTCAAAAATGGTGGGGTCATTTGGGGAAGTGACTCTTTCTAGGGGTTTGTGACAGTGTAGGTGAAAAAAGCTGAGCATAATCTGATACAGATAGATCGATTTTGGGAAAGCAGATTTCAAATGGTTCAGAGCAAGGATATATAGGATGTCATTGACTAAAATTCTGTAGAGAAAGCCCAGAAAGGATGGAAGCTCTGACAAATTTAATTCTGGAAACACAAAAGGAAAGAATTCCAAAGAGAAAAAATAGCAAGTGTCTGAAAAAAGTAATGTGTGTGAACAGAGAATTCGATAACTTAGATTTTTCAATATGTTTGGAAGACAGAAAGCAAGGGCAATTCACACAAGATCAATTTGAGAGCACGGCATGGTTCTGTAAAAAGTATCAAGAGTGCTGAATTTCAGGATGAGCAGAGTCTGGAAAGAGAATTCTCTACCTCTCAACAAAGGGCTTTTGAATTATTTAAGTCTATATTAGAGGGAAAAAATGGAGAATGAAATAAGGGACAGGTGACCACTGTTTTGGGTGAATGGCATAATGATAACTGATAATAGGGAGAAGGAAGAGATGTTCAATTCTTTTTTTGCTTCTGTCCTGTATGCCAAGGAGAATGAAATGATAGAACAAAATTAGATAATGGCAGTTGATCCCCATGGTAAATAAGGTAATAATAAGAAAACACTTACTTGCTCCTAATAAATTCAAATCTTTCTGAAAGTATCTTAGCAATTATACCCTACCAATCCACTGGTATTCAAAGTCCCTTATAATGTAGCCCATCTTTCCAGTATTCTTATACCTCACTCCCTATAACATAGTCTTTGGTCCAGTGACACTGGCTTCCTGGCTTTTCAATGAACAAGACATTCCATCCCTTGGCTCTATGCATTTTTTTCTGGCCATCCCCCATGTCTGGAATGTTCTTGTTAATCATCTCCATCTACTTATTTTCTTCAAGTTTCAGCTAAAATCCCATATTCTACAGGAAACCTTCCCCAATTCCACTTACTTATGCCTTTTCTCTTTTGATCATTTCCTTTTTATCCTGTATATAGCTTGTTTGTAATTTTTTTTTTTTTTTGCTTTTCATCTTCCCATTAGACTGTGAGCTCCTTGAAATCAAGGAATATCTTTTGCCTCTTTTTTGTGTCTCTAGTGCTCAATACAGTGCCTGGTACATAGTAGACACAATAAATGTTTGTTTACTGATTGGAAGCAATATAGAATTGTGGGAAAAGGACCTGGAAGTGGATAAGGATTCCACATGTGGAATAAGAGGACCTAAGTTTGAATGTTGGCTCTTTTAGCCTCTCCAGACTTCAGTTGTCTCATTTTAGAGTGAATAGTTTAGACTAGATGATCATTCTGATACATAGTCTAATGATATTTTAAAGAATTTTTAGGCCAAGGGTGACATGAAATAAGGACTCTCATCCCATCTAGTTTCACTCTATGGGGATCTGAAGCACATTGTCTGAGTTCCTTCACAGTCAAGTGCTACAAATTTCAAGGATCAAACAAGGTTTATGGATGACAACAGAACTGTGGCTCTGTAATTCATGACATCCTAGGTACTAAAAGTAGACATTTTCACTAGTACTGGAGGAGAACATATTATCATGAATCCCTATACAAATCCCTTGTATTTGTTTGGATTGGGTTTTACTCTTCTAATCTTCAACTGCCCCTTGATCAGATGCCCTGATCCAATTGACTGATTTTTTGCCTTTTCCACTTCTGGATCTCCTTGATACGAATTCTGACTCATGCTTTCTTCAAATTATCCCTTTTCAGATTCAGATCTAGTAGCTCTCCTATTTCCATTTCTTCTCTCCACCCCTCATTTGCATCTAAGGTGGAATTTCTAGAGAAGTCCTTGATTTTCCTCCAGAAGCATCCCCTCATGGGTTACATCATCACAAATGCATATTGAGGCATTATGTGAAACTAGAGTTTGGTCTGCTGATGCCCATTCAAGATCTAGAGGGATATCCAAAATGTGGCTTTTACTCTAATCCTGTCCTGGCATTCAAGACCTTTAATTACAGCCTATTTCCAGGCTGCTTCTGACCAAGTCTTCTTCCCTTTTCAGACTTTGGCTATGTTGTCTTAAACTATTTAGATTCATAGAGCTTTCACTTGCTCATATAAACATTTAATTATCTGTGCCTCTCCCCCAATCTCTGCAGACTATGACACATTAAAATATTTCTTGCCTCTGTGAAGTCCCAATCACGTTCAATGCTGCCATGCTTTCCATTGTCAGGTCTTGTTGACCATTCCCATTCATCCTTTGAATCCTGGGCTTCTTTAGGAAATGAGGAATTGTTTGAAGGAATTTAAGGAAGAGGCTTCTACCATTTCCTCTAGAAACCAGTTTCTTAATCTGAATTCTCTAGCTAATTTTAATCTTCTTATATTATTTTCTCTACATTACATTTTACAAAACAATTCCTTTACATCCATATCCTGTGAGGAGACTGGACCATGATGATGTTTGAGCCTGAAGGAAGAGTTCTGTAAGACAGGGTGCTTTTGAATAGCTCTGCAACCATAGTAAAAGTCAGTCTGGCTAGAGAAGCTGTATTTGAGAAATGACAGTCTAAACAGCACAGAGAAAGGTATATAAGCACTCAGCCTTTGAGAGAGAAGGATATTAGCAAAGATTAGTTAGAGGGACAGTCTCTCTCTCTCTCTCTCTCTCTCTCTCATTAATTCAAGCAAGCAAAAGTAATTAGAGGAAGTGAGTGGCTATCTAGAAATATATAAATAGGATAGAGTTCTAAGTGTCTGCTTGAACATTAGGATTTATTTTTAACTGGGGGTTCCGAGTTCTTACGATTTCAGTAATAACTTTTTATTGTATATAAGCACCTAAAGCTAGCAAAGAAAGTTATTGATATGGACCATGGTCACTTTTGCATGTATGGTAGGAAAAAACTCAGTTCCTAGAGCTGGGTGTATATTTTCAAACAGTGAAGCCCTGTGGTAAAACCCCAGCTTCTAATTCCAAGAGGATGGGCTGGAGAGTTGAGGCACAGACCAAAGGAAAGGTTATATACTTGGGCTGCCCAGTTGGAGGAGAAAGGCATGGTCAAAGAAGAATCAGTTCTTCTTCCATGTCCTGTAGCAAAGGGAGTAAAATGATCTTGCTAGCAGGCTACCAATTTTGCTCTACAATGACCCCTGCTGGCTACACATGTTTTAGAGGTCATTTATAGTAGTCATGTATATTTGTCATGGCTACTTCTCCCCTTCACCCACATATCATCCGTCACAATATTTACAGACAATCATAGAATCTAAAAAAACTTAGAAATACTTTTTCTATTTGCAGAATTGTGGCAATTATTTGGATAATTCTAAACAGAAATAACTTACCATGCATTTTGTGTGAATTTTAGAGTGGTACTTTTGCTTGAATTACACAGATGACAATTGCTTCATTTCTCTCTTCCCCTCTTTGGATGTAATTATAATCCCAGCTATCATCTAACTAGATTGCACACACACACACACACACACACACACACACACACACACACACTATATATATATATATAATTCTTTTGAGCTGGTGTCAAATCAATGCTTTCTGTCCTTTAATAAATTCTCTCACTATTTTAATTGATTGTGACACTTTTAAGGATAAAAATACATTTTGAAAATTATTTTATGGAAAGCCAAAAGGAAGCAAATACATGAACATTCTACAGACATCTATCTATTTAGAACAATTACTAGGTAAATAAATATAATACCATTTACAGCTATCCCAGGACTATTTTCATAAATATAAATGATATAACTACTCACAAAGTTAACACAAATCAATCAATTTGATGTTACATTATTTAATGTTCATACACTACAATAAGCACCCATGTGATGATGAACAATATAATTGTACCTAAAAACAAATAAAAGTGGCATGCATCCAGTTGACTAATGTTGGGAAATATTCTTACTCCGCATTTCATAAACATGAAGATCCTAACATACAAAAAGTGAACTTACAGATTATTCCAGACAAATGTTTGTAGCTGTTATTGTGAAATCTATTCTGCTAAATTTATAGCCCATCTTGAACTTGATAAGAGAAGATTCCAAGTGGAATTGAAGTAGCTTAATTTGCACAATTCTGAACTCCTGGCAAAATGGGAATTTTGTTTGTTTCGGAAAAGCCCCAGATGGCAGAGTACTCAGAAACTGCCTCTTCCATTCATTCTGTTTGACAGAAATTCAACAATTCCAAATGATAAACACTATCATGAGGACAGAAGGCTATGGATTAAATTTAATTCCTAAAAAGTGTTTGAATTTTTAAAAATATACACTGGTCAAAACATACTTTTAATGAATTATATTTTGAACCATCTTGAGAGATAAAATTTTAAGTTACTTGAATTTTTTCTTTGTATAGTAACTCTAGTTAATTGACCTATCTCTGATTTCTAGAATGTAAAGAAAATTATAAGGAAAATTCAACCACATTAACTAGCTCCAAATTGCTGTGTCATGCTGCCAGCTGTGAAAGAATATTTTTCTAAAATGCTGAAAATGACAAATTCTCCCTGTTGAACAGAAGTACTTCCCACATCTACAATAAACACAGAATCTTGAAAGCTCATTTAACTCAATCTACTTTCATCAAAGAGGGTTATACACCCCCCCTTCAAATCTATTTTACATTTAAAGTGACATTTTCTCAATCAGAAATGCCTTTTTACTTCTTCCTTGTTTTAAATTTCTCTAATATGTTTAAGCAATATATTGCATGTATGTGTCATATCCCCTATATGGTGACTGTACTCTCCATGAGGATGGAGGCCATTATATATTTAAATTTTTATAGCCCTCAGTGCCTAGCTGTGAGTATAGTGGGTATTTAATAAAGGTTGACTGAATTGAGCTGAATTAAAGCTCTCCAGAGAAGGAAATGATTTAAAAGGGCAAACTTTGAGCTAAACTAGACAGTTTCAAATAATCTATGGAGTAAAGGGTATCCCTTTCACTACATGTAGCATGGGATATTGTATGACTTGAAAGGAGACAGGGTAGTCATCTCCAGGCTCTTTTTCCCCAATCCTTCTCCAAGTGAGAGTTTATTTCTGCCATCAGGAGAAGCAGGAGCTTGGGGCCAGAAGCTTTGTTCTCCTCAGAGAAGAGGGGTACTGGGCTAGAAGTATATGTCTGTTCCCTTAAATATCATTAGCCTGCAGAATGTAGTTTTTGTGTTCAAGCTAACTTCTGATTACTGTTCATTTATTGGGGAAACAATATATCCAAGACTTGAATCCCCTCCCACCAAATAACTGCTCCGCAATGAAAAGACATAGGAAGTAGCAAAAAAAAATTAATAATAACCAATTCCATAGCAAAGAAAAATCAGAGAAAGTATACATATGAGAATACATACCAGACAATACAGAGTGAAAGAACTCTTCCAAGAGTGAGGTAACTCAGCTCAACAGAGAGAGAGACAGAGAATGTGTGAGAGAGAGAGAACACTCTGGATCTTAGCCAAGGAGAAATTCCTGGAAGTCTCTCGTATACCAAGCTGGAGATAGACACATGGTGGAGATTACCATCTTTTTCATATTGGCTTTTTCCAAGTTTTCTCCTTCAGCAACCTGAAGAGGAATGATTATCTTCCATTTTCTATCTCAAACCAAGAAGTTAGAAGCACCCAAAGTGATTCCAGAACCTGAAGAAGCTTAAGACCCTTGAAAAGACTTTTTGAGTTCTGTCCTCTGCTGCTCTTACCAACTCTACCCTGCCCCACATGCAGGCAAAGGACATTGATCTTCATGAATGAGAAAAGACTATCATATGATGGGCCTTGGGACTCAGGTTATACCTGGTTTACAAATTTTGACAGGATAAAACAAAACGTATCTAAAGTCAGTTTGAGTTCAATTGAATTGAATTCAATATCTACTATCCAAGTCAGTATGCTAGATAGGCTTTGGGAATACAAAGAGAAAGTAAAAAAAAAAAAAAAGAAATGCCTGCCCTCAAGGACTTCTTCTGTAGAAATAGGAGTGTGGACTAGGATAACATATATATAAATGCATAAATACAAGAAAATTTGAAGAGGGAGAGAATATTAAGGGAACTAGAAAAGATGATAGAAAATGATATCTGAATTCAATCTCAGAAGAAGCTTAAGAGATAGAAATGAGGAAGGAGTGAATTCTAGGCAGGGGAGACTCTATAAAAAGCAGGAAATGAAATGTTGAGTTCAGGCAGCTGAAAGTAGGCCAGTTTGATTGGAACAAAAGGGAAGAAATATGAAATAAGTTTAGACTAGTAGGTTTAAATGTCAAGCTCAGAAGTTTGCATGCGGGGAATAAAGGCTATTCAACAAGTATTTATTGAAATGCTTTTTAAGGTATTCAACATTTTGAATTTTAAAATATTTACATACTTAAAATACATAAACATTCAAAATCCACAGTGTTAGAACAGTGTTGTATTTCTTCCTACTCAATTCCTCTCTTCCCCCAAATTCTATTCATTTCTCAACTTTCTGTGAAGCATTTCTAGTAGTATTGTGATCACAGAACCATAGAATTTAGATAGTTCTTATGAATATATTCACATAAGAAGTGCTTTTTTCTTTTGCAAAGCAAAATGATTACCATTTCCTCCCTCAAAAAAAAATTCCAAACCCTTAAAAAAAGTCCCTGCACTTCTCTGCTTTGACTTGTTAAAGAAATATTTTACTTTATATTAAACACACATGCAAGTAGCATCATTATTTTTAAGTTAGGATAATGCAATTACATATTTATGTAACATATATTATACATACGTGCATGTATATGTGTATGTGTGTGTGTGTGTGTGTGAAAGCTACTGTGACATGGGAGAGACAATCCAGAGAGTCATTGTGGAGTACAGAGAGTAATGAAGACAATAACAACACTTAGCCTTTGTATCTCTTCTATGTCACAACAACCTCTACACCTTTTGAAGTTTACTTTGCCTCTGAACATATACATATACATACACGTATATATGTACACACATGTGTGTAATCCATACAATGTGTATTAAATAAGTAATGTAATGGTATGTGTACACATTTATAACACACCTATTTATATTGTATATAACACATGATATATCATTAATATAATAACATATACACAATTATGTGTCATATTACATGTTTTGAAGGAATTGAGGTGTTCTGGAAAAGAAGACATAGAGAGTGAGGGTCTGATAGCTGTCTTCAAGTGTTTGAAGAACTGTCATGTAGAAAAAAAGGATTATATTTGTTCTGTTTGGCCCCAGGGGGCTGAACTAGGAACAGTAGGTAAAAATAACAGCTAGGCACATTTTATCTGAAAAGAAGAATACCACAGTCTCAAGTTACAGGTTACTGAAAGGACAACAGAAAAGTAGATGGTGGTCTGCACATATTTCTGCTGAAGAATTACACACTTGGGAAGTGGTATACATTCAAAAGAATTGACTAGAAAAGGAGTTGGGCTGATTGATGAGTGAGAGGAATACTTAACAGGCACTCCATGCATTTCATTGGTATCCAAATAATGTTAAGAGATCTGGAGGAAAATCCTCCAAATGTTGGTTGGAATCCTGTAGAGAAGTTAGGGGAGAACATGAAAATGGACCACAGAGGATGAGCAGCTCTGAGTGGATTATACAACTGCTGGAGTATATACCCACATCACTTAGAGCAGAGATTCACTGAGGAATTAAAGCATGAGGATAAACTTTCCAGCAAGTGGAGCTCTTCCCAAGTGGAAATTGTTTTCCTTTGAGGGTTGGGTGAGATTCACATCACTAGAGATATTCAATCAAAGACTGGACCAGTTCTTGTCAATTTGTAAACAGGATTCATGATTCTGTAGGGATTAGGCTGAATTAAACCATTAAGCCCATTTCAACTAGGTTTAGTGATTCTGTGAGTGTTATGAGCATGCCAATGGATTTGAAAAACAATGAGAATTGGAAAATAGGTAAAAAAAGTTATGTCATAGCTTTATGCTTTCATGTCTGGAATGAATGCATTTCTTCCTCATCTCCATTTTTCAGAAGCTTTCTCTTCCTTTTTTTTTTTTTTTTTTTTTTGGCTAGGCAACAGGGTTAAGTGACTTACCCAGGGTCAGACAACTAGTAAGTGTTATGTGTCTGAGGCCAGATTTGAACTCAGGTCCTCCTAAATCCAGGGCCCATGCTCTATCCATTTTGCAACCTATCTGCTCCAGAAACCTTCTTTTCCTTCATAGTTTGGATGATGTGGGACCTTTCTCACAAAATCTACCCTACCTTTCAGCTTAAAGTGTTCTCTTCCTCCCCAAATTTTCCTAATGTATTGTTATCTGGGGCTCTCCTTTGACCTATAATACCCTAAGTTGTATTATATTTATATGTGACTTTCTTAGTATAAACTCTTTGAGACCAGAAATTTTGTAATTTTTAATCTTTGTATCTCCAGAACCATGTAGCACCCTCCTTTCAAGGCATGTGAGAAATACTTGCTAAAATGAAATTAACTTTTTGTCATTCAATGCAAGTTTCTTTAGCCCATTCATTACATAGTTTCTAAAATTACAGTCAATTAACTAAAGTTGGTTCTGAAAATTGACCCAATTTTCACCTAATATTTTTAATTCAATAAAATGTTTATAGTTTTTCTTTTGATTTTTAAGCACTAAATTGGAGTTTTTACAGAAAATAGTCAATTTTCAAATATACTGGAACATTTTTTTCAGTTGTTACTTGTAGACCTCAGTTTAGAGTTCAATTTTTCCAAATATGTTTTTGTTTAATTTCCTTCTTTGAATGAGAGGTATTTAGATTACACATTATGCATTCTTTGTAACTCCCTGCAGAGTTCTGGAGTATGTAATGCTCTTCTCACAATGGGAACTCAATCAATCTTTGTGTCAGTCCAACTAAGAATCAAAATGCAAGAGAGTTCTCATTGTAATCAGAGACACAGTAGAAGTTAAATGGGAAAAGAAATACCCAAGTTTGACAAAAATAATTATTTTTATATCCGTGAGAGATCTAGATATCATAGCTTTACATGGATGATGTTTACTGGTCTTTCATAATTTCATTTCTAAATGTGTTAAATATCATCAACACATACAGATATGTGTATCTGTGTGCATAGTGTTAAATGTCTCTAATTCTTTTATATCAAGTTTTTATTTCTTTATTAATGGGTTGGTTGATTAATAAAACTAGCAATAATCATGATTTGGCCTACTGGTATATCTGAATCCTAAAAATAAGTCATATAGCATGATTTTATCATTATGACAGTTTGATATTTGTAATTTACAATGATGTATTCATGAACTTGAGAACAACATAGAAGAAGTTACATATATGATTTCAATAATAGAGGTATTATCTTGTAAATTTATTTTATTCCTTTTTGGTACTTCGAAATAATTGGAATCTATTAAAAGTATATTGGCCACATGGTATACACTTGGATTAAACTTATATTAATCCATTTATCATTTAAAAAGTTGTAAATGTTGCAAATACATATGGAATATTTAAATATATGTATCTTACTTCTTTTAAGCCTTAAAATGGGAAACTAGGTGGCATGGTGGATAGAGCAGAGGGCCTGCAGTCAGGAAGACCTGGTTCAAATCTGATCTTAGACACTAGCTATGTAACCCTGGGCAAGTCACTTAACTTTGCCTCAGTTTCCAATCGGTAAGTTTTTTTTTTTTTCAACTGGCCTCAGATACTAGCTCTGTGACTCTGAGCAAGTCACTTAACCCTGTTTGTCTCAGTTTCCTCAACTATAAAATAAGCTGGAGAAGGAAACAGCTAACCAATTTTCTATTAAATTCAGTGAAATCATTCTTGTTATAGTTCTAGTAGCAGATAGGAAAACAGAAACAATATTTCCTCATTGTGTTTCCATATGATTATGCTTACCTGCTATATCTCTATATTTTGGCAACCTTTTCTTCCATGTAACTTGGAGATTTAACAATTAATTATACATTAATTAAAACATAATATTAATTAACAATTAAATTAACAAACTTTAATGTAATAATTAAAATAAATTTTAAAGTAACATTCATTTTAAAAATATCTCTCAAGTCCTTATGGATCAATGTGAAGTATATGTGATTGTGGGCAACAATATATCCTGTGATGATGAGCTATTTCCACTATAAATCATTGATAAGATTCTCCAGGGAATTTTGAGGTCTCTACTTGTAGTATTAGGATTTGCCATCTTTCAGTCCATAAAAGACAGTTTCTGATGCACAATTATAGCCATCTGGTCACATCTTGCTCAGAATTCACTAGGGGATAAATTTTAAAAGTCTGTAAATATTACATGGTTTTAAAATTTTCCTTGCATAATCTATATATTGATCATTGTGTTTGGGTCCCACAAAGGTAAGCCTTCTACAATTTTTTGTGGCAATGTGATCCTGAATTGACATCATAATCATTCTATATACATAAATATATATATGACAGTCATCTTGATACTTTTGTCGATCTATTGTGATCTGAATTCATATAGATGTCATTAAAGTAGGACCTTTTGATTCCATTCACAATTTTAGTTCTTTCATAGGTTTCATTTAGATGTAAAAACCTTTAATTTATATTTGCCCTCAGCCTTCACAATTGCTCCTTACAGTGATGTCTTCTTGTTGCAAAAGTATTTTTGTCAGTTATTGAATTGGTTAAATCTCACCTTATTCTCATATTTATCTTCTTTTTTTGTTAAAAATGACATCATGTTATATAGATTATTATTAAAGATTCAGATACAAATGATCCTGGGACAAATATTTGTCATGCTAGTATAGCATATAGTATGTGCTTAATAGATGTTGGATATGACTTATACTTAATGTCCTACAGGCTATTGCATAGGTGGATAAAATGACTCTTTTGTAATTGAATGAAAATACTGGGACATAAATTAATCTTCCATAGTCTAACTGAAAGCATCTTTCTGACACTTCCAGTAGCAGAAAAGATGATGAGGATGCTATACATGTACCTTAAGCTGTTTTCACATGGTTTTGATTTCTTTTGCTAGGTGTCTATATTTTGCTAGGTTTCTATATTTCTTTTGCTAGGCAGCTTCCCATCCCCTTTGGTTTCCCCATTTCTGTCATGTAGCTTAGGGATTGAATACTTGGTATAGCTACAACGTAGAAATCTATTAAAAACATTGTTTTCCAACTTTTAAAGGTAGGTATTATGTCTGTGTGATTGTAATAATTTGTTGAATTAATATTTAGTGGTATGTATTTCTAGCTTGGAGATTTGTTGTCTGTGAATTTTTGAAGAATAGTAAATGTCTGGAGTATAAGTATAGACACCTGTAACAGAAAACAAAGGATGGGATGGGGAATTACAGAATTCAACCATTTGTATAGCATTTCTTTGTCAACACATTGTTGATTGAGTTCATGTGATTCTCACCCACAGAGGGCCTTTTGATTCCATTTTTGGGTCACAGTCATTTCACAAGCTCCATCTAGAGCTAAACAACTTTCATTTATATTCAACAAATCCAGTGGCCTATTATAATCTTATCTTCATCTTTTTTAATGGCATTCAAGTATAAATGATCCTAGGACAAGCTTCTATTGTACTATTATTCCTTGGTATGTAAGGTTATACAGACTGTTGTTTAGGTTACTAAAATAGCTGATTTTTTAAAATAGAATAGAAGTACTAAGATACAAGTTCATTTTCTGAAAGCTTGCTGAAAACATTATTGGTATAACTCGAATAGCAGAGGGGAAAGCAGGGATGATATATACCTCATCTTGTTCCACCTGATTTTGATTTCTTCTGTTAAATCTCTATATTTTAACAGTTTTTGTTACATGTACTTTAGTGATTATGATTATTTGCTTCCAGCCATCTATTAAAAACAATACTGTGAAGATTTTATGGATTAATAATACACACACATTTATATATATATATATATATATATATATATGGAAAATAATTCAATCTGTCAAAATGGTCCAAATCCTATACATTTTGTTGATTAAGTTCTCTGGAAAATTTTCAGGAATGTTTTTTGTAGAATTAGGTTTTGTCATCTATCAGTAGAAAGATATTGAGTGTCTATCTTTAACCTTTCTTTGTACCCCTGGCACTTAGAAGAGTTCCTTGCACATAGTAGATACATAATAAAGGTTTTTTGACTGACAAAAATGCTTATTGACTGACATATGATGTGTAATTTTAGACACCAGGGCAAATATTTAGTAAATTATAATTTTTATAGCCTACAGTGATATGTTGTACATTTTCTCTTGTTTCTTTCCACAATCTACTTTGGTCATCAAGTCAGGGACTTCTTAAACATAACCCTTCTATTATCTCTGGTGGCAGTGACCTATTCCTCAATTTCTTCTTTTCAACACATCATTGGCTGAATTTATGCTAATATTGCTAATAGAGGGTTTTTTTGATTCCATTAGCTTAGCTATGTTATAGGCTCCACTTGAAAGAAAACATCTTCCAATAGCATTGTACAGATCTGATGATCTGTACCTGTAATCAGTATTGCTTGGTGAAGTAATGTCTAATTGTTCCAAACATATTTCTAATGAGATAATGATTATTAGTCATTCTCCTTAGGAGGAAATGTTAATTTTTCTATAGTTGCCATAGGGTAATGTGACCCATGTCTCACTAGCATTATAGTATTTTTTATGCCAAGTATTTTCTAATCTGTATTATTTTTCAGCTCTGAAAATGGTATTATGTAGGTGTTAACTGCTTTAAAAGTTTTCTTCCCATTCAACTCTCATTTCAGGATGTTGGTAAATACCTTAACATATTCCACCACAGACTTCTCTTTGCTATCATTATGCTTGATGAAGATTTTCTAAAAGAGAAGAAGATAACAGTAGGTGCCACATTCATTTATTGCTTCAAAGGGACCTCTGAAGAGAAGCTTGAAATCCTCAGTTTCTATCTTTTATTGTTTTACATTAAAAATTTTACACTTGAGCCAAAATGACATTTTTTATTGCACTGGAGAAAGATTCTGTAAGATGAAGGAGTTGTTAATGAGTTTTTCAATAGATCCGCCATGCTGGGTATCATGCATTTACTTCAAATATATGTTTTGTTTTATTATTTTGTTTTAAGTTTCACTTTATTTGGAAGTCATTTAGTTCTGTTTAGATAATAACAATGGATTTAAGGCTAGGCAGAACCAAAATGGATTTAAACTATCTCCATGAAGAATTTGTTGTTTTACCTCAATTGCTATTGACATCATTGTATTGATGACACCTTATGAATAGAGAACAATTTACCACATGGACAATAAATACTCTAACATTTGCAGTATTCTTGAATCTAGTTTACATATGTGCATTATACAAATAAATCATCTGTGAAGAATTGAGTCCAGGGCTTTTTAAAAATCATCAAAAACAATGTAAATTGACAAAACAAAAAATGATAAATGTTGGAGAAGGTATGGGGAAATTGGAACATTAATGCATTGTTAGTAGAGTTGTGAACTGACCCAACCATTGTGGAGAACATCTTGGAACTATGCCCAAAGAGCTATTTGATCCAGTAATACCACTACTAGATCTGTATCCCAAAGAGATCATAAAAAAGGGGAAAAAAAGGACCAACATGCACAAAAATATTAATAGCAGCTCTTTTTGTGATAGGAAAGAATTAGAAATTGAGGGCTAAACAAGTTGTGGTATATGAATGTAATTGGAATACTATTGTTCCATAAGAAATGATGAGTAGGCAGACCTCAGAAAAACCTGGAAAGACTTATATGAACTGATGCTGAGCAAAGTGAGCAGAACCAGGAGAACATTGTACACAGTAACAGCAACATTGTGTGAAGACTAACTTTGATAGACTTAACTCTTCTGAGAAATGCAATGATCTAAGACAATTCAAAAAGATTAATGATGGAAAATGCTATCCACAACCAGAGAAAAGAAATACGGAGTTTGGATGCAGATCAAAATATTTTTTTCTATTTTGTTTTTTGTTTATTTCTTGTGGTTATTCTGATTCTTTGCTTTTGATTCTTCTTTCACAACACGACTAATGTGGAAATATGTTTAATATGATCATACATGTATAGCCTATATCAGATTGCATGCCATCTTGGGGAATGGGGAGGTAAGGGAGGGAGGAAAATTTAGAACTCAAAATCTTATAAAAGCAAGTGTTGCAAACTAAAAATAAATAAATAAAGCAATGAAAATATTATGTTGCTCTTGGGCAACTTGTTCAATAATTACAAAACCAATAATAAGTTAGTCTTTATATTCATAGGAATTTTTGGCAAATATTTTGTATTCCTTAACCAATATTGTATTTTCTTTTGTCATAAATATTTTCAGTGCTACTAGCTATGAATTCTTTGTCATCTGTTAGTTTATAACGGACAATGAGGTTCAGGTGTCTCATGCTTGCAAATCTGACTGTTTTTTAAGGTAGCTGGTAGATGCTAATCTTTTTCTACCTTTAGTGGTGTGTTCCATGGTTTTTGTCACTTCATTGCATAATGTGAATCAATTAAGTCCAGACTTCTTAAAGATAACGTTTTTGTAATTTCTGTTGGCAATTACCTGATCTTGGATCACTTTCTAAAAGTCTTTACTTTATATAGACAAATCTGTGTGAGATAGGTGTCTGACAATTCGTTGTCAACAGATTATTTGAATTCATGTGCTTGTTGCCTTTGAAGTGAATATCTTTTGAATGTACTGTTATATGTTCATTAGTTCATAGGCTTTGTCTATAGATAACCCTTTTGGTTGCATTAGGCAAATTCACATTCAGTTTTGGAATAAAATGAAATACTGGTAGGTAGTCATTCATTATTAGCAAAAAGAGATTTACTTAGCCACAACATGGAAAGGACATTCAATAAAGCATTGTGGCACTTACTTTACCTCCATATGGAAACACCTTTGGTTAGCTGTGTAGAATGTGGTGATCCATGTGACCCTAGGAAAGTGAGTTTTTTTTTCAAAATAATTTCTATAAATTTTTAAACCTGTTTATCATATTACCTGAGAACACCTAACAATTCTGTTCTTTTTTTGGATGAAGTATTAATCTTTCTACAGCTACATCGTGATGATGTATTTTATTTAAATAAACAAAACAAAGCAAAAGGTAAAGCTTTCTTCCAGGAAACATTTTAGATTAATTGTCCATTTTGCTATACCATAATGTATACATTAAAGTTGATATTGTATGGGTGTTAAATGTTCTAAACATGTTCTTCTTAAGTTTTGATTTAAGGACTCTAGTAAGTCTCAACATACATTGCTTCAGTTTTCTCCTTAATGTGTCTTGCCTGAAAAAACAAACAAACAAACAAACAACAACAAAAAAAAAAAAACAAGGTCTTTATTCATTGGTTAAATTTGGCCCAAAGCTCAAAGCCTTCAGTCTCTATTCTTCCTTAGCTCACATTAAGAAATGTATACTTATTATATCTAAATGACATTCAGACTCTTGGTGAAAGTTTCCACAAGCTGAAATTGGAGTTTAATAGCTTTTCAGATGATCCATAAAACTTGATGTTATTCATATAAATCAGCAGCTTTTAAACTTTTTGGTCTCAAGGCCCCTTTATGTTCTTAAAAATTATTTAGGACTTGCAAATTGCTTGTGCTTATGTGGGTTATATCTATTGATATTTACTGTATGAGAAATTAAAATATCTTAGTATTATTATGAAAATAGATTTGACCTTGTAGACCACACAAAAGGATCTGGGGACCCATAGGAGTCCCCAGACCACACTTTGAGAACTGCTGATATAAATGAAAGGCATAATGAGATTTAAAAAAAATTCCTCTTTGATTTTTAAGACTTGAGTTATGATTATGAATTTAAGGCTAGACATAATCATAAAAGGCTTAAACTGTCTTCCTGAGAAGATCTTCCATTTTATACTACTTTTTCTTGATTTCATTGCATTGATGGCATGTTTTAAATGAGAACAATTTTAAATTTAAATTTTAAATGAGAACAGTTTTCCATGTGGGTATCAGGTACTCTAGCATATTAAAACTGAACTCATTGCCTTTCCCCCAAACCCTCTTCTCCTCTGAACTTCTCTATTCCTGTCCAGGGTAACACCATCCTTCTAGCCCTCCAGGCTTGCAACCTACGTGTCATCATCAGCTTCTCAATATCTCTCCTCCCCACTATCCAATCTGTTGCTAAGACTTGCCAATTGTACCTTTGCAACATTGCTTCAAAATGCCCCCTTCTCTCTTCTGACACTATCACCACCCTGGTAGAGGATTCTTATCACCTCATGTCTGAGCTATTACAATAGTCTCCTGGTAGTTCTAGTTGACTCAAGCCTCTTGCCACACCAATCCATCCTCCATTCAGCCACCAAAGTGATTTTTCCAAATCAACAATGTCACACATTGCTCCCCTGCCCCAATCCCCTACTCAGTAAATTCCGCTGCCTCTCTATCACCTCTAGGATCAAATGCAAAATACTCAGTTTGGCATTCAAACTCTTTCATAACCTATACCCCTCCTAACTTCCCAGTCTTATACCTTACTCTGTGCCTTATACTTTTCAGTGCAGTGACATTGGCCTCCCAGCTGTTCCACAAACAAGACACTTTACCTTTCAGTTCTGGGCATTTTATTTGGGTGTTTCCTGGGCCTGACGTATTATTTCCTCCTCATCTCTATTTACTGCCTTTCCTGGCCTCCTTTAATTCCTAATTAAAATCTCATGTTCTACAGGAATCCTTTCCCAACCCCTTCTAATTCCAGCACCTTTCTTCTTTTAATTATTTCCTATTTATCCTTTATATAACTTGTTGCATATATACATATACATTATATATATATTTGTGTGCACATATCTATATTCATGGCCCTATCTGTATCTCGATATCTAAATTATGCTGTCTTCCCTATTAGATTTTAAGTTTCTTGAGGGAAGGGACTCTCTTTTACCTCTTTTTGTATCCACAGCACTTAGCACAGTATCTGGCACGTGGTAGGCACTTAATAAATATTTATTGACTGACTCCATCTGAGTGGATCTCTTTTTAAATATTTGCAGAATATGACTAAGGCATGAATACAGAATTGAGTCAAAGGATTTACAATAATCAATTGAGGTAGTTAGAACATTTTTCAGTGGCTTGCTCAGTACTACCTAAATTATTAATGAGTTGCTCTGACATCCTCTGGGACTTTTTTATACACTTTGCTTCTCATCCAATACATTGCTTTCTTACCAGTGCATTTAGAATTTTTTTCTTAACAACAGAAATTGTAAGGGCTTTGCATAAGGTTCATAAACATGTAATTTGCTTACATTTATAGAGGCCACCAGTGATTTCATTTTTAGGTAATGAATATGTGATCCTATCTGGTAAAAAAAGAGGAGATCAGGTTAGCATCAGAGAGGAAGCTGTTAAGGAACTTTAACAGTAATTTATGTGTCACATTAAAGTGTTTGAGCCAGTAATTATGGTTTTTAACCAGATCTCCTGCTTTCCATTATTGCAAAGAAATTAGAGTTTCAGTCACTTCTCTTGATATAAACATCATTCATTATATGAATTTTATGCACTTTCTCTTTCACTTTTGATTCAACTTCCATTTTTATTCTTTTAGATTTTTCAAAAGTAGATGATGAGAAATTTTCCACATCTTCCCTCTTTCTTTTTCTTCTAATTTATTTGAATTCCAAGCCTTGATAATGGGTGGGTCTGACTCAAGTCAGGTTCCTACTAGTTTAGGTTCAGTTTTGGAGCAAAATGAAATACTGGTAGGTAATCATTCATAATTAGCAAAAAGGGATTTACTTAGCCACAACATAGAAAGGGCATTCAATAAAACATTGTGGCACTTACCTTACCTCCATATGGAAATACCTTTGGTCAGCTATGCAGAATGTGGTGATACTTGTGGCTCTGGGACATACACTAAATTTGAAGGGACTTGACTCCACATGACTGGGCCTCTTTATGTAATTAGGAGACCAGGAAGCCCCATCAATATGATCAGAGGCCTTCAGAAAGTGTAGCAAGAAAGATCAGGAGTTAGCCTTAGCTTCCCAGGCCAGTCAAGTCCCATGGACAACTTTGTTGACACACAGATAAAAAGAAAAAAAAAAACTAGACTAACCAATTTTGAAAGGAGAAGGAGAACCCTGATAGATAGTTATCATATAACCCACTCCTTGGTGGCAAGGTATGAAAGAGCTTCCAGGGGATCTTCCACCAACAAAATTACTTTAGGTCTTTTACAAAACAGTCATAATCTTGAAGAAGCCAGGGATAGCAATTCTAGGGGGTAAATAGAACAGGAAGGGCTAAGCTAAAAAGCTAACAGATACAATGGACATGCAATAAAAAAAAGTGGTCCCTTGAAGGAGTGATCAAAAATGCAGGAGAGAAAGAAGATCAAGAATCCTAGGTTTTTGTTCCACAATTCAGATTGACCAAAACCCATATCTTAATGATCTGGTCATTTCACATTGGAACTCTTGATATGAGGTTGTCCCTGAGACGGAAAAGTGCCAAGAATAGCAGGGGTGTAGCATAAAAGATGACACTTCTGGCATAGTCAATGATTCTCTAATTCTTGTCATAGTCATCTGTAGCAAAGTGGTCATGAGGCAACCTGTCTTGGGATCTAAGTTGATACTGAGGCTCTCCTTATACCATTACCACTTGGTATCCCCTGGCTCATTCATCCAAACCTTTCTCTGGGAACCCAATCAGAGGAATGATACCAAATATTTGCCACTGGATAGGCCTCTGTGAAGGGGCTGCCCTCTCCTTCAAAAGGGCCTTACCTACTTCTAAGATTAGCACTAAGTCAGATAAAGGTTTCCTTTGCTTCCCGGAAATGTGGCTCCAGGAATCACATTTACCATAGTTGTATGGCAACAGTTTCATGTTCCCCCTGCCTTCAGAAAGCAAGGCACTTTTTAACAATACACCCCTTCATTACCCAAGGAAAGTGGTTGTCTAAACTTCAAGTATAATAGTAGAGAGGCACATTTGTAGAAAACACATGTCAAGTGGATATTTCCTGCCTTGTGAGCCTTGGAAGACTTTTCCTCCCTTCATAGAGTTTTCATGAAGCTCTTTATTATAGCTCATTATTGAGTGGTTAATTCAACTGGATCCAAAAGGTTCTTGTTGAAGCCATAGCAGCACTTTTGTCCACCATGAGTGGTCTTACTCCCCAAAGCTATAACTGTCCTCAAGTCAGTCAGGCAAATAAACAGTCCCCAACATGGACATTATATTCCTTCATCTCTCTGCAGCTACTTCCACTGCAATAAGTTTTTATTGTTCTGGTGGTCATTGCTACCACCTACAGTCATTGGTGGGACCTTTGGATCTCTTGAACTCAGTTTGCTATGAATTGGATGAATACATACAAGGCTTATTTGCCTAAGATCAGGATAGAACAAATACCAGAGATGGAAATAGCTATGAGTTGTACAGGAGATAGGGCAGCCACACTTTCCCCACTTGGCTTTTGGAGAAAATTCCAAGTAGTCCTGCCTCCTCACAGCTAAAAAAGTAAGAGAGCAACAGAAGAGGTGCCACTCAGTAACATCAGTTCTTCTAGCTTTGCAGTCAATTAGAAGATTTTTCATCATCATAATGTATCAACATCTTCATGATCATAGTCAGAATTCAGCTCCCCTTAAGTTCCCATATGGTGGCTTGGACTGAATAAAATTAGGTGGGGAATATCTGTAGCTGTTTCAAGTATTACTGCCCTCCCTCTCCCAATAGGTAGATCCATCTCTATTATACTTGATTTAGTAGTCACCATTAAGTTGACCACTGAATACACCAAGGCATTTAAGCAGGTGGGAAAAAAAATACATACATACACACATACACATACATACATATATGCATGTATATTTATATACACAGAGACACAGACTCACATATATACATATACAGACATATATACGTGTGTGTGTGGGTGTGTGTGTGTAAAAATATGGGTATATGTTACCTCTGGTAAATATATTAAATACACACACACACCCACACACACACATATAAAATTTGTTCTGACATATCTTGCCTTTTTTGTGGTCAAGTAGCACCATATTCACTCCACTATCCTTTTTTGCTGTTCCTATTGTTTAGATTCATAGGATCCATTACATCTCACTGACTGAGTTCTAATTTTTCTAGTAGTATTATGAGAAACCAATTATCTGCTATTTTAGGGTTCCTATTAGGCCTTCACAGCTATTCTAGCAAGCTTAGGTGTCCCTGTTACATGTTACACTTGATTGGTATTGGCTCTCACCAATACGGCTTCTTTGTCATTGCTCCATCTGTTCTATTTCATGACATGGATGATGAATTAGATTTAGATAGAGTTGTTAGAGTAATGATATTTGTTGTTGTTATTATTATTATTATTATTGCTACTTATCTGCTGAAACTGCTACTGCAACTTAAATTATGATAGAATACTTCCATTAGCATAAGAAATATTTTTTGTTAAATATGCTTTATTATAATCCTTGTTCCTTGTGTATTAAGTTAGTAGTTTCTTTGGAGTATGGATTCTTGTAGCTCCATACATTAGCATATCAGAAATTCAACTGAGTCTCCTCCCCCGCTCTTTGCCTTTGCTTCTTCTGTAAAAGACTCTCCCTTCCTCTTTTCCATTTTAAAATAACAGTGGGTCTCAGATTCTTAAAATCTAGCCACATGCTCTGATTCTTATAATCTAGCCAGTGCTCAGATTCTTATAATCTAGCTAATAGCTTACTAATGTTCAGACTCCTTAAGAATCTGCCCAATATGGCGGATGTTCTAATAAACCTTGTCTTTGGCTGAAAGAAATCAAATTCTTTCAGGCAAGACCCGTTTGTTGTGATTTTGGGGTCCCAGCACCCCTAAACCTCAACATTTTGATGGCTGGTACGGGGAAATTGCCTAACTTTAAGTTCTTCTCCAGCTGAGACTGCAAGGCATGTAAGCCTCCCCATACCCTCTCCTTTCTTGCTCTACAGTTGGGGTTGCTCTCCAAGAACCAAAACTTAGAGGTGCTTTTGGGGCAGAAAGTTATGAGGCTATCTTGCACTTGGCCTGACCTCTCAGGCTCTTGGTCCACCAGGATGGTTAGAGGCCATGGACCTGGGTACACCTTCCACAGCATAGAGGACAAGGATAGATGCCCTATCTGGAAGTGTATGCCCAATTCTGTCAATTCTCTCAGCACTAGGGAATTAGGGAACACTGCAGTTGTTTTTTGTTTCCCTGAGGCTTACTTACTCCCTTCCCTGTACACCCTTGAATCCTCCTTCACAGAGGTTACAGGGAAAAGTTAGAATAGCTAAAAATAGAATAGAATAGCTGGTCACTCCTTTCTCCCACTTCTTTCCCTTGAGTCAAGAAGGTATCTATTAATCCCTCTCATAGAAGAGAGTTTCACCCTTTACCCCTCACCTTTGATTTCACCCTCCCCCACCTGGGAAAGGAAGGAGGGGGGAGGGGCAGCAGCTATAGCATGGCCCCCCCTGGCAATGGCCTTGGTCTCTAGGGCAATCTTTGCCTGGAAGCATCACCCAGGTTCAGCATATCCTCCTCAAGGTAATGAAGCTAGCCTCCGAACTTGGGTAAGCATGCTCTTTTAAATTTGTAGTTTTAACTGTTAATGATGAGATGTTGATTCTCTGTAAAGTAATTTGGAAATGCATTTAACAAAACTGAAGGCACCTGATTGGTAATGGGTTTGTTTCAAGTTTCAAATTGGTGAACTTTTTGTATCAGTTATATCAAGCAACTTTTCATAATTTGTTTATCTCTAAAATAATTGGGCCATACATTGGTTATTGTTTTAATGTGTAAACTAGCCAAAAAGTTTGTTTGGATTATATATGGCTTGCTGAGAATTTGCAAGTATATAGAGATCTCTAATGATTCACTTTTTACTCCAGGACAAATTTAAGTTTGAGATGTAAATCCTGGAAAATTTTTTTCCTAAACTGTGATTAATGAAACTTGCAGTTTGAGGTAAAAGCTCCTAGGATTTTATTTTGAGTTGTCTGATGGATTATAATCCATAGATAATCAATCTACCATCTGAAAGAAATATCACAAGATACTCAGAGAATGTGATACTCCTGGGAAGTCAGCATTGGGAAAAGCTGAGAGGACAATTTTAGCCTCAGTCTAAGATAGGATCCTCCTGGCTCGGTTTCCCCATTATGTTCCTTTGAAAAGGAATGTTACCCACCTATCTATTCCTGAGTTTGGTTATGAGGTGGATTTGATACTGCATGGTTGGAAAACTGAGTTATCTGAATCTAAATAGAGCTAAGGATGTTTTATCCTATCATTTGGGCCCTTCAGTCTTTTCTGTAAGATTTGTGTCTTCCAGACAATAGGCCATTCACCTACAGTTGATAGCAAACAGCAGGTACCAGCCAATGCCCCTCTCATCATTCCCTGGATGCAGCCTATGCTTGGTTTCAGTCAACCTCCTCTTTGGGACTCCCTTGAGTCAGGGGCAGCTCTATGCCCCTTGCCAGCAGGAAGCAGTTTAAGAAGCCAAGACCTTTGCCTCTTACCCCAAAAGAATTTGGGTTCCATTTGTTTGAGGTGGGAATGATGAGGATGGGATCTAGTCCCCAAAAAGGAAAAACCCTGGACTTTCCCACCTGTCCAAATCTCTGGAGTTAGCCTGAGGTTATAATCCCATCAACTGGCCTTTTGTTATTACCTACACCCAACCTTCCAATTCTCTGTTACCCTTAACCTAGCCTAGCCCTCCATTGTCTTACCTCCCTATGGCCCCATGCCACTTCCCACCCTTAATCCTATCTAGGCTCCATTCTCTCTTGGCCATCTGGTTCAGGTCCCTGGAGTTCTATTACCTCATAGACTACTTGGCCACTCCTAGATCCCTCCCATGGTCTTTCTGTATATAAGATCCATCTTATCTCCATTAAGATGTTCAGATTCTTAAAAATCTAGCCAATAGCTCACCAATGTTCAGACTCCTTAAGAGTCTGTCTAATATGACAGATGTTCTAATAAACTTTTGTCTTTGGCTGAAAAAAAATATAACAGTGGCTTCTGTTAAGGTCATTCTCAGGATATTTATTAGTATTCAAGCTGAGTGAATGGCTCCTGCTGAAATAACAGTCATTTCCCAATGTCATTAACTGTATATCATCTTTAGGTTAATTACTAGAACCAACCAATCCACCATGAGTATTCCCAAGATTGTTGATAGTATTGGATATGTGTCATATCTAAGTTACCTCAAAGCCCGTTCATAAGTAAAAAGACGTCTGCCCAGATACTAAGTACATATGCCCTAAAAACTCAGAAAATTAGTACTCAGAAAAAAATAGTCCATGAATTTCAGGATATATTCCTTGACCAATTAGCACTAAAATCTCCAAAAAATCTTGAAAAGTAGAGGTCTTGCTGATAAGAAGTAACATCAGAAGCACATCAAGTCACCTTCAAAGTACGTTGCTACCAAACTTCTTATATGGATCTATTCATGCTTGTATCAGTAAGGAGAGGGCTGGTGGACAAGAGAAATTCTATAAGTATAAAGGAGCATGCCTCTTCTGGAAGCACCTACTAAGAGGGCATTGGGATCTTTTACACTCTTTTTACTTCTGGCCATCTGAGATTCAGCTGGCTATAATTCATCTCCTTAAATAGCTTCTTCAATATCTTTTAATAATCTCTAATGGAATATATGTGAACTGTGCTCTTGGGTTTTGCTTTCAATTTTTAGTGATAATATTTACCAGAGGTAATATACCCATATAATTATATATTTAGAGAGATTTTCCTTCTAAATTTTGGGAAATGAGCAGGTGAGCATTGGTGATGGGCGTACCCAAACCAAAAGCACCTGCCTTGAAATATTGAGGTCTATATCTACTAACCCATATTTTCTCCTTTTATTCCCTTGAATTTTTGTTTCTCTGAAGAGAACCAAAAACATACTGAACAGGCCTACTTAGAAGGTTTGTGGAATGTTATTGATTAATGGATTCCCAAAGCCTCCAAAACTTTCTTCAAAATTAAAATACTTAGTAATTAAAAGTCTCATCCCACAGCAGCACCAGTCTGTACAGAATGACCCATTAGTGACTGAATAAAATGTTGAACACAACTAATTATATCTGAAATGGTAGCTTGTGCAGCTCAGAATTTGTAAAAAAAAAAAAAAAAAAAGGAGGGGGGATTAGTATCTCACTTTTTTTGTTGCATGACTGAACCAGGATAAAAATAAAAGATTGAAAAAAAGTTCTCTAATTTTTGCTTCTCAAGTGAATCAACAGCAAACTGAGCAGGTAGAGCTTAAATGGTTTGTGACATTTTAAGGATATATGAAATGAATTAGCCTGATCCCAAAGGCAATTCTTTTTCCAATAAAGCTGGTAAGCTACTAACATTTTCAAAACCCACAGATGCATCAGTCAGGCTAGAATGACACATCAGTGACTGAAAGAAGTGCTTCCAACATTTACCAATGCATACATACATACACACACACATATGTATACATATATATACACACACATATACATATACATATATACATATATATGTGCCATCTCTGAATGCAGGCTGCATGCTTATCAATGAGATCGTTGGTGGAGGGGGATGAGAGATAAATAAATATGTTGCTAATAACTTTCCATTGGGTTTTATCTTTAAAATAGATTTGGTGGCAGCAAGGAGGTGGCATGAGGAGAAGGAAAACTTATTTGGGGTCAATATGATATGACTGAGAAAAGTTGGAAGTACTTTATGGATGCTTCCCGTAGTACATAAGATCTATTTAAATAGAAACTAGTTTATTGTTCAGATAGTGTTAGTACTAAGAGTTGCCAATAAAAATAAGTAGAGGGTGTCAGAAGGATATTCCATTTGGACTGAATACAGGCAAATTAAAAAGAAAGAAAGAAAGAAAACAGGCTTACCAAAGTCTCTTAGTTGAATTCAGTTGTCTGGGAAAATGAGACTGGGGATAAGGAATTTCATGCACATAATGTGTAAAGTAATTGAAACATCATTATTTAATGCTACTTCCAGTCTCTTAAACCCAGCTGTGCAATGGGGCTTGTACTAGAATTGCAGCAAATTGTTTTCCAAAGCATTGAGATTTGAGGAGCCAAATACACACCTTTTTCATCATATATTCATCTCTAAGTTTTGCAGCTAGTGAGCTTGGCATTTCTGTCTTTTAATTAAGAAAGAGTTCATTAGTCTTAGGGAATGTGTCTGAGAAAAGCAAAGGTGGGGGTTCAGTGAGGGAGGGGGAAGCCAATGTGAAATTCATTAATTCCTATACTTGCATATTAATGGAGGAGTAACAATATATTCCTCAAAATGGTTGTATTTTAATTTCTGAATCTCAGTCACGGTTATTATGAAACAACATCTGAGAAAGTCAGAAGGAGAGGGGAGAGAGATAGAGAAACAGAGAAAAAGAGAAGACAAGCAGATGGAGACAGGGAGAAAGTGAAGGAGAGAAAGGGAGAATATTTTACTAAACTTCTAAGTGGTCATGTTAGTGTTTTTGTTTTTGTTTTTTTTTAACTCATATAGGACATTGTAGCTATAGAAGGGGCAATTATAGTACTATTGTTTCTAGAGAGATAATGTAGACAACATTGCTTTTTTCTTCCAATTCAACAAATATTTCCTTTTAATTCTTGTTGGACTTGCCAGGAAAATTTGTTTATTTTAATCTATTGAAGGTGTTCCTTTCTTGATTTTTTTTCACTCTATGTATTTGCATCTATCCACGATTGTTGACACAGATTCATATTGTTTTGGAAAAGGGTTCATATGTGAATAGCCAGGAAGGAATGTGAAATTATGATCCCAGACAGTTTATTCAGATTACTTCAGCCAGAGTAAAGGGGTGACATGAAAATAGAGTTGGAGTAGATGTAAACACTAGCTGATGAATGTTAATGAATAAAACTCTTGACTTCAAAGTAATTCTATTAACCATCACTTTAGCCTTTTCCAGACTACTCAAGATCATGCCTTTGTAAGAAGCTCACACTCCGTCTGTCTACCTCACTGTGAAACTTCACAGCCTTCAGAATCACATGGTATCTGGCCTATCATTGTTAGGATAGAGCTACCCTTCTGGGACCAACGTTATGTGCATCTTCATTTCTCTAAGCCTTTCAAAGATAGGGACCCAGCTGGTGGCAATGATGTGGGTGTGCACATGTCATTTTATTTCATCATTGTGTTAGTATATAAACAAAGCATGTGCAATATTCAATAAACTCTAGTTAGCTTAATGTGTGTGCAACTATGTCTCCTTTTTTTGATAATCTCAATCTAACTTAAATGCAAAAATATGGTAATACAGAAAATGTAATATAGAGCTAAATGAAGCTGGAGAAAATCATGAAAGTGTTCTGACTAGGTCTACTGAAAATATATCTTACATAAACTCAACTGGACCCTCACTGCAGCCAGAAAATCCTTTTATACCTCCATAAGTAAATTGCTATCCCATCCACCACAATAGATTTACTAAATCTTTTCTGTTTGTTTACTCTTTTTTTTTTAAATTTTTAGGCAATTGGGGTTAAGTGACTTGCCCTGGGTCACACATCTAGTAAGTGTCAAGTGTTTGGTCTGAGGCTGGATTTGAACTAAGGTCCTCCTGACTTCAGGGCCGGTGCTCTATCCACTGCACCACCTAGCTGCCCCATTTGTTTATTCTTCATGACCCTATTTGGGGTTTTCTTGGCAAAGATACTGAAGTGGTTTGCCATTTCCTTTTCCAGCTCATTTCACAGATGAGCTGGAGGCAAACAAGGGTTAAGTGGCTTGCCCATGGTCACACAACTAAGTGTCTGAGGTCAGATTTGAACTCGGGTCTTCTTGACTCCAAGTCCAGTGTACGCTATCCACTGCCCCACCTAGCAACTGTCAGTCCTCAAATCTCTTGTGGTTCCCCCACATCTCTAAATCTCCAAATGTGGTTTCCCCAAACCTCTTGAGTCCACGCACTCAACTGAGAGCTTTGCTTCATATTTCACTGAAAAAAAAAATGAAGTTATTCACAGAGAGCTTCCTTTTCTTTCATCTTTTACAGCTTGCATCACTCAGATACCTTCTACCACTATCTACTCCTTCAGTCTTCTCTCACATAATGATGTGGCCCTATTAATGCTTGTTGTATTTTGTCAAAAACTTTTTTCTGCATCTATTGACATAATCATAATTTTTGTTGTTTTTGTTATTAACATGTTCATTTATGTTTATAGTTTTCCTAATATTGAATCAGACCTACATCCTGGTATAATAACTATCCCACTGATTTTTGTGACACATTGCTGTAATCTCTCTGCTAGTACTTTATTTAAAATTAGTAAAATTGGTCTGTAGTTTTCTTCCTCTGTTTTTGGTCTCCCTGGTTTAGGTATCAAAACAATATTTGTGTCATAAAAGGAATTTGGTAGGTCTCTTTATCTATTTTTTAAATAGTTTGTATAATATGGAGATTAATTGTTCCTTAAATGTTTGGTAGAGTTTACTTGTAAATCCATCTGGTCCTGGAGATTTTTCTTAAGGAACACATTTATGGTGTGTTCAATTTATTTTTCTAAGATGGGTAAATATTTAAGCGAATCTTAAGTATTAAGACAAGTGTTTAAAATAAATACTTAAGCATTCTATTTCCTTTTCTGTTAACCTGGACAATTTACATATTTGTAAATATTCATCCATTTTAATTAGATTGTCAGTTTTCCTGGTATAAGATTGGGTAAAATAACTCCTAATACTTGCTTTAATTTTATGTTTGTTGGTCATGTTTTTACCTTTTTCATTTTTGATAGTGGTAATTTGGTTTTCTTCTTTCCTTTTTAAAATTAAATTAACTTAATAAAATTAATAATTTAAAATTATTAATAAAATAAAATAAAATTAAATAAAATTAAAAATTTTAAATTAACTTAATAAAATTAAATTAATTAAATAGTTTATCTTTTATTTTTTTCATAAAATCACCTTTTGGTTTTAGTAGTTCAATACTGTTGGGTTGTTTTTTTTTTTTAAACTTTCACCTTTACTTATTGTTCCTTTGATTTTCAGGATTTCAATCTTGGTATTTAATTAGGGTTTTTAAATGTGTTCTTTTTCCATTCTTTTTGTTTTGTTTTGTTTTGGTTTTTAGTTGCATGCCCAATTCATCAAACTGGATTTTTTTCTCTTTTATTGATGTACATGTTATGAGATACACATTTCTCTCAAGTACTATTTTGGCTGCATCCTACAAATTTTGGTATGTTGCTCGTTGTCCTAGTCAATAAAATTTTTGATTATTTGTATGATTTGTTCTTTGGCCCACTCATTCTTTAGGAGTAGATTATTTCATTTCCAATTAGCTTGTAATCTATGCTTCCAAAGCCTTCATCTGATGCAATTATGACTCTACTTTCTTCTAGTTTTCTCTCTGGTTTATCTGAATATTCATCATTCTCCTTTGTTTGGCCTTTATCCAGGTTATACTCTCTAACATAGTTGTCTCATAGGGCTCTGTCCTGGCTCTTCCTCTCTTTTCCCTCTATACTGTTTCACTTGGATTTCACCAACCCCCATGAATTCATTTATCATCTTTATGTTGATAATTCTCAAATATCTTTATCCAATCCTAAGCTATTTGTTGGTGTACAGGCTTGCATCCTCAAGTGCCTTTTGAATATCTCAAACCAGATGTTCCAAAGGTATCTTAACTCAACCTGTCCAAAACTGATTTCAATATCTTTTCCCCCAAATCTTCCTCTCTTCCTAACTTCCTTATTACTGTCAAGGGCATGACTATGCTCCCAGTCGGCTAGGTTCATAATCTATGTGTTGTGTTTTATTCCTCACTCTCTCTCTTTCCCCATCTACATCCATATACAATCTGTTGACAAGACCTATAATTTACATTTGTAATATCTCTCATATATGTTCCCTTCTCACCTAAACCAGGGAGACCAAAATGTTCTCCTTTTACATTGTAGGATCTCACCATCCTATGCCTATGCTATTGCAATAACCTGTTAATTGGTTTCCCTGTCAGATGAATCTCACTAGTTCAATCTATCTTCAAATTAACTGTAAATGTGATCTTCCTAGAGTACAAATGTTACCATGTAAACTGCAGTAGTTTCCTATCATTTCCAGTATCAAATATAAAATTCTCTGTTTGACATTTAAAGCTTTTTATAATCTACTCCTTTCTGTTTTAGTTTTCTTACACTTTACAAAATGCTCCCCCTAGCCCACTCCCCCCTACTCTGACATATAATGACACTAGCCTTCTTGCTGTTCCTTGAGCAGGACATTCCATTTCCCTACTCTGGCTTTTTGTTTTGTTTTGTTTTGTTTTTATTGGCTGTCCCTCATGTCTAGAATATTCTCCCTTCTTATCTTTACTTGCTGTCTTCCCTGACTTCCTTTAAGTCTTAGCTAAAATTCCATCTTCTAAAGATCACCTTAATTTCCTGGTCACCTTTAATTCTAATTCCTTCCCTCTGTTCATTATTTCCAATTTGTTCAATATATAGCTCACTTGTACATTGTTATTTGCACTTTGTCTCTAAGGCTAAACTATGAACTCTTTGAGAGCAAGAACTCTCTTTTGTCTTTCTTTGCATCCTTAATGCTTATTTCCAATTTATCCTGTAGATAGCTTCTTTGTATATAGTTGTTTATCTACCATCATTAGATTGTGTTGTACATAATAGATTTGTAGTTTAATGTGCAATCATCTCTTTATTTTTTTTCCATTCTGCTATGTTATGGAAATCCTTGTTTTATTTCTTAAGTTCAAAATAAAAGATACTAAATTAAAAAAAAGTTTCCAGCTCTTTGACCACAGAGAAAATATTTTTCATAACCTTGTATTCCCATACTAAAATATTCACACATTTTATATGCATGGTCAATCTTAATTTAAATCAATTCAACATACTTTTGTTCATGTTATTGTTGTTCAGTCATTCTTCAGTCATGTCCAATTCTTTATGACCCCTTTGGTATTTTCTTGGCAGAGATTTTGTAGTGGTTTGTCATTTCCTTCTCCAGGTCATTTCATAAGTGAGGAAACTGAAGCAAGCAGGGTTAAGTGACTTTCCCAGGGTCACATAGCTGGTAAGCATCTGAGTCCAGATTTGAATTCAGAAAGATAAGTCTTTCTGATTCTACACCCTATGTTCTGTCTACCATGCCACCTAGTTGTCCCCATTTTTTTGATTTATATTAATTAATAATTGATTAATTGAAGAGTGCACAGATGAAAGTAACCATGAGGGTGAAGGGGCCCTGAGATCATCTTGTATGAATCTTTGAAGAGTTTGGTGTTGATTAGCCTGGAGAAAAAGACAACTTATGGAGGATATGATCATTAACTGTAAGTGTTTGAAGGTATGGGTGTGGAAAAGAAATCAGATATGTTATGTTAGGTGCCATAGACAAGAGCTAGGAGCAATGGGTAGAAGTTGCAAAGGGACAAACTTAGTACTAATATATTGTAATGGAGACTGGCATATTTGTAGAGACAAAGGATCATGACTTGTTTCCTGAAGTTGCATGTTAGCCTCAGAGAGGAGAAGGCACAAGGCATCTACCCTTCCCATATTATCCAGCAGTGGATGATGTCATAAAAGAAGTCAAACACACAGATGGCGATGAGAAATTAAGCTAAGGGCTCTGGTAAGCTAATGCTTTCTGAAAGCACCCATAGTCTGGCTGTGCATTCAATCCAAACTAACCCATGTGGTAAGCAGACTGGAACCAGTCACAGAATGTTTACACATACTCTGTTGTATCTCCAATATATTTCCATTATACATTATGATCACTCTCCCAAAACGAATCTATTCCACATGGGGAAACAGCATGAGAGGTATTCTGTAGAGTGCCAGTCCCATTGCATGAAGAAAACATTTTTCCTCTAATAATTAGAGATATTCAAAAGCAGAATGGCCTACCTCTCAAGACTGTGTGCTCTGTCCTCATTGTAGTTCTTAAGCAAAAGCTGAATGACCACTTTCCAGATCATTTTGTAGTGGAAGCATAGATTGGCCTCTAATATCCCTTCTATCTCTGAGAGTCTGATTCTCGTAACTTGTTTTCTCTGAGGCACTGAATTACCTTGATATTTTCTCTGTTCAGAGTTGGCCTTCACCACAAATGTCAAGTAAATAAAGTGTGTCCTCCCAACTCCCCTCTTTGCCTTCTCTTTCCGCTTCATAGGATGGTTGGGTGATGACCCCCCCCGGGTGTCAAGGGTACACTCTATCTTCTCTCCCATTATTTAAATGTCATTATTTTCACAACAAACTGCCCAATTGAAAGAAATGTGATAAATTTATTTGCATCTAGGAGAATTGATACCCATTCTCAGAACTATTTGGATTTAAATTAAAGAGTAACCTGTCAAAGAATATATCTCAAATGGGATAAGGAGACCTGTGATAGGATTGGTATAAATCAGTTAAATTGCCTTTACTAATGCAGTCCAGCATTACTTTTGCAATTTATAATCTCAGAGAATTGCCCAGAGCCCCTAGATTTCAATTCGTTTGTTCACATCACATAGCCAGTATCTATCAGGACTTGATCCCATGTCTTCTTGAATATGAGACCAGTTCTTTGTCCATTTTACTACACTGCTTCAAATGATGGCATTTAGTTACACATCTTAAAAACAGGAAGAAAGAGGAGTTTTTGCTAGAGGAGCCTTCTCTAGAACCTCTCAAATTAAATAATTATTTTTTGAATATGTTTCAATTAAATTCCAAAAGAATTTACAGGTGGATATGGTGGCACATGCCTATAATTCCTTCTACTGATGGACAGTGAGATTGATGGATAGCTTGAGTTCTGACTTACAGTGGGCTAAGCCAATCAGGTGTTCATGCTAAATCCAGCACCTATATTGTGTGCCATTGAGAAAAGGGAGCCATCAGGCTGCCTAAGGAGGGTCAAACTGAGCCACATTATAAGCGGTGCATGTCAAATCTGTTGATCAACAGTGGGATCAAGAACATGAGTGGATGTTGCACTCCACCCTAACCAAGACAGAAAATAATTGTTGTTTAGCCAATTTGTCATTTATCCAACTCTTCATGACCCCTTTTGGAGTTTTCTTGGCAAAGATAATGCAGTGGTTTGCATTTCCTTCTACAGCTCATTTTACAGATGAGGAAACTAAGGCACGCAGGGTTAAGTGATTTGCCCAAGGCCACATAGCTACTAAGTGTCTTGAGGCCAGATTTGAACTTGAGTCTCCTGACTCCAGGGCTGACAGTCTATCCACTGCACCATTTACCTGCCCCAAGATAGAGATGCCTACTCTCAAAAACAAAACAAAACAATTTATTATGTGTCTTTTAGAGGAAAGGCACAGTATTAAGAACTAGGAATACAAATGCATTAAAAAAGTCTCCATATGCAAAAAAAGCTTACATTCTACTGAGGGGATATAACAAATATATTCTTTTTTAAAATACAACTTTAAAAAATGCCCCTAACAATGTGTAGGGTAGAAAATAACAGGTTGGTAAGCAGAGTACTAGCTACTCCCTTCTTGACTGGCCCTTGCCTTCTTGGGGGAAACTCCCTCTTTCTCATATTCTCCCTTTGAGGTATGGTGTTTTCTCTAGTCAATGTCCCTGGCATCAGCCATTAGTAGGAAGACTTTACTTTCCAACTTTCTACCAGAAAGAAAAATGAGAAAGATGAAAAATGCCTGAGGTGCCACCTTCCATACCAGCTCCCATTAACCCCACAAGCAGTACCAAGTTGCTTGGCATATATGAGTCTAAGTATTGGTTCAGATTCACTTGATTTTTTTTTCTGCTTTGGGAAAGTTATAAGAATTTGATTCAATTAAATCTCTTTTGTTCATGTCAGACTCCAGGGTGGGAAGGTCCCAGTGCTTAGATGGAGATTCAATCTGAGAAATACACGCGCACACGTACACACATATGTATGTATGTATGTAAATATATGTGTACACATACACACACACCATTCTTATTGGAATAGGAACAGTCCTTGCACTTTCAGTCTGGGTAAGATAGGGACACCCTAGTCTGGAAATAATTATTTAATAATAAATGAAGGCATCTTTGTTTCTCTTTCACACACATACATATGCACACATGTACATATGCATATGTGTATCTATGTATATAGATACACACATGTATGTATATACACACATGTGTGTACATGTACACATTGTATACATATATTTTCCTCTACTTAGGCAACCTGATCTTCTCCCAACCTCTGACCTCCTCCTTTCCCAGATGTTCACTATCCAAAGTCAAACTTAGTAAAGACACTGTCTCTCTAGCAACAGGGGTTATAGCACCATGCCCAGCTGGCAAATATATATTACAGTATAAAATCTCCCACTTCTCTCTCCTGTATTCTTTACCATCCATCTTCCTCAACTCAGCTGCATTTAATGGTTAATTGCAATGAACAACCACATTATCTTATAGAAACCAGTTTGTTTTAGAACAAATGGTAAAAACAGAAAGCAGAATGAATTTTTAAAGAACAGAGATTGGAAGAGAAGATTTGTCTCACCCTTGGGAGAATGAGAGGGCTAAAGGAAGCACAGGATGGGAGAATATCAATCACCAGGTCCATTTTAGCAACATGAGAGTTCAGTGGTCTGCATCAACTCTGGTTTTAACCCACCCTCACTCAGATAATCTCTGTTTTGTGTCACAACAGCCTCTTCACATTCCCTAAACTGATACTTTTCTCATGCTTTGGCATGTATGACACTAGTAGCTCTAACACGAGCTCTCATATCTCCAACACAGTGAATACTTTGACCCCAGTTTCCTCATGAGTCTTAACATAATTGTGTCCTGTTCTCTTATACCATGAGATGTAATCACCTTTTGAGTGACTTTTCTTTTTCCTCTCCCTTCTTTTAGGAAATGGAAGAAGCTAAGTTCTCCAAAGGCTTTTAAGATGGACTTTAGGGAGTTGCTGTCCTTTGGCAAACAGGTCTTTGCTAATATTCAGTTACTTATACAGATAACTAAATACAAGAGAATTTTAGAAGAGAGAGAACACTAGCAATTCAATTTGAGTCTGAATCTAACAATATTGAAAACAATTTAGTGAAAAGGATGCGATTGTTATCATTATGTATTTTACAATTTAGAATAATATTGGATATGATAGATTATAGATCACTCTGTATAATGTTTTGTAAAAATGTTTATTTTCCCCTTTATAGAAGTGAGTGTTTGTGGGGTTTTTTTTTTTTTAGCTGATCATGGTTTTTTTTTTAAATTAAAATATAGTTTTATTTTGAAATTTGCTGTGTTTATAAATTACTTCTTAATTTTGCCAGAACTTCAAAATATTTTTTAAAATAACATACACTGTGTATTTGGATGCCTAGAAGTAAAGCCAAATTGGACACAGCTATCAACACATTTGAATTTTTTCCATAATTGGAATTTGTTTCTCTGACATAGTTTGGAGAATATTTGATTGATCACTAGGGTCTGAGTTGTTAACACCTTTCTTGTCTCTTCATTCTTTTCTATTTTATCCAATTATCCATAATTGGAATTGGACCAAAAACATAAATAGTTTTTTTAAGCCAAAGAATATATATGAGAATTACTTGCTCTGTATACATTCTGCTGAAATAGAACAATAATCAACTGACTATCACACATTGGGTACATTCAATAATTAATTATAAACCATTTAAAAGTCAAATTCCCACTCATAAGATATATTCTGGCCAATCCCAAATGGTTATCTGCTTTGGTTGAAGTTATATGTTTGTGTGAAAAATCAAATGACCAAGTGGGCAGATTTACCAAGAGAACGATATCAAGTTTTTCCTTCTGGAATCTCTTGACCTGCTTCATATAACTTAGAGTTCAGTGGAAAAGAGTTTACAAAATGCTGTTTTAAAGTATCAAACTGATACATATTTCCAAGTAGAACTTAATTTCTTGATTTTTACTTTCTTAAACATACAGTTCAAATATTTGTGGAAGTCCCAAAGTATTTTCATGATATGCACAATAATTCATTTTCAAGCATAATAAAGATTTTTTTATGATGAGGAAATATGACTACCACTTTAAAGAAATAAAAATCATATATGATAATAATAAATGTTTAGTTAGGTATAAAACTGTTAAGGTTTTTTTTAAATGTATACATTATATCTTTTGATACTCAGAATAGCCCTCTTACTTCCCCAAAGTCAGAGGTGATAGAGAGAGGATTCAACCATTCTCTCTCAAGATATTGTCTGTACATAGCTATTTACATACTGTCTCCTTTGTTATATTGTGAGCTCCTTGAAGGCAAGGAGGACTATTTTTTTTTTTTGCCTATTTTTGTATCTGCAGCACTTAGCACAGTGTCTGGCACATAGTAGATACTTAATAAATGCTTGTCGACTTGGCCTAATTTCCACAATGGAGATTCTACACGTTCTGATATTGACTATGGTAACTGTGAAAGTTTGACAGGAAATACTAATGATTGGATTAGGTTCCCTGTCAATGTAATAAAACAGCTACCATGCATCTAAGAAATGGAAAGAGTAGCATAGGGTTTCAGACTTTCTCTTCTTGAAGCAATCATAATGATCAATTTGATACCCACAACAGTAGATTAAATGGAGCTCTTTCATGTTTGAGTGTAACAAGAAGGTAAGACACAAAGGACCTAATTTAAAAATACTTTGGTGCAGATAATAGCCTAAGGCAGGCAAATAGCAAATGTTTATGGACTGGATATATGAATATATTTATTATGCACCTATATAATAACATCAAAACAAACTGTAAGCAGATCTTTCCATTTTTAAGGAAAGACTTCATGCTATGTTTTGTTCATGATATCATTAGCACCAGGTTACACAAAAATGTATTACAGATTAATCCAAGGCAGTCATAAGAAATAATTTCATTCTTAAATCCAGATTAGATGAAATGAGTGGAAATTAAAGACGTACTTAAATCTGAAGAGGGAAAAACCTAACAGCCTGAAAGCACTGAAAATATATCCTGGATATAAACTCTAGGGAATGGTATTTAATAATGAAATTCATGGCAAAAATAATATGGATGTTTCAAATGTGTTTGAAAAAGGGATAGGCATACTAACAATGGAATTTTGAAAATTTTTTTTTAGTTTGATGGCATGTATTCAACTAATAAACTATCCATACCACAACAGTGATTTTTATAATTTGCTATAAGCATCATAAACAAGCAAGTTCTTTGACAATATCTGATAAAGTATAAAAGCATCTGAGGACCAACACTTAGCAATATATGCAGCTATTGTCATGGCATGGGTAGAATATAATAATAGTACCCACAGTATTCACTCAAAGAAAAGTGGAGCTTACTATGAATACTCTAAAAAAAAAACCAAACAAACAGGGATCAAACACTACCATGGCAGAAAGTGACTTGAGAAAACCATTAAAGACATGGGGATATCGAGACATCACATGCATTTGAAAAGTTGAAAACCAAATTGCCCAATTAACGGAAAGAAAAAAGTTAAGATATGTAATAGATTCCAGACACAAAAGTATATCAGAAATTCTTGATTCCATTAATTATCAATTATTGAAAACTAAAGGTTAAGAGAATCTGAGAAATCAAAACAACATCAAAAACTTCCCACAAAATAATTCAATTTCTGTATCAATAAAAAACTATATCATGAAGGTTTGAAAATCAAAGAAAATAGATGTGTGTGTGTGTGAGAGAGAGAGAGAGACAGAGATAATGAGAATGAGAATGAGAATGAGAATGGGAACAAGAAAGAATAAGAACACACTCCTGAAGAAGGATGTGGAAAATTTCTAATCATCTATATGGATGAAAGAAGTAGAACCTAATAAAAACACATGTTGTATGAAACAGGAAACATAACATGTATGATGATATAATAGATGGAAGAATAGTTATATCAAGTAATTTTGCTTCTCTACAAAACTGTTCTCTAGGAAACTAAAAAGTGATGGGTTTAAATATGTTGTTCAGTTGTTCAGTCATGTTTAACTCTTCATGACCCCATTGACCATAGCATGCTAAGCCCTTCTATTGTCCATAATCTCTCAAAGTCTATCTAAGTTCATATTCAATTTTTTCCCATGACACTATCTATCCATCTTATTTTCTGCCATCTTCTTTTTCTTTTGCCTTCAATCTTTCCCAGCATCAGAATCTTTTCCAATGAGTCCCATTTTCTGACTATGTGACCAAAGTGTTTAAGCTTCAGATTCAGTATTCGACCTTTCAGTGCATAGCCTGAATTGATTTTAGTATTGACTGATTTGATCTCCTTGCTGTCCAAGGGACTCTCAAAAGTATTCTTTGGCACCATAATTCAGAGGCATAGGTTCTGTCGCACTTCACTTTTTTTCATAGTCCAATTCTCATTTACTTCTCCAGTGGATCACCTTTTGTCAGAACTCTCCTCTATGACCTGTCCATCTTAGGTAACCCTGCATAGCATAGTTCATAGTTTTACTGAGCTATGCAAGCCATGACAAGGCAGTGATCCAGGAAGGTGATAATTGTTGGTTCAAGTGCTTCATAGTAGTTTAGAAATTGCTATCAAAGTATTTTATTTTAAATTTTTTTTGACTAGGCAATGGGGTTAAGTGACTTGCCCAGGGTCACACAGCTAGTAAGTGTTATGTGTCTGAGAACGGATTTGAACTCAGGTCCTCCTGAATCCAGGGCTGGTGTTCTATCCACTGCACCACCTAGCTGTCCCAATCAAAGTACTTTAACAGATTGGTTTTTGATCTCATTTCTTATTGGAAGGCAACACATATAAATTGTGATAAGATGGCCCTCCAAATATAGTCCAATTACTTATTTTTATATAAAGTTTTATACAAAGTTTTTATACAAATTTTGTATACTTTATAGAAAGCATTCACCTCATATTGCTAAAAAATGAATCCATAATCATTAAAAAGATATCCATTTTGGTGGAGCACAGGGGGTGTATCGTAAAGTCTTACAAACCAATATCATCTGGGTTATTATTGAATAAGCCATCTGAAAGATGTCACATTTATTGAACCTTTATGGAGTCTTGCCTCTGTTATGTTCCTATCTCTTATTTATGTACTGCAAATACATAAAATAAATCTAAATGTAATAAAAACACATTTGATATTCACATAGAAAGCTTAGATCTATTTAAAATATCAAAGGCTAAAATATTCCTTTAGCACAATGATGTAAAGAACAATTGATAGAAAATATGGCATCTTCCACTTGCTGTGGTTAGAGCTGAAAATGGCTTAAAAACAGAGAAAGTCATAGCAAATATATTAATCACTACATGGATGACATAAACTTTTAAATGGATATTAAGCAACTACTTCATCTTGTTGAAACTTTATTTTTATGATATCAAAATGTAGAATACAGATTGAAGAGTTTGTTTTTGAATATGGAGGTCAAATCAAGGCAAAGGGTGATGGCAACATTTACAAATACCTTGGTCTTCTTCAGGCATGATACATAGGGATAGGGCAAGAAAGATGAAGCTGCATATGATAAGAATATGATTGGCATCCCGATGTTGAAGCTTAACGGGAAGAACAAATTAAGTACAATTAACATGTTTCCATTACCAGTCCTAACATATAATTTTGACATATCAAAAGAGATGACAATGGATGTAGAAGCTTTCCAAAACCTAGCACAATGTTTGTCAAATACTTACTTCATTGCTTCAAGTCAGCTATAGAAAAAACAACATTCCCTCATCAAGAAAGATTAATACATATTCTTGGAGCACATGATAAATAGATTAATTTTTTTTCAGAAACACTTTTTGAATAAGTGAATATCACTTCAGAAAATAATAGGAAAGACCAGCAACAGTTACATGCCACTGTATTTGTCAAATGTAACTGAAAGTGGTTTATATACAAATGGAGTCTAGGAAGCAGTTAAGATCCAAGAGTAAAATCAAAATGTACTGCATGGATGACATCCACATGTATCAGATAGATTTGCTTATAGAATGTCTTTTTTCAGAAAGAGGATCTCCCTTGTTCTCTTCCACATCTATATCAAAGCATTTAGTGAAATATAGCAGTGTACGGTTTTGTTGACCAACACCTTTACCACATTATAGGGCTTAAAATTGTAAGGGAACATTTATGAGGAGAAATTTGCTCTTAGATCCCCAGCTGCCCTTTCTAAACTGTCGGAATAGTGCAGTGAAGAACAGAAAGTGATATTAGTTAGTGGCCAGAGAAATTCATTGCCTTCTGTAGTGGAGAGGAGAAAAAGAGAGGTTTCAAAATTTACTCCATCTTCCCTTGGCTCTCTCTGAGTTAGCAACACAAATTGTAGGTTCATAGTTTGTTAATCCCTAAGTAGTTATTCTCAGCAAAGAATTTTGTAGAGTGATTCCACACAATCTCTCCTCCAGTGAAGTGAGGGTTCTCTTGCAATCACCTGCAGTGACCTGCTTATATCTTTCTGCTCGTGATGTCTTCTTTCTTCCCATAAGCTTCTCTGCACAAAGGTAAGGGACGGAGTTTAGAAATATGGATAAATACCCATCATTGGTTTCCTCTGGACTTGGGCATAAACCAAAAATAAATCATATGATACTTTCTAAATTGAAAATGGCCCTCTACAGAAACAGAACAAAGCCAGACTGCTCTGAGGGCTGTCTTTTTTTTTTTTTCTTTATTTCAAGTGTTGTTATGGCCAAAGAATTCATCATTTTATAGCCAACCTACTGGTTATGATCCTCTCCACCTAATCTGGTCCTTGGAAAGTACATATAGTTTTGTTATTGGGACTCTATGACTTTCCTGTATGATAGAAACTGGAATGCTTATATTCTACTGGAATGGCCTTGGGACAATTCAAGATCATATCTATGCCAAAATGGCAAATCTGCATAGTGATTCATAAAGGAGTATTTTCATGCTGGTTCCTGGTTAGCATAACAATTTAATATCAGATATTTCCTTGGTATTGGATTCAGTTTTCTAAATAGCATTTGACTACATTTCTAGGACTAACCAATCATCCTTTTCCTTTTCTTTTTCTTCTTTTTTTTTTAGCGTATCCTAGTTTTAACAATGCTATTTTTTCATGTCATTGTCAAATATATCAAACTTCCCTAATAACAACCCCCCTCAAAAAAATTAATGAAAAATCAACTGAAAAAGAGACCAAACATGAGAGTGCACTATTTCTACAGCTAAAATTACCCACATTTTTACCCAAAGAAATGAGATACCTTTTCTCATCTCTTCTCCATGGTCATTATAATCACATAACATTTTGCTTCATTTGGGAGTTCTTTTCATTTAAATTATTATAGTCATTGTCTTTGTTCTTCTGAGTTTCATTTGCTTCCCTCTGCCTTAGTTTATACAAAATTTTCTTGGATAATCCAGTTCAAATTTGACTCAGGCCAGTGAATGAGAGTCAGGTTCAGGAGCAAAATGAGATGAGACACTCATAGACTACCTAATATTTTAAGAAATAGTTTGCTTAACAGTACCATTAAAAGGATTTTCAATTAGGAGATAGCACTCCTTAATCTAGATATGGCCCAAGGGTGTCCTGACTCACATGGCAATGGGACACCTGTCAAGTCTGAGAGGACTTTATTCCTCCTTAGATGATCTTTTTATGTCATAGATGATAAGAAAGCTGTTGACACAGCTCAAATCCTTGTCGTCTGCATCAATCGGTTCTCTGAGATTGCTTCCCTTCCCTGACTTTTAAAGAAAAACTAGCCCAGCCTGAATGACAGGAACCCTAATAAATATTGCTTCTATCCATGATATTTTTTTCTGAATTCTTTATATTGCTAATTTAATTGGCCCTTTCTTTTCAAAGGGCAAGTAATTGGTCAAACCTGATACTTTATGCACCTGATTTGATATTAAAGTTGTCTTGTACCATGAGACAAATGGTTCTCAGGCAATATGATACTAGTTAACAGAACAAGTCAAATAATGAAAAACTCTCCACATCTGTGCAGCCAAATAATGAAATAAGAATAATTATCATGATTTTCTTTGATATCTTTGTTTCAAGAAAATTAGATCAAATAAGATCCAAATTTTATACATTTAAATTTAACTAATATATTCACATTAAAATGGATATCAATATTCTAAAATATTACCTTTTCTACATAGTTTCAGGTCACTCTATTTTTTATTAATGTCTGAATTTGTGCCTATCTGATAAGTTTCCCTATTAGAATTAAACAACATCCTTAAGAACACAGAATTCCTTTTCATCTCTAAGACTATACCTTCTCTTTGAGAAATTGTATTGTTTTTTGATGGCTAAGTTAAAAGACTTAGTTGATATAGAATAAAAGGCTACATCAGAGGATTACTGAAAAGAGTGACAAGATTTAATTTGGAATTGAAGATGCAGTTTTTGAAATTAGCAAACAATGAAAAAATATCAAGGTTGAAAATATGAAAGGGGAGCCACATTTCTGTTACTTGGTGATATTGGGCTATAAAAAGTATTTATTAATCAATAGTCCAGGCATGGTGTTAAGCTTTAAAAATATCTCATTTTGATAATTACAATAACCTTGGCAGGTAAGTGATGTTGCTATCCTTATTTTACAGTTAAGGAAACTGAAATGGCAGAGTATCCTCTGTGACTTTCCCAGGGTCACACAGATTCTAAATATCTGAGTCCAGATTTGAACTGAGGTTTTCCTGGCCTAGCCCTCTATCCACAGTGTCAGTTTTGAACACCAAATCAACAAATGAGGAAACAGGCTCTCTTCTAATTCTATACTTCTTACAAAGATGGATTTGAGGTCAGTTCACCTGGGCTTTTGAGCCATATATAAAGGGAATTTTATTAAACAAATTTACTTATGCCATATCAACTTTCATAGCTTCAGAGCAGCTTATTACATTGGAAGAACTTAGAAAAAAATGATTCAGTTCTTACTTTATTTCAGATTGTTTAGTGATGTGTGTGTGTATAGCTCTTTAATCACATAAGATACCAATCTAAAAATACCTTTACTTTCTTAGCCTCTTCATCCTTTCTAAGGGGTAATTTCCTCAATGTAAAATAGTTAATTGGTTGCTCTGACAAAGCCTAAAAAGCCAGAGGGAGTATTTTTTAAAATCTCTATTGGTCTGGAAACTGAGAAAATGAATAGCTAAATCTACTGTCATATTCAAATAGAGGCACTTGTTCCCATAGTCCAAAACATAAATTGTGTTATTAGTCTGAGCTGGCAGTCCCCTGGATTGTTTGTACCAACTTTACATTGGTTTCTTTGGTGGATTAACAGAATAACTTCTGGGGGGCTGGGAAGTCCCATATATGCTCATTCCCCTTCAATATTCATATCCTTGTATAGTTTCTTGAGAGAGGCAGAGTAACAAAGTTGTAGGAAGACCTGGATTTAAGTCCTGCCTTAGACACATACTAAATTATGTGATATCTCTCACTGTCCCAGAAAACCCTTGATGACTAAGTTGGTTCTGCCACATTTGAATCAATTCAAATCTCTCAGAGATGGGTTTACAAAAAATGATGTACTATTCCCTAAAGGCAAAGAATCATTTTCACCAAATGAAAACATGTGAGGCTTAAGGATCACAGACAAGTTTAATAATAAACATAGCCCACATTTACATCATAGTACAATAAGGTTTCCAAAACATAGGCTATTATATTTTATCTCCACCATAACCTTGTGAGATGGGTGGCACCATTCTCCCTATTTCATAGATGAGAAAACTAAGACTGAGAAAGGTTAAGTAATTTGTTCAGGATCACATAGCTTGTAAATGTCTGAGGCAGAATTCAAATCTAGGTCTCTCCAAGTCCAAATACAGTATGTGATCCACTAAACCATACGCCAAAATGAAATCCTTTGTTCAAAGTAATGTTCATGACTTACGTTACATTCCATCTTTTAAGAACAGCTAATGAAATTTTGTTTTCTAGTATGCTCTTAAATGTTGACTGGAACATTTTATCCTGTATCTTCAACAGGCTGATAATCAAAGAAGGCAAAAATGAATGCATATGGTTAGATAAATTAAATCATGTCTCTGTTGTCACAAATAAATTTGTACCTCATCTCACATATATTCATACTCATTGTTTTAATAATAAATACATTAAACTACTATTTTGTAATAGTCAAATACTATGGGCTATGGAGATAGAAAAGTTCTGATTCTGATTATAATGATCATGTTTTATTTTATGGGACCTGTAATATCACTAGTATAGGGAATTTCCAATGAAGAACTTACTTGAACTCTGACTATTTATTCTTCCCATTCTTCAGCTCTGACCTGACTTACAATAAAACAACATAGATCCTAAGCAATTCTTCATTTAGGAAAAACAAATAGTCGTATTTTGGAAAGTCTTTTTTTTTCTTTTCCAAATACTCTTGCAGGGGGCAGAACCTTGAGTCTGAAATCATGCTTTTCTCTAAGGAGCCCTGGAAATGAAAATAAAAAAGAACATAAAAATCACCTCTCAGTTTGCAGTGGTCTAGACTCATGCAAAAGAAAAAAAAAACAAACAAACAAAACTATAACAACAACCCCTCCCCCCCCCAAAATAAAAACAAAACCTTTGCACTTAAATTCACAAAAGACCTTTGTGTTCACTCCCTCATCATAGATTCATAGTTTTAGAACCAGAAAGGAGCTTTATGTGTGGGGTGGGGGGGGGGGAAGAGGAGTGGAAATATACTCCAATCAATTCAGATGAGGTAACTAAAGTAATGTTAAGTAGCATACTCAAGTAAGACATGTAATAAATACAGAATTCAAACCCATTTTTTTTTTCTGAGTCATCTTCCCTCTACATCATATTGCCTCAGTATTTCATCTCTTCTATTATCCTTAGTTCCATCTTTCTTCTAATACTAATGCTTTTAAAAAGTAAGGTCATCAGCTTAAAGTTGGAAATAACTTTTGAGATTGAGTCCAATCACTTTATTTTACAGATGAGGAAACAGGCACAAAGAGGTTAACTGATTTGCTTACAGTCACAAGCTAGAGGTAGATATCTAAGTTGAGATCTGAACTATGGTTTCCTTCATGCTCGTTTTTTTCTCTTATCTATTTATCATATTTCTTTCTTCATTCCCTTCTGTCTCTCAGGTAATTCTATGTAGCACATTCTATATGGCACTGACGGATCAGCAAAAGATGCCCAATAGAGTTCAGACCTCACCAATAGCCCTTGATAGCCTGTGAGCCAGACTTGTCTGAGCTCTGCAGTAAAGTCGGCCTTAATCTGTGCTTTCTATTAAATATGATCCTGCAGTCTTAGCTGTGAAGTAGAGATACCATAGTTCCTCCTACCTTTGGCCTCCAATGAGGTCAAGTCTGGGTCATCCCAACAGACTTTTCTTCTTTTCTCATAACCATCCATTGAATTGTCCTGTCTTCAGAGGCTGCTTTATTCTCTGCTGATCAAGCTGGGTGGTCCTGAAGAAATGGACCCTGAATTCCCATATCTCACAGAGCTCAGTTTTGGGGCACTAGCCCTGCCATAGATATCCACATTCTTTTATGAATATCTTATTTTTATGTTGCAAACATATTACTTTAATTTATCTAAGGTCCAAATCACATTTTTTTTTTTATCTAGGGGGCCTGAAGGATTTTTGCCTTTGTTGTTGTTAATCTCCTATGCCCCTCAACAAAGAAATGCCACAATATACAGATAAATGTAGGGCTATTAGAGAGACTGATTAGATTTGTCAGATGAATTAGAGACTTTCCTCATCCTAGAAAAGGAAAAAAAAAGACAATACCTGAGGGAAGAAGGCTGTTCTGAAAGAGATCAGGGAAAAAAAAAGTGTCCAAACTGTTTAGAAGTCACCCCCATCAGGGAAGTTTACGTAGTGCATGTTTAGAGTTAACTTTCACAGGGAACCATAAAGAAGAATGAAAAAATGAAAATCTCAAACACCATTTTCATTATTAGAGACAGAATTGGGAGAAGACCTATAATTGTCACTATTTCAGGGCTTGGAACTTGGCTCCATTTAATAGGTGAAAAGGGTCAACAGATAACAGCCATTAAATATTGTTTTTTGGAGTTAAAGTGCTACATGAGTCTTTAACTAACCTCTCAGATTCCAAAGCCAGTATATTTAAGAATAGTGGCTTCAGGTAGTTTGTCTCAGCCAAGTTCTGAAAGCTTAGACAAACCTAAATTGTTTATATGGATCATAAACTGCTCTGTGGATGAACAGCTTGCTCTGCTAAAAGGCCAGCATATGTTTCATTGTGTGCTTTGCTTCTTTCTTTATTTTTTTGGTAAGTTTTTAGACACTAAATCTTTGTGTTAAAAGATGTGAATTATAGGGGGCTGTAAAGTACCCCAGCTGCTCTCAACAAACGTTCTATGGAGAGTGAGTATTTGTTTCTTTAATCACATAGAATAAGTTGTCATCATACCAGGTGAACTAGCTTTTCCTCTCCTTATGACAGGCTATTGAGTTGATGAAGACCACAAGATGTATGGAAAACATTTCTTTTTATTATTTGGGGAGTGGTGACTGCCACACTAAAGTTCATTGTCTGAAATGGACCACATACTGCGCATAACTGTAATGTAACCAATATTTTCCAGGACTATATTCTTATCCTATGAGCTTTTTATGAGTTTCCCCACAAAATCCCACAGTATAAAAATTGAGTTCATCAGGTACTTTACCTCCTTAGCCATATAAAACACTAAAAGGTATAAAACATTTCAGTTCTTTGCTATTCAGACCTCTTATCCCACCCCACCCCCCACTTCTCCATATGTCTACCATAGCATCATAGAGCTTGAACTGGAAGGAATCCCAGCAACCATATAGTGTCAACCTTGAGAGGTTAACAGATGAGAAAACTGAGGTCCATGAAGGTTAGGTGACTTGTCCAAAGCTGCATAAGCAGTAGAAGTAGAATTTAAACCCAGAAATTCTGACTTTGGAATCAATGTTCTTTCCCTTGTATGATATATCCTCTTTCTTAATCGTCCTCACCTAACTCCTTCTGGTGTACAACACTGTCTTTTACTTTCTGCTTTCTATAATTTAAAAAATATTTGTAAAGTGCTTAGCACAGTGCCTGGTACATAGTAGTTGCTTAATAAATGCTCCCCTACCTCCATCAAGATTCCTTTGTAGCTTAGTCCTTTCAGAAGGACATGCTTTGAACATTTTACTACAAATGCCTTTAAAAAAATATTTAGTCTTTGGCAATCTGCCTCCAATCTCCTTTTCAAGATTTTTATATGTTATTCTATTACATGCCATCTAAGTTGTTGCCAAGCTTGTCTTTTCTGTGACTTTTCCCAAAAAGTCCACCAAGCCTAGAATTCAGTCCCTCAAAACTCAGTTCAAATACCACCTCTTATAAAAGGCCTTTCCTGATCTCCCTAGCTGCTCACCACCCCTCAACCCCATATGCATGTCCTCATAAGCATACATACTGTTTTAGGCAATAGAAGGTTAGCTCCTTAAATGAAGAAACAGCTTCATTTTTTTACTTCATGTGTCCCCAGTGCCTAACATGGTGCCTAACATAGACATAAGGATTGGGTCTATGGTTTCACTGCATGAGGAGACTCCCTCCACCAATGTGGTTTTGAATCTTCTCTATAACTTCTAGTCTTAGAGAACTGCCAAGAGCACTGAGAAGTTAAAGGACTTGTCCAGAGTCACACAACTAGTACTTATCAGAGCCAAGATTTGAACTCAGGTCTTCTTCTCTTTGAGATCCACATTTTCTCCATGGTCTACTCCCTTTCATCATAGAAGATTAATAAATGTTTGTTGATTGATGGATTGAAGAAAGAGTTAAGGTGGATAGTGTGCTATCCATGGTTCAAACTTGGAATCCCAGCTCAAATTTCACCATGACAATTTTAAACACAGCAAAGTCAATTTCCTAGGTTCCAAAACTCATGTCATTTAAGCATAGATAGTGGTGAGAAGTGATGAACAATCAGAGGATAAATGCTTTGATTTTATGTTGCACTAGTTTGATCACATATTTAGAGAGGCATTATTGTGGAGGGGAAAATCCAATGAATTGGACAGCTAAATCAGTGCTCTAGTTCTTATTGTACCGCTAATCAGTTGTTTTACCTTTGGTAAATCACTTAACCCCTTTAAGTCACATTTTGCTCATCTATAAAATGAGGGGTTTGTACTAGGTAATCTCTAAGGCCTCTTCTAGCTTTAAAAGACTATAATTTTTTTAAAGGACCTAAAGGGGTCAAATCAACTTACTCATGGATCACTGAAAAAGAATTGGTTGAAAGAATCATGAATCACAAAAATGCTGTTTGATTACCTTGTTAGACTCAGTTGATATGCTGGTTTTATTGAATTACTCCACCCATCCCCCTTTTCTTCTATTCTTTATTACAAAAAAAATTGCTTTACTGAGTAAGGGAGGACGGAGAGACAGCTGGAAATGAAGGTGAAGTAAAAATGGAAAATATCACTAAATATTTTTAATAAAAACTGAAAAAAATAAAAATTGTCTGGAGAAAATTATTGGTTTGATATTTTTTACTCATAGTCACATGGAAGCTCAGTATTTGGTCTAGATTTAATTACTACTCAATGAGTATAGAAATATCGTAGTTCAATCCAGAGGTCTTTGGATCATAAACTTAAAATCAGGAGGCAGGACAACAAGGTGGCACAGTGGATAGAGCCTCGGTCTTGGAATCAGGAGGACCTGAGTTCAAATCCAACCTCAGACACTTGACACTTATTAGCTGTGAGACCCTGGGCAAGTCACTTAACCCCAATCACCTCACCAAAAAGCAAAAAAAAAAAAAATCAGAAGGGACCTTTGAGGATATCTAGACAAAGGCCCTCATTTTGCAAATGAGAAAACCAAGGTCTAGAGAAATTAAATCACAGTAGAAAAGTGACCAAGAGCGAATTTGATCCTAGGTCTCCTAGCTCCAAATTCCGGGTTCTTTTCACCACAAATTACTGATAAAAGTATAAAAATATATAAACATTATTACTAATTAATATCTCAAAGGATAACCCATCATCCATGTCATAAGAAGGTAAATAATAACAAAATAAGGTAATGACAGTCAGTGTGTGATATAATTTAGACTATATGCTATTGAACTTTTATAGTAAAGGAAGAAATACGGAATAATTGGGCTTTGGAAATATGATTGATTGATTTATCAATACAGCTAGTGTGATTTAATTGGTCCTATGCATCTTTATTTTTTTTGGGGGGGTGAGGCAATCGGGGTTAAGTGACTTGCACAGGGTAACACAGCTGGTAAGTTTCAAGTGTCTGAGGCTGGATTTGAACTCAGGTCCTCCTGACTCCAAGGCCAGAGTTCTATCTACTGTGCCACCTAGCTGCCCCTAAAGATATATATATATATATATATATATATATATATATTTTGTGAGGCAATTGGGGTTGCACCTCGCTGCCTGCCTATGAATCTTAAATAAATAAATAAATAGAGATGGAGCTGGCTAGGGCTGTAGGCTGTCCATCCTTGAAACTATCATGATGATAAGCTTGCCACAGGAGCAAGCAGAATGAGTAACATTATTCCATGTTCTGGTACCATAAGACAGCAGAGCACACTAGAACAAATAAAAAAAATACCAATATCTCACTTTCTGGCAATGTTTAAGTGCCAGTAGTACTGACCTCTAAAGCAGATAAACAGCAATGGGGCAAAGAATTGTTTGAAAATATGAATATTTTTGTTATGCACCAATACTGCATCATCACAAAATTGTAAACAGATTTAGTCACACAGCTAATAAGTGACTAAGGCCAGGTTTGAGCTCAGGAAGATGAGTCTTTATGACTCCAGGCCTGGGAATCTATGCACTATGCAACCTGACTGCCCCGGTACTAGTAGTAGTAGTATCTTGGATTAAAAAAAAAAAAAAAAAGAATGACATGACTGTTAGAGTTGGAAAGCACCACAATAGTCATCTCATCCAAATCATTCATAAAAAAGTATCCCCACTATAGGGGATCTGACAAATGGTTGTCTAGCTTCTACTTAAAGGAAAGAGAACCTGCCACCTCTTTATCACTAGGAATATTCCTAATGGCTATTAAGAGTTAATCAAATATCTCCATGACAGAAACATTTTGAAAGTTATTAAACCTACTCAGACATATTGAAGGATTATATCAATATCTAGCATGGACATTTAGAAAACATGAACACCTCATCACCTGATTAAAGACAACAATGACAACAAAAATTATACAGTAGAGACTGGAGAATCAATGCAATTAGATGAAAGACAAGAGATAAAGAGACATAAAGAAAAATAGAGAAAGAGAGAGAGAGAGAAGTAATTACATAGAGAGACACAGAGACAGAGATAGAGAGATACAGAGAGATAAGAGGGGATGGGGGAGAGAAACCCCAAAGAAGAAGGATGTGGAAAATCTGTTGTTTTTTTTTTTATAGGATTGAAAGAAGTCTAACACAATAAAACCACAAATTGTATCAAGCACAAAAAAGAAAGTTTGCATACCATTAATATATTAAACAGCAGAGTGGTTCTGTAAAGGGGGGTGATTGCAAAACTAGAAAGTGTTGGATCTGGATAAGATCCATAATTATTGATTCAAATGTTTCACAGTGGTAAATTAATTCTTCTCAAAGTGCTTGAGAATTCCCTCTCTGATACAAGATGTCTCATTTTCCCTAACAAGTATATATTTGCAAAAGATGAGAACATCAGCAACCCTTCCAAATATAGATCAATGACATGTTTGTATACTTTATACAAATCATTAACAGTTTGTATCATTCTCAACATATAAACACAAGAAGATGATATGTTTTCTAATGGTCAAAAAGGGTGTACCCAAAGCAGTATCCACACCAACTCAATGTCAATTTGATGATTATTGAACAAGTCAACCAAAAGTGCTTTAATACATGCATTGTCTATATTGATAATTGAAAAATATTTTGCTCAGTTCCATACCCATGGTTTAGTCATGACTTGAAAATATCCAAAACAGAAAAAAGCATAGGAGGAATTCTAGAGTATCTGATGTCCACATGGAAAATGATTCTCTATTTAAAACATGACACCAATGTAATAACGTCAAAAAATCATTTGTTATGAAACATGACATCTTCCAGGGAAACAGGTTTAAGCCTTTCTTTATTCTGTCTGGCCTTAAATTAATTGTCGTCACTCTTGAATAGAACTTAGTATATCAAAAAGGATATTCTACCAAAATATCCTGTAAATCACTTGATGTATATGAATGAATGACATTCTGTGCCTCCAGGCAAAATAATAATAAATAGATACTTCAACACATGGAAAATTTTCCCAACAATATCAACATCTACTTTGGACTCACTAATTAGGTAGATATTTATATATACACATATATGTGTGTGTATACATATATACATGTATACACATACATACATATGTATAATACATGCATATATACATATATTTTATGCAAAGAATGAACAGATGCTGAAAGCTTGGAGCTTTGACCAGGAGATCGAATTGAAACAATATGGGAAGACAACACAGTGTGGAATCAAAATATGTTACATGGCTAAGAAGCACATGAATTTGACCAAATCAACTCTTGGATTATAAAGATTTGTTTATAGATATGGAGAGGTTTATTACAGTGACTGTTCAGGTTCTGGTTTTTATTGAAGAATTATTTTAAAGGAGCATTAATGAATGAAACTATAGAAATTATACAGTCTATTGCTGTAGGTTGCAAAAACTTAGTATCTACCAAATACCTAAGAAGTCATGACCTAGTGACTAGAATTATACATTACAACCTTACTAAAAATTAACAAATGACAAATCCTCATAAAAACCTCAAAATATCCTTGAGAATTCAACAACAGAATTGTCCTGGAATTTTGGTTTTGTCAGAGACAAAACTGTTGCCCATAACCACCCAGACATGATATTGATTCATAAAATTTAAGAAGTTTAATAACTGACATTGTATCAAATACTCATAATATCCAAGCTACATAGAATAAAAAGCTATAACAATATAGCTACCTGGCAAAAAGAAATCAAAATTGCGTGTTTTTCAATGTGATAAGGTACATGTGATTTCATCATCTTGTCTGTTACTGGAATTATTCCCAAGATGCCTTGAATGATCATAGAGAAGATGACTTTGCATCCCAGTGCTTTTATCCAGTTACAGAAAAGTAGTTATTCTGTGGACCAATGTAATAGTCTGCAGAACATTAAGTATAAAAGAACAATACCAAAATAATGACTTTCCTTGGGACTATTTCTATTTGAATTCCATTAAAACAACAAGAAGGAGAAAAAAAAGCAAAGATGGGAATGAGATTAGTAACAACATGCCATATCATATAAGAGTTTTTTTTTTAAGTTTTCAAAGTACTTTAACAAATGCTTATTGACTAACCATCTTTTACACTTATTATCTCCTTTGATAATATTCCTTAATCATATAATAAGTGATGAGGTCTAGAGGTTTAGGGGTGCTGGGACCCCAAAATCATGACATGTGGGTCCTGCCCAAAAGAATTCGACCCAAACTTTCTTTCAGCCAAAGACAAGGTTTATTGAAGATCTGCCATATTAGCCAGTCTCTTAAGGAATCTGAGCACCTGTGAGCTATTGGCTAGATTGTAAAAATCTGAGCACCTTAATGGGGACAAGATGGACCTTATATACAGAAAGACTGTGGGAGATCTAGGAGTGGCTAAGTAATCTGTAGGGACTGTGAGGTAATAGAATGCCTGGACCATGTGGTCAAGGGAGAATGAAGCCTAGCTAAGATTAAGGGTGAGAAGTGGCCTGGGGACCTAGGGAGGCAAGACAATGGAGGGTTAAGCTAGGTGAAGGGTAACAGAATTGAGAGATTGGGTGGAGGAGATAACAAAAGGCCAGTTGATAGGATTATAGCCTCAGGGAAATGATAGAGATTTGGCCATGTGGGAAAGTCCAGGATTTTTCCTTTCTGGGGTCCAGATTCCAACCTCATCAATAAGGAATTTACAGACTTTTCTAAATAAATAATCAGATTTTTAAAGTTCTTCATGAGGTTGATAATAATTTTCATTAATATTCAATTATACAAATAGGGAAATTGAGGCACAGTGCTAGAGCAGAATGATAGCTGAGTTTGAAGTAGAAACCAAGTTGCCTAACTCTATGATTACTTTTCCTTATCACTGCTGTTATTTCTTCTATTTCTTCTATTCATTCATTTGTTTGTTCTTTTGTTTGTCTTGAGACTGGGGTTTCCTATATGTGGTTTGAGTGGATGGAGTGCTGAGCCTGGAATCAAGAAGACTTGAGTTTAAACTTGGCCTCAAACTATTTGACACTGGCAATCACTTAACCTTTGTCTCAGTTTTCTCAACTGCAAAATGAAGATAATGACAACTGTTAACCTGTTGATTGTGAGGATCAAATAAGATAATATTCAAAAAAGTGCTTAGCACAGTGCCTGGTAGCACTGTATAAATGCTCGTTCTCCTCCTTTCCACCACTTCCATTGCTTACCCATTCCCATCTCACTAAGGCTGGCCATATTCACTGGCTCAATCCCATTACTGCTCTGCACAAAAGCTTAGACTTCCTCCATTTGTGACCCAGGCTAATTTCCCTTTCCTTTGGTAGCCTGGTAGGTCCCTCATCCTAGGCATTCACCAATCTGGTGCTTGACTTAGTGTGGATGCGTGGTCATCTTTAGCCCTACAGTGGCTCAGAACTCTTGAGCTCAAGTAATCTACCAGTCTCAGACTGCCCAGGTAGCAGGGATTACAGGCAGATACCATCAGTTCCCTGCTCCTACTCCAATTCTCTTCTCAGTGACACATTTTGTTCACTTTCTTGCCCTGTATCTGAGCACTCCAGTGCTGATTGCCTAAATATACTGTGCTGGGTAGATTCACTTTAATTAAAATAATTTTGCCAGATACTTTGGTCTGTCTGCTGGCTAAAATACATGAGAATCTGTTATAAGATGATTGTCCTAATGTTTATTTCCATGTTCCTTCTTTAAACTCAGAGGAGTATTATACACAGGAGGGGAGGCTTGACCAAAAATACTTGATGAGGGAAAACTAATCAGAGAAACACTGGGAAGGAATGTGATTTTCAAAACAAAAAAACTTTCAGTGCCTCTCACTACTTTCCAACATTTAATAGCCTTTCAATGACTTTCAGACAGCTGCAAGTGGCCCCAGTAGCTGCACTGTATTTTTGTGACTTTAGTGGGTGGATTTCCATGTGTTTCTATCTATGAAATGTATGCCTGCTCCTTGCACAAATGGAGGTTGCACTTCTATTTTGGAATCCTGGTGATACCAAAAACTCCCCTTAAATCTGGTTTTGTATTTTATGAGGCTAGCAAAAAGCTGCTGATGGATTGCAGCTTCATTCTATCTTCTGACATTTTATATGGGAGGGTTATATTATTCATTAAATTAAAAGTATGTAATCAGAGTTTGGTTTCATGAAAATGCCTAATGAAAATGGCATTGGATGGAATGGGAGTTAAAAAACAAACTCTCAGGCAATCAAAAATTACTTAGACTGAAACTATTAACCTTGGCTGACTGGATTATATTACTTGTTTCATAAACATCTGAGTTGTATTTTTTTTTTTGCTTCTTTTAGTCACTTCAAAATAATCCAAATAAATAAAACATCAAATTTCTTGTAAACCCTTTAAGACTTTAAAATGAATCTTCTTGAGGCAGGAAATCAATTTAAGCACATTTTCAAGTTGAAAGTAGTTTGAAGACTATTTTATTGCCTCTGCATCTTAATGGAGACTATTAGTTAAAACAGCCTTGCACTGGAGATTAAGAAACCTGGGTTCTAATCCAAGCATTATCAATAACTCTCTGTGTGATGTTGGAAAAGTCACTTAACCTCTCTGGGTTTCACTTTCCTCATCTGTAAAATGAATGGTTGAATGGCATTATTGCTGAGGTCTTTTCCAACTCTTAAATGAATGGCATATAATCTACAATCTACCATGGGATGGAGCATTATTCATTTACTATTTTAAAGAAATTTAACATTTGGAGTTAACTAAACTCTCATTTCTGCTTGGAGATTTTAAGATCCGATTTTGTATGACACTTAATATGCAAAGAAACTTCCTTTCCTCCAATCTCTAAAAAAAAGAAAAAGAAAAAAAAGAAAATAAAAAGGATTGGATAAGAGTTATACGCAAAATGGAAAAAAAAAGGTAGCTCTATGTTTTTGTTTTCCATTATTCTGGCATGTTTATTCTGAACATAACAAACAATTAAAATGAGCATTTTCCTATATATGTAGAACAGAAAAAGAGCATTGGGTAGGAAACTATATCTCTATTGTTTACAATTCTATTTTAAAATGTTCAATAAATTCAACATAGAACTTTCAAAGTTGTCATAAGTGTGATTCTGTCCAGTTCTCTTCTATTGCTTTAAAAGAACATGCTTTGTGTTCTCTCTCTCTGTGTCTCTCTCTCTGTCTCTGTTTCTGTCTTTGTCTCTGTCTCCCCTCCCTTCCTTCTTCTCTCTCTATTCCTCTCTCTTTTTCTTCTCTCCCTCATCTTCCTTCTACTCACCTATTCCCATTAGGGGGAAAAACCTCCTAACAAAAATACAAAACCAAACAAAATTAATCCCTACATTGATCATTTCTGAAGACTGTAAGTATTATTCTGCATCTTGAGTCTGTCTTATCATCTCTCTGTCAAAAGTTAAGTAGTATTATTTCTCATCAGCACTCTGGAATAATGGTTGATTTTTGCACTGATCCAAGTTTTTAAGTCTTTCAAAGTTGCTTTCCTTTACTATCTTGTTACTATATAAATTATTTTTACTAGTCCAACTCAATTCACTGTTCATCAGGAAGAAATCTTCCTAGGTTTCTGTCCATCTACCCTTTTAGTAGTTTCATATGGCACAGCAATGTACATTCATATAAGATAATTTGTAAAGTCATTCCCAATTTATGGGCATCCTCTTAGTCTCTAGTCCTTCTGGTCCTTTACTACTAAATAAAAGTGACTATAATTTTTTTTGTGTATATAACATACACATACACATATATACATACATACATATGTACATATTCACACATATATATCAGTGGGTCAAAGGGTAGGTACATTTTAATAACTAGTTCCAAATTTCTTTTCAGAATGATTAAATAAATCCATGGCTCCACCAACAGTGCCTTCATGCGCCTGTTTTCCCTCAGCACTCTTTTTTGTCATCTTTCCCTATCTCAGAGATGTCAGGTAGAGTATCTTAGCTTTAATTTGAATGTATCTAATTATTAGTGATTTATAACTTTTTTATGTTTTTAAAATGTTTTAAAAATCAACTTCATTTTATTTTCAGTTCCAAATTCTCTCCCTCCATCTACCCCCTCCTCCACCCACTGAGAAAGCAAGAAATACAATACTTATACATATGAAGTCATGCAAAACAGATTTCTGCATTAGTCATGTTATTTGGAACATTTTTTTTTCACATGGTTACTGATAGTTTGGATTTCCTCAAAAGTTAACTATTTTAAAGATGAGAGGGAGTCACTGATGCTACTCACTAGTCCTTCACTCACGCTAGTGGTCTACACCTAGCATGCTGGGGTCTAAGCAGTTGAGTACAACCTGCTCAATAGGATTACCAGAGAGTCAATGGCCTATTTCTCAGCTCTGCCTCTCTTACTTGACTAGTGCCATTTCTGATAAATGCATATAAGTACATGTTTGAGGGAGCCAGTAGATTTGTAAATTTACTGCTTAGAACTTAGGTCCTAGGGCCCATCCTATTGGCCAACACTAGCTCTTAATGAATGTCCTGTAATTTTAGCGAGTATCAGTTATCTGACCTTGGCACAATGGAATTCTTTCCCCACAGAAACTGGCATTCATGCTAGAATACTGAATACAACAATTTTATACAACATAGAATAAATAAGTAGGTAAGCAGTACTTAAAACTCACTAAGATTATGTTTCAGAACAGGTACTATCCTTCATTGGTAGAGGAAGTAACCTCACTAGTAGTTTCCTATGCTATTAAAATTGTAAATCGAGCCCAGGGGTGGGGAACCTGCGGCCTCCAGGCCACATGTGGCCTTCTAGGTCCTCAAGTGGACTGAATCCAAACTTCACAGAACAAATCCCCTTAATAAAAGTATTTGTTTTGTAAAACTTGACACAAACTTCCCCACCCCTGGTCTAGTCCAAAAAAATAGACAATACACAGAAAAACAAACCTAAATAACACCTACTAGGTATCTGGAAGCCCCTTCCATTGCTCTCCTAGACCCTAAAGTCCCTGATACATTGAATCAATTTGAATCCAGGAATTCTAAGGCAGTTTGAGTCTTATTTTGATCAGACAACAAAATATAACAACACAAACTTCCAAGAGGTTTGGGTCATACTTCCTTTAGATTGAATGAGATACAAAAGCTGTGGAGCTAAGAAAATCTCTGTTAACAATGTGAAGGAAATATGGACCATAGGGTGGGGTGTAAACTAGAACTCAGCAGAGTCATCTATGCTGTCTGATTGCTGGCAGAGACTTTTGACTTCATCCGGTGTCACAGAACCTTCACTTAACTGGTTGAGTGGAATCAACAGCCAGTTCTAGTGAGGAGCTTCACCACTATGAATGGCTTATTTTTCTGCTTCCTTCTTAATTGAACCTTCTGTTGACCCCTTCAGAGCTCCTGTAGCCCCATTAAATCAGAGTAAAGTAGGGACAGAGTGAGAGGGTGCTACTGATGACAGACAGAAGATACAAAAGTATTTTTCCCTTTTATTATGCAATTTTCTTTTACATGGAAGCAAATTCTTAGATCTATGTCAAAATAAATAATAATACTGAAATTCTAGATCAACAGATGATTTTAAAAAGTGAAACAAAACGATTCATAGTAGCAATTGGAAGATAATTCTAAAACATAAGGAAGGAAAAGGCCTAAGCTCTGTTTTTAAACTTAGAAACTCTGGGGGAAGAGAGGATTGTGGGGAGAAAGAAGGAGGTAAATCTCCACTATGGATCAATGGAATCCATTTTTTAACTAGAGCCTGGATAATAAGCTCTTCTAGACTTGAATAAAAATGACCTGTTCAGATCTACTCAAGATTCAAAGAGAACTGTCTTTCCTAATCCCTGATATGAGCAGAGCACTTCCACAAATCAGTTACCTGTTAGTGTGGTGGCCAAAAGTAGGTAGACAGCAATGAGTAGCAATAAGTTCTCTTCCTGATGCATATTTGGGAACCCTGGTCCAGATCTTTATACTCTGTTTTAAAAATTATATTATCAGATATATAATATGATGTAATTAGGTGGGAGGTGACAAATTTATAATCTCATTTGAGTAAGAAATCCCTGGAGAGGAAATCCCTTCCATTGATGTAGGCTAGTACCTGCTCTGCAATTCACAGACATGTTGGCCTAAGAGTTTAAGCGACTTGTCCAATCATATAGCACACATATTTCTGTGGCTGGGGCTGGGGAGGAAGATTTTCCTGACTTTCAGGTCATGTTCCTTATGCCATAGCTGCCTGATGTAAGCTAATGTAACATGATACATAGTAGTTATGTTTAGTTACACATGCAAATATGTATATGTATGTATGCATTTATGTGTGTGTACATGTTGGTGTGTGTGTATTTGGTGTGTGGCTGAAGCCTAAGGTACCATTAACATTTTCCATTCCCTGTCTTTTACCTGCTCTGGGGATTTGTTCTGGGTCTTTTCCTTTGGAGGTTTTTTTGTATCTTCTATAAGGTAACTAGGTTTGCCAATGCTCCAATTCTAACCCCACCTCAGATTTCTGAGGAAAAAAAATCCATTTTGACTATGATCCAAGAAGTCCTCCTGTACAATACAGGAATGGGGGTGGAAAGAAGGAAAAGAGTATTCAAGGTACAAATATAAAACAGGTATAGAACAGGCAGTTTGAATCCCACACGGAAAAGGAAATGCTAAGCAAGAGTTATTTAGCTGTTTCAGTCATATCTGATTCTCTGTGATTCCATTTGGGGTTTTCTTGGCAAAGATACTGGAATGGTTTGCCATTTCCCTCTCCAGTTCATTTTACAGATGAGGAACTGAAGCAAACAGGGGTAAGTGACTTGCCCAGGGTCACATAGCTAGTAAGTGTCTGAGGCAGGATTTGAATTCAGGTCTTCCTGACTCCAGGCTAGGCATTCTATCCACTGTACCCCACCTAGCTGCCCTGCTAAGCAATAACTTACCATATAATGATTATAATCAGTCTAGAGGCTAGTATTCAAGACTTTTTTAGTCATATATAGACATATGTAACAGGGCTACTCATTAGCTATTCTACATTTCACCACTACTGAATATAGTCTGATCAACATTAAGTGGGCTATTTTTTTTTTCATGTGCTTTACCTTTCTATAGACACCTCCTCTCTCAGCCGATCTGCTGCTGCCTCTGCTGCTATTGTTTCTGTCACAATTACTTTGGTATCTGCTACTCTATTGCAAGAGTACCCATGAAGGGAAAAGAGAGCTCATGAGTCTCTGCACCAGTGGAAAGACGACATTAAAAGGAACTGGCCACATTCTAGACATAGATTTGTTTAGTGGGACATGTGCTCACAGAGTTAGGGCACTAGTGGGAAAGACATCTCTGTAGTAAAACTCTAAAGCTCAAAGAGTCATCCTGATAACTCAGGGTCAGAAGGAATAAGTAGCCTGAGGGGAAGGAGACTGTACTTTTAGCATATCCACAGATTTCTGCCTCAGCAGTTGATTAAAATAATTCTCATAGCTGATAAAAAGTAGTCAGAGGATAGTTGTGTGTAATCTGAAGTAAAGAGGATCCCTTCATCATATATCCTCAGTGGGGATAATACAAACATACAAAATAGTTGTGCATATATGTATACATAGATGTATGTATATACAGTATATGTGTGGGTGTGTGTGCACGTGTAAATATATTTATGCATACACATGTGTGTTTACATGTACATATACATAATATATCACAGACACATGTTCTATAATAAAGAACATGTTGTTGTATTTAAGTATTTAGAACTTGAAAGAATCCCAGAGGTTAACAAGTAAAGAAAATAAGGCCCAAAGATGACTTGTTCTTGTTATTCATCTTTCCTTCTTTCCAATGATATCAGGAGGGTAATGTCTTGACTTGCAAGTGAATTGGATTTAAGCGAGGTAGAGCTGCACAAACTCACCAGCCTCACTTCTCCTTCAGAATCATCTAAGTCCAGCAGCAAATCAGGAGGACTGGAGATGGCCCCAGATGCAGGAGGAGACCTTAGCCTTTTTAACCTAAGGTCTTTCCAAGGTCTCAGTTTGTCTGGGGCAATACCCATTCACAAGTTAAAAGTCTAGGTAAGAATTGAGGCAAAAGATGACCTCTATTGCCTTCACAAAAGAATCAGGAGGGGAAGACTCTCAGAGATTCTGGCCACAAGAGAAACAATTGTTATTTATGCCACTGTGAGACATCAATACCCAAAGAATGAGCAAATGAGGCTTGGGCTGAGACCTGTTGTTGACAAATCAGTGAGAGACAGAGTGATTTGGGTTTAAAGGCATAGTCAAGCAGCTCCATTTGAATCCCAATGGGTTTTATCAAAGTCTGGTTTTTCAGAGCTATATTTCAAGAGATCATAAATGGAAACGACATGAGACAAAAGAGTTAATTGATAATAAGTGGAGGAGTTGGTATTATCCCCAGAAATTTCTTCTGACTTTCTGGACTTCATTTTCTACCTTTCCCCAGCAGCTCTGTTACCCTAGAAGATCCTTCCACCTCTCTGGTCAGTTCCTGATGCATCGATTTCTTCTCGAATTTTGAGGAAAATACTCAGGACAACCATGGTCACTGTACCATTCCTCTCTCCCTCTACTCCTGACTCTGGTCTTCTTTTTCCACTATGGCTCTGAGTGGGGATTTCCCCCTCCCTCCACTTTTTATTTTCTTTCTTGTGTTATCTTTGTCATTAGAATGTAAGCTACTAGAAGTCAGGGACCATCTTTCTTTTTACTTACATTTATATTCGCAGCACTTAACACAGTTCCTGGCATACAGTAAGCTTAATGAACGCGTTTTGACTTAAAATATGATTGGACTACAAATCTAGTATTTTCTCTATTACTCCAGTCACCAGAGACTAGAGCCATACGAGCCTCTTGCTTCAAATCAGACTACCCAGGGCAGTTGAGATTTTCTCTTCTTTGTACATAGACTACATTGTTTCATTTCCCCAAAGGACAGAATCAGGTAGAATTTAAATTTAAGCTTAGGGTAAAGATGAGTAGTAGAAAACAAATGAATACATTTGCAAACAGTCATATGGAATTTACAAACAATTCTGAAACCAGTTGAAATTTCCCTGGTGACCCATAGAGATGTGACAGTTAAAGTAACATGTTAATTCATTTAAAAACCTATAAGAAGAGTATATGGAAACATTCTGAAACTGAAAAAGTGAGAATTGAAAAGTGCAATTCTAGAAGCATATTAACGCTTGTATTAACTGCCTTCATAACCTATTTTGAATGGCTGAATCCAAGCTGAAACGTATGCCTAAGGTGGAAAAACTGTCTCAGCAATAAAATTTATATCATCTCTTCTTAGAAGGAAAATGTACTCACTTTGTACAAAATCCTCTTATTTTGTATTGGGAAATGGGAGGGGGAAGAAGGGGCTTTAGGCAGGCATCAGGAGGGAGGGAGAAAAGAGGGAGGGCCATAAAAGAACCAAAGCAATGAAGCTTTAACTTAAATACAAATTATTTTCAGACACTGTGTTCCAGAAGACAAGGCTGATAGTCATAATTGCCCAGCTGTTATTTAGAGAATTCAGCAGCTGCACACAAATGACTACATAGATGTGGTTACTTGTCTTCTCCTCAGTTTTTATGTCATTCTCTCCATAGTATAAGAGATTATTTTACAGAAGAATGGATAAAAAGAAAAAAAAATATTGTTTTAAAAGATTTTGAAAGAAGAGCATCAGTAAGCATTTTTGGATATATATATATATACACACATATATATGAAACATATATAAGGATATATATTATATATGCATGTTTGTGTGTATATATACATAGTACATATATTTGCATCTGTGTGTATAGATATGGATGTAGATGTAGATATAGATACAGATACAGAGTTTGGTTGAACTTTCAGATAATAAGCAGCATAGTGTAGTGTTGGATTTTTAGTTAGGAAAACCTGGACTCAAATCCTGCCTCCAATACATACTAGCTATGTGACCCTGAGAAAGTCATTTAACTCTCTTATCTCTAGTTTTTTCATATGCAAAATGAAGATAATAACAACTCACTGGAGAAAATGATTTAATATAATAAGTAATTATAAAATAATAAAAGTTTTCAAGCTTTAAAACAAAATATGAATGCGTTGGTATTAATCCAGTGTAGACAGATGCAAAAGTCAAATCCCTCTCAGTGTGGTCATCAAGAATGTTCCCAGGAAAATGGTGGAGTAGAGGCAGCAACGCAGTCAAACTTCTAATATTTTCCTTCAAACAACATTAAAATAACACCTCAAACTGAATTTTGAAGTCACAGAAGCAACAAAGGTCAGAGCAAGACATTTTTCCAGTGCAAGAGAGCTGAAGAGGTTGGCAGGAGTTGTTTGTGACACCAGGGTGGAGGCCAGCACAGAAGGCACGTGGAAGAGGCTGGGAATGCAGCAGCACTAACAGTAGATCATGAAGGCCACTGTGACAGTGGCAGCAGCATCTTTAGAAGCTCAGACCAGAGATCATGAGGTGGTTTGACAAATGGTCAGAAAAAAGATTATAGGGGAACCATTGCTGACATTGGGTATAGTCGGAGCTGATTGGCAACTCTATCGCTTATAATAGTTTTGGGTTGTAGTTCCAAGGTGAAGAGGAATGCTTGTAGTCAGTCACAAGGGAACAAAGGACCCTCCTTGAAATTCCAATGCAGAGAAGAGTTCTAGCACTTGTGGCTGCAGGAGAGCAGGGGCCCTTCCTGGGTGAAGACCAGAGCTCAGACAGGGAAAGCAGTGACCACACCTCTCCCCAAATAACACTGACATGGAAGCACCAAAAACTTGCAAGCCTCCAAAACTCTCTCTGAAAACCTGAAGTTTGGGACAGTGTCTTCCCATTTCAGGGTGAGCAGAACCCAGCTTTACCGTAAAGTTCAAAGTCAAGAAATAGACTGGGAAAATGAGTAAACAGGAAAAAAAAAAGAACTTGACCATAAAAAGCTACTACAGTGGCAGGGAAGATCAAAACATAAACTTAGAAAAAGATAACAAAGTGAAAAAAAAGCAATAAACAAAACTTCAAAGAAAAATGCTAATTAGACAGAAGCACAAGAATTGCTGGAAGAGTAAAAGAAAGAGACAAAACTGGTACAGGAAAACTGGGAAAAAGAAATGAGAGTAATGCAAGAAAAATATGGAAAGAGAATTAACAGCTTGGAAAAAGAAGAACAAAGAATGCTGAAGAAAATAACACCTTAAAACAAAACAAAACAAAACAAAACAAAAAAACAGAATTGGCCTAATGGCAAAAGAAGGACAAAAATATGTGGAAGAAAAGAACTTATAAAGCAGAATTGGGCAACTGGAAACTAATGACTGTGAGACATCAAGAAAAAAAATTAAACGAAGTCAAAAGAATGAAAAAATAGAACATGTGAAATATCTTATCAGGAAAAAAAAAGAAAAAAAAACCTGACTTGGAAAATAGATCAAGGAGAGATAATTTAAGAATTATTGGCTTGCCTGCAATCCATGACAAAAAAAAAAGAGCCTAGATGTAATATTAAAAAAAAAAAGTGTAAAGGAAAACTGCCCCCTTGAAAGACTCCACAGGGGGGCAGAGCCAAGATGGCAGAGTAAAAGCAGTGACTTGCTTGAGCTCTCTCTCAAACCCCTCCAAAAACCTGTAAAAATAGCTCTAAACAAATTCTAAAGCAGCAGAACCCACAAAAAGACAGAACGAAATAAATTTCCAGTCAGACAGCCTGAATGGTGGATTGGAAAGATATATCGCCCTAGGCAGGGAGAGGAGCACAGTTCGATGTGGGCCCTCAGGTCACAGCCTGAAGCAGGCCTCAGAGGACTGAATTGCAGGCAGCTGTGGCAGTTTCCAGACTTCTCAACCCATGAAGGCCAAAGACAACTTAGAAGGTCAGTGGGAAAAGTCTGTTTCTGTGGTGGTGAGAGAGAAGAACAGTAGGGTTCCATCCACATTCCCGAGCTCAGCCCCAGAGCGGCGGCTGCCTCCTGAGCTTCCAGCCCACAGATTGAGAGGGAATCAAGTGGCTGATCAGAGGGGGATTGCAGGATCTCTCGACTGGTAGAGGATTCTCTTGCTTTACCCCTGCTTGGATCTCGATCACACTTCTGCATGGCGGTCCTGGGGCGAGGAGGAGCACTGGCATGGTGGAGTTTGTAGTCGCTGTGGAGAGGAAATCTTCACAGTTGCAAGACAGAAAAGTCTGCTTGTAGTCACTCATAGACCAGAGCACAGGCCAGGAAAGAAGTAAATACCTCGCCCTTGATCATAGCACCTTGGAAGAACTGAAAATTTACAGGTCCCTAAAAGTATCTCTGAAAACAGCTGCACAAAACCCCTGAAGCTTGGGACAGTACATTCTCCACACTGGAAACAGACCCCTACCTTAACAAAGAGTTTATAACCCAAGTAATTGACTGGGATCATGAGCAAGCAGCACAAAAAGAGTCAGACTATATTATTTTACTTTTGTGACAAAGAAGATCAAAACAACCAGAAGAAGACAACAAAGCCAAAGCTCCTACATCTAAAGCCTCCAAGAAAAATATGAATTGGTCCCAGACCATGGAAGAGCTCAAAAATAATTTTGAGAAGCAAGTAAGAGAAATAGAGGAAAAACTGAGAGTGATTCTAAAGGAGACCCCCAAAAATACTGAAGAAAATAACACCTTAAAAAATAGCCTAACCCAAATAGCAAAAGATGTCTAGAAAGCCAATGAGGAGAAGAATGCCCTAAAAAGCAAAATTGGCCAAATGGAAAAGGAAGTACAAAAGCTTACTGAAGAAAATACTTCCTTAAAAATTAGAATGGAGAAACTGGAAGCTAGTGACAATTTGAGAAATCAAGGTACCATAATACTAATCCAAAAGAATGAAAAAATAGAAGAGAATGTGAAATATCTCATTGGAAAAACAACTGACCTGGAAAATAGATCCAGGAGAGAGAACTTAAAAATTATTGGATTATCTGAAAGCCATGATCAAAAAAAGAGCCTAGACATCATCTTTCAAGAAATTCTCAAGGAAAACTGCCCTGATATTTTAGAACCAGAGGGCAAAATAGAAATTGAAAGAATCCACCGATCACCTCCTGAAAGAGATTCCCAAAGGAAAACTCCTAGGAATATTGTAGCCAAATTCCAGAATTCCCAGGTCAAGGAGAAAATATTACAAGCAGCCAGAAAGAAACAATTCAAGTATTGTGGAAACACAATCAGGATAACACGAGATTTAGCAGCTTCCACATTAAGGGTCCGGAGGGCATGGAGTATGATATTCTGGAGGGCAAAGGAGATAGGACTATAACCAAGAATCACCTAACCAGCAAAATTGAGTATAATCCTTCAGGGTAAAAAATGGTCATTCAATAAAATAGGGGACTTTTAAGCATTCATGAGGAAAAGACCAGAGCTGAATAGAAAATTTGACTTTCAAATACAAGACTCAAGTGAAACATGGAAGAGGTAAACAGGAAAGAGAAATCATAAGAGACTTAATAAGGTTGAACTGTTTACATTCCTGCAGGGAAAGATGATATTTGTAACTCATGGGTCCTTTGTCAGTATTAGGGTTGTGGGAGGGGAAAAAATTATATGTCTGTATAGATAGATAGATAGAGGGCACAGGGTGAGTTGAAGATGAAGGGGTGATATCTGGAAAATAAAATTAAGGGGTGAGAGAGGATTACACTGGAAGAAGGAGAAAGGGAGAAGTAGAATACGGTAAATTATCTCACATGAAACAGACAAGAAAAGGCTTTTACAGTGGAGGGGAAACAGGAGAAGGTGAGAGGGAATGAGTGAATCTTATTCTCATAGAAATTGGCTTAAGGAGGGAATAACATGTACAATGGGGTATGGAAATCTATCTTACCTTACAGGAAAATAAGGGAGGAAGGGGACAAGAGAGCAGGGGGTTGATAGAGGAGAGGGCAGATTGAGGGAGAGGATAATCAAAAGCAAACCCTTCTGAGAAGGGACAGGGTCAAAAGAGAGAGTAGAATAAATGGGGGGTAGGATAGGATGAAGGGAAATATACTTAGTTTTTTCACAACAGGTCTACTATGGAAGTGTTTTGCATGACTACACATCTATAACCTGTATTGAGATGCTTGCCTTTTCAATGAGGGTAGGT
>NW_020954585.1:26828898-26872377 GCF_900497805.2 Vombatus ursinus
CTTCTGAGAAGGGACAGGGTCAAAAGAGAGAGTAGAATAAATGGGGGGTAGGATAGGATGAAGGGAAATATACTTAGTTTTTTCACAACAGGTCTACTATGGAAGTGTTTTGCATGACTACACATCTATAACCTGTATTGAGATGCTTGCCTTTTCAATGAGGGTGGGTGGGGAGGGAGGAAGGGAGAAAATTTGTAACCCAAAGTTTTAAAAACACATGTTAAAAATAAAAAAAGAAAGACTCCACAAATCATCAGCTGAAAGAGATATCAAAATGAAAACTCCAAGAGTATTATAGTCAACTTCCAGATTTCTCCAATCAAGGAAAAATTATTGCAAGCAGCCAGAAAGAAACAATTCAAATATCATGGAGTCATAGAAACAAAATATTTAACAGCTTCCACATTAAAGGTGCAATGAGCATGGAATATGATGTTCCAGAAGGCAAAGGAGCTAGGATTACAACCTATAATAATCTATTCAGCAAAACTGAGCATAATCCTTCAGGGCAAAAATGGATATTTAATGAAATAGAGGACTTTCAAGCATCCTTAAAGAAAACACCAGAGCTGAACAGAAAATTTGGCATTCCAAAAGAAGATTCAAGAAAAGCATGAAAACAAACAAGCAAACAAACACATAAGCAGGAAAGAGAAATCAAAAAACTCAGTAAAGTCAAAGTGTTTACATTCTTATATGTGAAGATGATACATGTAACTCTTCAAAGCTTTATCATTATTGGGGCAGTTAAAAGTAATTTACATAGACTCAAGGCATGGTTGTGAGACAATTTTGTTGGGATGGCCACAAAAAAAAAGTATGAAGAAAAGGAGGGGATGCACCAGGAGAAGGGAGAAAGGAAAGGTAGAAGGGGTAAAAATTATCTCACATTAAAAAGGTACAAAACAAGAACTTTTACAGTGGAGGGCAAAATGGTGTGTTAGCAGTCAATGTTTGAACCTCACTGTCATGAGAACTGATTCAAAGAGGGAAGAATATATGAACACACTCAGATGGGTATAGAAATCTATCTTACCCAACAAGGAAATAAGAGAGGAAAGGGATAAGAGAAAGATGGGGGGGAGGATGATAAAAGGGAGGATGTGTTAAGGGAAGCAGTGATCAGAAGGAAAACTGTTTTGTTTGTTTTGTTTGTTTGTTTTATGAGGAACATGAAAAGAAAGAGAGAGAGAGAGAGAGAGAGAGAAAGGATAAAAAGAAGAAAATGGGATGAAGGGAAGTACACAGCTAAGAATCACAACTGTGAATGTAAATGGGATTAGCTCACCCATAAAAGAGAGGCAGATAGCAGAATGGATTAAAAACCAGAATCCAACAATATGTTGTTTACAATAAACACACTTGAAATGGAAAGTCACAAACACAGAGTTAAAATAAGGAGAGGGAGCAGAAACTTTCATGCTTTGACTGAAGTAAAAAAAAAAAGCAGGAGTAGCAATCATGATATTAGACAAAGAAAAAAATAAACCTAATTAAAAGATAATCAGGGAAACTACATTTTCATAAAAGGTACCATAGACAACTAAGTAATATTAAAAAGAAATAAAATGTTTTTCTGATAAAGGCCTCTTTCTCAAATATATTGGGAACTGGGTCAAATTTATTAAAAAAAAAAAAGGCATTCTCCAATTTATAAATTTTCGAGGGATATGACCAGGCAGTTTTCAGAAGATGTAATCAAAGATATCTATAATTATGTGAAAAAATACTCTAAATCATTGATTAGAGAAATGCAAATTAAAACAATACTGAAGTACTATTTCACAACCAGCAGAAGTGACAAATGCTGCAAGGGATGAAGAAAATAGGTACAATAATGAACTTTTGGTGAAGTTATGAACTGGTCCAATCATTCTGGAAAATAATTTGGAACTATCCCCAAAGAACATACCTTCTGACACAGCAATATCACTACTAAGTATGTACCCCAATGAAATCCAAAAAAAAAAGAAAAGAAAAGAAAAAAGAAAGAAAGAAAAAGGACCTATATGCACAAAAATGTTTATAGCAACTCTTTGTGTGTGTGTGTGTGTGTGTGTGTGTGTGTGTGTGTGTGTTCGGTGGCGGCAAAGAATTTTAAATTGAAGGGATTCCCATCAATTGGCAAATGGCTGAACAAGTTATGGAATCTTTTAATGGCGTACTATTGTGCTATAGGAAATAACACAGGGGGCGGTTTCAGAAAAACATGGGGAGACCTATATGAACTGATGCAAAGCGAAGTGAGCTGAACCAAGAGATCATTGTACACAGTAACAGCAACTTAGCTACTCTGATAAATGCAATGATCCAAGACAAATCAAAGGACTCATGATGAAAAATGCTATCTACCTCCAAAGAGAGAACTGAAAAACTGAGTATAAACTAAAGAATAATTTTCTCACTTTGTTTATTTTTCTTGCTTTTTTTTTTGCAATATGTTTAACTTGGAAATATATTTTGAATGATTTCACATGTGTAATTAATATCACATTGCTTGCCTTCTCCATGGGTGGGAGAGGGTTTGGATGGAGGGGAAGAATTTGGAACTAATTTTTTCTTTATAAAAAAATTAAAAATAAATAACAAATATAAAAATAGCAATATACTTATGGAAATTTAAAATATATATATATATATATATATATATATATATATATATATATATATATATATATATATATATATATATATATTTAATTGTTCCCAGGTTGGTGAATTGGCCTTTGGTGGAAATGGTTCAGGTCAAAGCTTCCATGACAATCAGAGTGATCTGGCCCATAAATGTCCATTGTAGTTCTAGCCTGGGGGAGACAGGATCTCAAAAAAAAGTCCCAAATTTTGATGTTTCTTCATCATGTTGAAACATTTAGGTCTTTTTTATTATTATTTTTCCTTTTTTGTGTGTGTGTTGAAATTGGGGTGGGAGAAAGCAGTAAAATGAGTCAAGAATAAGTTTTTTTTTTTTTTTGCTTTATTTTCAGTATAAGTTATGGTAATTTTTTTTATTAATTGTAATCAGTATAGTACAAATATTTCAGATCTGAGATTCTGATTCAAAAGAAAATGTATTAGGAATTGTGAAATATACTTGATATATATAAAAAAACATGTAAATGACCCCTAAGTATTTTAGAGAAAATTTATTGATTAATGAATTGAAAAAAAAATAAATAGAAGAGAAAACTCTGCATAAGAAATAGAGAGACTCATACTGGTTATATCACTCTGGGAAAGTCTTTTAACCCCTCAGAGTTTTCTCAACTTTCTGAGATTATAATTTGTACTCAGAGAGGACATTCCCAAATGAGAGCTGCTCCCAACACCGATGAAATCGTAGGTCCAATCTCTGTTCCTATTCCCTAACAAATTGAAAGGTTTTTTTTAGCTAGAAAGATGACTCAGCCTTAGTTGTGGTTTGTGACTGAGATCAGACTTACTCTGCCATCTCCAGTAATGGGCCAGTGAATGGAGTCTACAGTCTATATGATATATATGTTTCAGTTCTAAAATTATATGATTTCATCTATAAAGTACTTTTGCTCAACTCAAATAAAACATTCTGTGAAGTCTTTCAGGATTTCCCAGTCAATAAACATCTTGCCTGTGCCTTCAACCTCATGTAGGCTTACATATACATATGTGTATGTACATATACACACACGCACACACATATACACACATACATGTGTATATATGCACATATATATACATACATGTGCACACACATGCACACACACAGACACACACACACACACATATATATATACTTGTACATTTTGGGGGTATGGGAGGTCCAATGATTATGGTCATAGGGTAGCAGATATCTGAAAGAACTATGCAACTTGTGCCCAATATGTCTGAAAAAATGCTAACAAACTATGTTACATACATGGAGAGTATAAGCATCAGTAAATGGTTGGATCTGGCATGCATAGACTTTTTGCCTATAGAGGGAGAGATGAAAAATATAATCAACATATAAATGACTGATCTATAAAGGAAGATGGATAGTCAGGAAAACCTGAGTTCAAATCCAGGCTCAAACATGCGTTAGCTTTGTGACCCTGGATAAGTCACTTTTTTGTCTCAGTTTCCTCAATTAAAAAACAGTAATAATAATAACACCTACCTCACAGGGTTGTTGTGAGGATCAAATAAGATAATATTTGTAAAAAGTGCTTAACATAGTGCCTGATTCATAGTAGGTGCTATATAAATGCTTATTTCCTTCCCTTCTCTTTCCTTTCTCTCCTAGATCATTTTGCTCCCTATGTACAAGCTTATACAACCAGAAGTCATTAAGATACTATAATTGCTAGTCTTGTGGGATAGATATTGGTCTTCCTTTCCAGGATCAACTCTGACCAAGGTAAAGAATAAACTACTTGAGGAAGTATTGACTTTGGTAGAAATATAAAGGCCTAATATCACCCCTTATTACTCTCTAGGAGCAGCACAGTTGGCATATCTAATTTATACAATATTGAAAACCCTTAAGACTTTGAGGCCCAAGAAAAAAGCTTAAGTAGAGTTAGCCTGTGATATCTCTAGAACATGCATGCAATACTATGAAGAATAAAAACAAAGACTTTATAGAATACTTTCCAATGTTTGGGAAAGAGCCATATATTTCCTTTGGAATAAGAAAAAATGGAGACAATTCACAACTACATCTCTTAACTCAAAAGATAAGCTGAGAGAGGCTTATCATCAAACTAGAGCTTTAGCTCAGAAAAAGTTCTGGCAGAAATAAATGTAATGCTCAAATTCATTACCAAAATTTTCTATGATGTGATAGTTAAGAAACATCAGTGTTCAGAAACACATGATGTAGCAGATAGATTGTGACCTTATCAGTTCCCCTGGGTTTAGCTATCATTTTTTTGATGTCTTTCAACCCTAGTCTCTCCCATTATCTTCAATCTTGTATTACCAATTGCTTATTGGACATTTCAAACTAGATATCCTAGAGATGTCTTAAACTCAACAGGTCGAAAGCACCATTCATTATCTATTCTGTTGAACTCATCCTTTTTCCAAATTTCCCTTTTTCTGCCAAAGGAACCACCAGGCTTTTAATCTTTCAGGTTTATAACCCAAATGTTTTCCTTGACTCTTTATCCTTTCTCGTCACATATTTCATCAGTTAACAAATATTGTCTTTTTTATTTCTACTATGTCTCTCACATTTGACCTCTTGTCTTTATTTATAGACACATCATCTTACTTGGTTAGGGCACTCATTACCTTTCACCTAAATAATTACATAATTACCTAAATAACTAAAGTCTTCTAATTGGTTTCCTAAATGACTACCCAGAAGACTTACACTGATTTTCGGTGGAGTCTGGGTGATCTAGAGTATTCTTTCGTGCCACATCAGTAATCTGTATCTGGAAAGTTGTCTTGGAAACCCATAAGGCCATATTCTATTGCATCAGCATACTCCCATCGCTCAACAACTTGTCCTAAAGTTGCCAGATGAATTGTTACAGTTCTGAGTATCTGGGGGTAGGACGTTTCTTTCACTCATGCAGCCATTGTTTTTGCCAAAAGTAGGACATCATACACTATTCCCATGACAATTTGAGCCAGAATAAAAAAAGTAAGCTGTTAAGTACAAGTTCCAAGTTCTCTAGTCACCTAGTCTGTACTCCTTTCTTTACTAAGTGTATCTGTCAACATCAAAACCTGATTGGCCAGCAAAAATGTCAGTCTTCCTACATAGTCTAGAGCAGAGATTCTCAAACTTACTGGGCCTACTGCCTCCTTTAAAAAAGATTACTCAGTGGTCCCCCTGAAATCTTTAACCCTTTAACTTTTTTTTTGAAATTTGTGTCATTTCAAAAAATATATAAAATATTGTCTTTTTTGAATGACATAGCTTAAATTTAATAATTTACTGTATTTCACCACATAATTGTTGCCATGGCATAGCTGTCACACCCTTTTTTTTTTAGTCCAAAAATTGATTTATAAACTTTCATCACGTAATTGTCGCATGGTATAATTTGGTTCATCACACTGCTTAAAAGGTAAACAGACTAACAATGTATTCAGCAGTGACATATAGACACGCATTTATGTCTCACAAATTAAAAGCCATGAGCCTTGAATTCTCAGTGCATGTGCATTGTCAGTAGATTTCCAAAAGTTGACTTTCATGGTTTGTTTAGAGCATTGCAGTACTAATGGTATTACCACTCAACCCAGTGAAGAATTGTAGGTGCTAGGGGAGTAGGCAGGCAGGCAAAGCTCACAGGATGTGATAAGACTTACATCTTCCCATGCTAGCTAAACTGTACAGTTCTTCTGTCAGTGATACAGCTTAATAATAAATTATTTTTAAGTAATGCTGGCCCAAAAATTTTTAAAAAGCTTCACATAATGGTCACACCTCACTTTTTTGCAAAAAAAAAATGGCATGAAATCTGCAATGATTATGAAGTGAAATACAGTATTTTAAACTTGTGTTTTTTTTTTCCTGCATTGAAATTTTTATGATGCAATATTGCATCAAACAAGTGATTACTCACGTATATTCCTGCCAATACATGCTGGACTTTCCGAAAATGCATGACAGGCTCCCCTGCCAACACTTGCTTGTTAAGACCTGTTGGTGGACTTGACCACTGATTGGTTATAACTTGCATTTTGTATGTTTATTTGGAAAATAATATAATCACTATAACTTTAACTCTGTTACATAACAGATGAAACATGTATGAACAGTTTATTTTCTTCTCTCCTCTTCTTTCCTTATGCTTCCATCACCCCCTTATTTTTATTGAACACCCTAATTTCACTCGAGGTTACTTCCACCCACCCCTCATCATTCCAGAGTCCCCCAGGGAGCAATATCAACCACTTTGGGAACCTCTGGGACTCTAGAGCAATGGTTCTTAAAATGTGGTCTAGAGACCCTGGGGGCAAGTGTGTGCTGGTAAATGTTTAACAAGCTGCTCTCTGAAAGGAAAAAAAATACACATAACATAATTTTAAGTTTAATCTGCCCTAGTAAGATTTTCTCCATCAATTTCTTAAATCTTGGTTAATCAGCAAAATTAAGTTAAGCCTCATATATAATGATTGCCAATTTCTGAGGTGTAAATACTTACACTGAAAATACAACAAGTAGCCCATTCTAACTGGCTCCAGTACATTCCTGCCTGGGGCTCTCTAAGACCTTTTCAAGGGTCTAAGAGGTCAAAACTATTTTCACAATAATACTAGATGTTTTCATTCCAAATATTTTAAATATCTATAGACATAACCAACACAAACAAAAGCTCTTTGGGGAGTTCTCAATAATTTTTAAGAGTATAAAAGTGTCCTGAGACCAAAAAGCTTGAGAACCACTGCTCTAGAGAGTTATCTTGGGGCACTGAGACTTGTTTATGGTCACAGTTAGCATATATTTGAGGCAAGACTTGAATCCAGGTCTTTCAGACTCTAAGGCTGTCCACCTGTAACACTCATGACAAGGCTTAAACTGGCTGTCTTTCATGGGGAACTAAATTGTTAAAGACCCTAGGAGTCATATCTTCTCTCAGCTTGAAAAGAGGAGAAACTATTGTAAAAGCAAGACTGGAGAGTTTTTAAAAGTATGTGTTATTATTGTTGTTGTCATTTGTTACTAGACAGATTAAAAGAAGAACCTGTAAAAGAGAAAGAAGAAAAAAAATGGTGGAAAAGAAAGAGGCTCTGCTGCCTCCCCCATTTTTGTTTTTTGCTTAGTTTTCCTTTTGTTAGTTCTTTTAGTCCCACTCAAGCCAAAATAAAAACCAATCACACCAAAATGCCCTCTAGCCTTACTGTCATTAACTCCCATTAGCTTCCTCTATTCCCAAACTCAGAATAAATTTAACTCCTTTTAATATCTTCAGTCTTAAACTTGGGCCCCTTTCAAAAGCTCCAAGTCCAAGTCTTGCCAGTATCGTTATACCTCTAACTATTACATCAGAATTCTCATCATTTACTTATGTATTATTTTGCACCCTAGTTATTTATAACCCATCTCCCTACTAGATTACATAGCTCTTTGAGGTCAGAGATGATGTTATACCTCGATTTTGTTTCTCCCCTGTGAGATAGAGATAGCGCCTCAGAAACAATAGATCTTTCATAATTGTTTATTAAACTATATTTTATACTTGTATCTTTCAAGTTTCTCCCTTCTTTTAAGCTATTTAAGTGTTTTAGCTGAAGTAAGTTGTGACTTAATTTATATACTATATTTGTTTACATCTTTAACAGCCTGTTGCTATTAGGCAATAATTTGAGACATCAAGCTAACTGAAAAGGAAATAGCCTGAGAAGTTTTATGCTTTCAATAAAAACTGTCCAACACAGTCCTTTTCTTTTTTTCCCCTCTTGTAATCATAGAATCACAGACTGTTAGATCCAGAAGGGCCCTTAGAAATCATCTTAGACAACCTCCACATTTCCTAGTTTGATTATGCTTAGAGAAAGCAAGGACTTGAAGAATGGAAAACAGAAAGGCAAACTAGGGCCTTTCCTGTGATTAATTTTAACACCATGGTTAAGAGATGAATTAACTTCTTCTGGATGAGACAAAAAATAGCAGCCAATGAGAGAAATCAGCTCAGGGTGATGCTGAGCAAATCAGAAGTCTCTGACCTGTGACAGATGAGACAAAAACTGGAAGCTAAGTGACAGAGGAATTGTCAAGGACTCTTGGGAAGGAAGGAAAGAAACAGACATTTATTAAGCACCTATGATGTGTCGGGCACTGTGCTAAACACTTTACAAATATCCCATTTGATCCTTAGAACAACCCTGGGGGGTAGGAGCTATTGTTATCTTCATTTTATAGTTGAGGAAAGTGAGGCAAACAGAGGTTAAGTAATTTTCCCAGGGTCACTCAGCTAGGAAGTGTCTGCATTTGAACTCAGGTCTTTCAGGATCTAGGCCAAAAGCTCTATTCTCTTTGGGGACCAGTAGATCATAAAACTGTAAAGTCCACTAAAAGGAGCAACTGTACCAGGTATATCTGGCACGTCTCCTCATCCATTCTCTCCCCTTATCCATTAAAAAAAATTTTTTTTATCTAACCCTGTTGCAGAATAGACAGCCTGCAGCTTCTTTACTTCTTCAGGAAGACGGATATTGTTTAATGAAATAATATTGGTCTATGCACTCAGAACACTGGAAGGCCAGTGTGAACAGAGAATTGCTTTAATGACAGTGTGGGGATTCTGTTCCCTATTGTTTGCTTGTATGTGTTGGTGCAATGTTTGTTCTACTAGGCAGTTGTATGTCTATACTATTTTGGCACAAATGTTCTTACTCATTGCTTTTGCTACTTCTATTGCCCTAGTAAGTTATCAGTCTTTTCATAAGATAGGAGACTTAGAGCTGGAAGGGACCTAGGAGATTATCTGATCCTATTCTCTCATGTTATAGATGAGGAAACAGACCTAGAGAAATATGTTATAGATGAGGAAACAGACCTAGAGAAATGATTTACCTAAGATGGAACAGTAAACAGCAGGGTTGCCTTTCAGGTCAAGTTAAGTCAAGAATCATTTATTAAACACAATACATATGTTAGGAACTGTGCTAAGAACTACAGATACAAGAAAAACAAAATTGCAGTGCCTGCCCCTCAAGAAGCTTGGAAAATGAGGGAAAACGGACTAGATGACTTCTAACGTTCTTTGCACTTCTAGGACGCTTATCTTATATAGGTACCCATACATTTATCCTGGAAGTCTGAATAAAGAAACAATTACTAAGGGCAATGGGACCAAAAAGCATAAACATTCAGCCATCTGGTGAAAGAAAGGAGCTGTGGCTGTCTTTCTCCTCCTACTAGCAGTCAGTCTTGTCTATTAAAATAGGAATATGATGGTGCTGGAAATCTAATCTTGATATGGCCACTTTGCTTTCATGTCTTTGACAGCTTGTCATTATATCAATAAAGCTGAATGAATTTCTTTACAGAAATGTGTGCAATGAAGCTGACCTCAAAGAGCCCCTAGTTCAACAGAAACCTGGATATCTTTTTTCCTTTTTTCCCTGTGTATGATTCTGTATGATTTCCCTGAACTCAACCCAGGTAAGTCTGGTTCATAGGAAATATGTCCTGGCTCTGTGTTCCTGGGAGAAAAGAGAAACTTGAGCACACAGATTCTCCAAGATGATGGATCATACCTCTGAAGTGCATTGTTTTTCAGCTACATATCTCAGGTGGCCAATCTCCACTTTTAAAGAACTATACTCAGGGAAGTAAAATAGAAATTCTCACACTATCTGGGATGACAGATAAAGCTTAAGCTTTAATTTAAGACCACATTAATAAATGTTTGTTGGACTGACGTAATGGTTCCAACTAGTGGAAAATTAACTAAACTACAGAGATACACACACACACACACACACACACACACACACAAACGCACACACAATCTTTCCTTTCTTTGATAAATTCCTAGAAAAAGCTATCTATGATTATTGCCTCCTTTTCTCTCACTCACTCCTTAACCCTTTGCAAACTAGATTCCAACCTGATCATTCTAATGAAACTGCTCTCACTCCATGGTCACCAATAATCTTTTAATTGCTTGATCTGATGGTCTCTTCTCTGTCATCCTTAATAACCTCTCTGTTGCATTTAACATATTGACCACTCTCTCCTCCTGGACACTCTCTCCACTGTAGATTTTTTCTGCTGCTTTTCCTTCTACCTACCTGATTGTTGCTTCTCAGTCTCCTTTTGCTGATTCATAATCCATAACATATCTACTTAACTTTGGGTTCCCCCAAGCTCTATCTCAAACACTTTTCTCTCCCTACACTCACACTAGAAACCTCATCAGCTCCCACGGATTTTATTATCATCTCTATGCTAATGACTCACAGATCTATATATTCAGCTATATCTCCCTAACTTTTAGTCCCAAATCATCAACTGCCTATTGTAAATTTCAAATTGAATGTCACAAAGATATCCCTAAGATAAAATGTCCCAAAGGGAACTCACTCTCCTCTTCTTCCCAGCTGATGTTAGTGCCTGAATCTAATATGTATCTATCATAAGTGTATTTATTTATATGTTGTCTCCCATTAGAATACATGTTCCTTGAGGGCAAAGACACATGGTAAGCACTTAGTAAATGCTTGTTGACTGGCAAACTCACCCCCTTCCAAACTTTCTTATTATGACTAGGGTGCCAGCATCTTTCCATTCACCCACATTCATAATCTCAGTGTCATCTTCAACTCTACTATCTTTCATTACACACACTCACTCACACACACACACATAAAATACATACACACATGTATGTGTGTGTATATCTATCTATCTACAGATAGATATAATTTGCCTATTGCAATTTCTATATCCACACAATTCTTTACATTTGATTCTTCTTTACTCACACAGCCACCAGCCCATTTCAGGATTTCACTGCCTCTCACCTACTCCATTGCAGTGGTCTCCCAATTAGTCTTCTTGCCTCAATCTCTCCCCATTCAGTTTCATTCTCTGCACAATTGCTGAAATGATTTTCTCACCATGTCACTCAGTAAAATTCAGTAGTTCCTTATTTCCTTTAGGATAAGATACAAAACCTTTGCTTAGCATTTATTAAATACCTATTATCTGCCAGGTATTGTGCAAAAGGATGGGGAGACAAAGGCAAACAGCAGTCCGTGCTCTCAAGGTGCTCAGTCTAATGAGGGAAGTAAGTGGTCATTCAGCCTTTCTGAACATTTCCAGGGGTAAGAACTTTGTAGAGGTTGCAGTTACATTACTATCAATTTGTTGTAGTGGAAAGAATGCTGTCAGTGACTTCATAGGTTCTAGATTTGAACTCCACTTCCATTATATCCTACCCAGGTGACCTCTCCAAGCCAGTTAATCTTAATGTTTTCAGTTTCCTCTTTTGCAAATTGAGAATTTTAGACTTTAAATCCTTCTATTTCCAAATTTTATTGTAATCCTAATAAGTGAATTAGAGGAATAGTAATAATTTGTGTATAATCTCATTTGAGAGGCCTGAAAAGGAACTATGTATTTTACTACAAGTCATTACTGTACAAGAGGAAAAGAGATAGCACATGCAAAGTGCTTCACAAGCCTTAAATGGCTATGGTGGTATTTAATAATAATTGGTGCATAATAATATATTGTATACCAATTATATAACAGTATATTGGTATATAATAATATTAAAATGGCATTTGTTATTATTGTTGTTGTTGTTGTTGCTCACAGTGCCATCCATCCTCAGTAACACCATTGTCCACAATTCCCCAGGGAGATATAGCTCAGAATGCTGAGAGACTTTTCCTATACATGCTTGTGTTTGCCTCAAGGGTTTCTCTATATTTAGTCTAGAGGATAATTATGGTACATTTTCTTTCTTGTAGGAATCCAGAAGGGACTTCTTTCTGACCCTTCCCCCATGCCTCAACTCAAAGGGAATAGTGTCTCTGTTTCTTAAAGGAAAAAAAAAACCTCCTCCTAGTCTCTCTTTATCCACTGCCATCATTAATCACACAAACAAGTATTGTTGGTGGCCACCTGATTTTTTATAAAGAACAAAGGAGATAGCAAAGAAATTGAAAGGGTTACAAACAAGGTAACAAGTGTGAGCACCAGCTGTTTTTGGCTAACAGCCCAGGAAAGACAGATCTCTCTCTCTCTCTCTCCCTCCATGTTTCTGTCTGTCTGTCTGTCTCTCTCTTTTTCTCTCCTTTTCTTTCACCCCTCCCACTGTGTCTCTTTATCTGTCTCTGTTGGTCTCTCTGTCACTCTATCTCTGTCTGTCTTTCTGTCACTCTCCATCTTTGTCTGTATGTCTCTCCCTCTCCCTCTCATTTCCCCTCTAAGCTAGAGAGAAAGAGATTGGGACTGGAAGCAAAGACTCCCATCCACAGTGTAACAATCACCTCCAGCACCACTTGTCATTTCTCATGGAAGGAATTGAAACTTAGCTCCCACAGATCCCATCCATCATTATCTACAACAGGAGCTCCCAAGGTCCCAGGGCCTGAGGAGGCAGCATGCCTGGAACAAAGTATGCCATCCTCTTGGGCACTCAAGATAGATTTTCTTCCTCCATCTTCCTATAATAAGTTTAATATATCACTTTCCTGTGACCTCTAGACAATAGGGACTTCAAACATCCTAAATCTCTCTAGCAATGTTCATAGACTACTCTTCAAGTAAACTATGCTTCAACAAATTGGACTACTTGATACTTCCGGGTAGGATCATCAAGAACCTGGAAGGTTACTCCATCCATGACAGTTATTAGCTGTGTGTGACCATGGCCAACTTACTTAAATTCTTTGAGCCTCAGTTTCCTCTTCTGGAAATAATAGACCTGTGTATAGGGATTTATGGATATTTCCCCATGTACTAGATCTACCAGAAGATTTTGTTGCAAGGGCTACCTGTGTTCTGGAGGTTATTTGCTAGGAAGATTTATAGACATTACTAAGCATCAATTTTAATGGAGGTTAGAAGAATAGAGATATAGACAAGATGAAATTCATTGCCATGGGAACTATCTTTTTGCTTGAAGCTAGAAAAGATTATAAAATAGACCCTCCCATACCTCTGTGAGCTGGATCTTGATTTGATAGCAAAAGTTGGAAGAGGGTGAGTAGAGCAGAGTTAAACCAAACTGATGAATGAGAAAAACAAAGAGAAAGTAGGTACAGAATCAAGGTTGCCACAGTCATTCCAGCCAGGCAAAGAATTCCATCTTCTAGCTGGTATTGACAGGAACTAATGAACTAGTTCACTAAAGGAACTGAATCACTCTTTCCCACACCTGTTGAGATTGAAGGAGACTTGCATTTAGCATGTGACTTAGCATATCTTTAGTTTTAAACAGGATCCAACAAACTCAAGATTCCCTCCTGAGGGAGATGAGGGGAATCAGTAATTCAATTAACCAAAATATAATAAGTAATTACTATGTGTCATGTATAGTGATAGGCATTGGGGATGCAAGGGCAGAATTTAGCCAGTCCATGACTTCAAGGAGCTTACAATCTAGCTTGGAGAGAAAACAGGTACGTGTGTGTGTGTGTATGTGTGTGTGTGTACACACACATATATAAAACAGACACCAGATTATTTTAGGAGGATGGTACTTGTAGCTAGGTGCATCAGGAAAGTTCATGTGGAAGGTGGCAATTGACCTGAACTACAAAGAAAATTGAGATTCTAAGACATGAATATTAGGAGGGAGTGACTTCTTAAAATGGTGGAGAGCCAGTGTAAAGACAGAGACTGGAGATGGAACACCATATAAAAGAAATAGTAAAAAGGGCAATTTGGCTGGACCAAAAAGTATGTGAGGGGGAACTATGTGAAATAAATCTTGAAAGACAAGTTGGGGTCAGATCATGAAGGGCCTTTTAGATGGCAAGCAGAAGAGTTTATATTTGATCATAGAAATCCAGTGCCTAGGGAGACACTAATGCTTATTGAATAGTGGAGTGGTATGGTCAGAACTGTACTTTAGGAAAAATCACTTTGGTGGTTCTGTAAAGGACGAGCTGGAGTGGAGAGAGACTTGAGGCATGGAGATCAATTATAAGGCCATTTTGACACCTCAGGTGAAAGGTGAGGAGTGCCTGAACTAGGATGATGTCTGTGTAAAGGAGGAAAGGAAAGATAAAAGAGATCATGTGAACGTAAAAATAGCAAGATTTTGCAATTGATTAGACATGGGCAGTGAGTACAATTGAGTAATTGAGAATGACACAAAGAGTTTGAACTTGAGTGACTAGAAAAAATGTAATTACCTCAAAAGAAATAGGGAAGATTGGAAGGAAAAAGAAAAGGTTTTTTGGGGAAAGATAACAAGTAGGGTTTTGGAGAATTGAAATGGTTGTCACTTCTGTCAGTTGTTTGCATTTTATTATTCATTTATCTAATCCAATTAAACTGTTTCTTACAGTAAGAACCTTTCTCCATTGAAATGAGAAAAGGAAGGAAGATGTGGCTAAGCTGATAGGGCACAAGAGAAAGATAGAATGATCCTACATCTAGATTGGGTGGCAAAGTGGATAGAGTGCTGGACCTAGACTTAGGAAAATGAGTTTTCCTGAGTTCAAATCTAGCCTCAGTACAAGACACTTAGCCCTGTTTGCCCCGGTAAATGAGTTGGAGAAGGAAATGGCAAATGACTCCAGCATCATTGCCAAGAAAACCCCAAATAAGGTCACGAAGGGTCAGAAGAGTCAGACATGACCAATAACAACAACAATATCTAGATAAAGAGCTGATGGGTGGCAGTGTGAAGTAGGAGCTTGTGTTGGCTAACAACCTCTTTTCTCCATGGTCCTAAGTCTTCTCAAGGACTACATAGACACTACTACCATAGCTTACCTGGAAAATGGGGTTGATGATGATAGTATCTTCTTTACAGGATTATTGTAGGAGTCAAATCAAGAATCCTTTCTTAAGTGCATATTGTGGGCAAGGCACTGTGTTAGACTGAATAAAAAAAATCCATAATCTTGAAGAGATCATATTCTAATGGAGAAAATAAGCTAAACATATGTGAAGTGCCTTGCAAACTTTAAAGTGTTCTGCAAATGTGTTTCCATCTGTTTCTTTGTTCATATAATTTTCCCCTCTTAGAATGCCTTCCATTCACATTTCTGTCAATTTAAATCTTATTCAGACTCAAAAGGCCTCATTTGAATATAGCTCCAAATCAAAGCTTCTCCAGATTCAGATGAGTACCAGGACCCAACATTTGATTAAGGATTTAATCTTAACTTGGGAGGAGGTCTCTAGTGAAGTTCCCCCTTCTTGAGGTAGAGAGAAGGGGGAGCTCTGGGCAAATAGCCTCCTTTTTTTTTATTGGTCCAGTGATATAGAAAGTGATGTCCTCAGCTGAGAAGGTTGAAAAAGGGGCTAATATGGAATCTGTTCTACTCTTTGTGTGATTTAATTTTTTATTAATGATTTTCATCAGTTTAACTCAATTCAGCAAACATTTATTGAACTTCTACTACGTGCCAGTCACTGTATTTGGTAGTACAGAGACAAAGAAAACAAAATGAATCAGTCCCTAACCTTAAGGACGTTATATTATGCTGATAAACTCTTTCAAATCAGTTGACTGTTTGGTCTCTACATAAAGCAGTAGTTGGTATATTTAGAACATTTGCAGATGGAATGAAGCTAGGAGGGCCATAGATGACAGGATTCAGAAAGATCTCTGTAGGCTATAGCACTGAGTTGAATACAATTATATTTAATAGGGGAAAATGAAAAGCCTTACTCTTAAGTATTTTTCAAATGTGTGCAAAGACTGCAAGTTATCTTAGTAAAAATGATAATTTAACTCATGGGAACAGATGAGACTCAAACTGTTATAGTAGGAAAAAATTAAAAAAGAAAGAAAGAAAAGGACCCAAGACAGAGCTTTGGAATCCACCTACAGTTAGCATGTATTTTATGGATGAAGATACAGCAAAGGAGATGGAAGAGCAGACAGACAAGTACAAGGAGTAAAAAGAGAGTAGTGTCATAAAAAATGAAAGAAAAGAAAATAATGCAGAAGAAGGTGGTCAACGGTGTCAAATACTGCAGAAGGGTCAAGACGGATGAGGGCTGAGAAAAGGCCATCAGATTTGGCAGCTAAAAAATCGTTGCTAACCTGGGAGAAAGCAATTTCAGATAAGTGACAAGACCAGGAGGCAGAATGCAGAGGGTTTAGAAAAGAATGTGAGGAGAAGAAGTGGAGCTGAGAAGGGAGGAGGGGATGTACACAATAGCTACCTAGAATGGCTGGAGCAAGTCTGTTTTTTTTGTTTGTTTTTTAAACAATGGGGAGATACAGGTGTGTAGATAGGCAGCAGAGAAGGAGCCGAAGATAATGAAGATATAAAAGAGAATGAGGATGAGAGTGGGGGCAATTTGTTAGAGAAGAGGGGCTCAAGTGTACAAACAGAGGGTTTGGCTTGTCAAGCAGAAAAAGCACCTTATCATGGGAGAATGGAATGAAGAAAGAGATAGTGGGGGATTACGTGAAAAGAATGTGAGATGAGGAGAAGATAAGAAGGAGCTCTATGAAAATATCCTCTTTTTCTTTTTTTAAAGTGAAATAGGAGTTACATAAAGGGCTTGGGAGAGGGGATAGTGTGGGAGGCTTAAGGAGAGAAGTTTTGAATAGTTGCTACAGGGAATGAGATAACAAATCTATTGTGGAATATGTAAAAATTATCAGGATTTTCCCCCATTAGATTTGGGCTCTTTTGAGATTAAGCAACATAAAGTTTTGTTACTTAGTAGAACTCCATTAGGAGCTGAACACAGGATTGGGAGAGGAGGTATATGGTGGAAGGAATCTGTGGTTCAGGTTTGGAAAGGTATGATTTGCAATAGGTAAAGGGTGCAAAGAATTCGAATAGATAATGTAGAATTGAACTGATTTACTAAGGGGTTTTGGATCTGATTAATTCTGTTTCTCCTGGTCCCACTTTAGCAGAAATCCAAGTACTCAGAGAAGCCCAACCATTACTTTACCCACCCAAAAGTACTTCTAAAAAGGATTAATTCTTGGCACAATTATTTTGCATTTAACATATTTTGTTTTATATTAGAATATCTCATTTTTATGTGCATATTTGTGGCCTCTTCAAGGAGATTGTAAGTTCAAGGAGGATAGGAGCTATATTATACTCATTTTCTATCTCTCATGACAACTTGTACATATAGTAAATGTTCAGTAAGAATTTTTAATTAATTAAAAAAGATTAAAATAGGATAATTATAGGCCATCTGATAATTAATAAAAAGAGATTTACTTAACCATAGCATGCAAAAGGTATTCAATGAGCATATAGTCTTTATTCAGTTGAGTGAAGCTTCCTGGCCTCCAACTTTCCTTGGAGATAAGTGGGTCTGAAGTGGGTATTAAGCCTCTGGAGCCTGTGAGGCCTCCTACAATGACTTTGTATGTAGTCTATAGGAAGTCAAATCAAGGACTTGAGTCTTAGTCTCGGGACAAATAAGTCTCATTACCTTTTCATTACCTTTTAAGGAAAAGCTAGCCTAGCCTGAGGGTAGCAGATATTACTCCCCATTTAACAAGGTGAAATAACTGCTGAAAAGACTGGTACAAAATGCTGTATTCATTTCAAGAGATATCAAGGAAGGTCTCCAGCACATTGAGTGGACCTTCTTTGATGAAATTATGGGACAACATGGACAAGAATAGGATGGGATGGGCAGACATAAACAGGTTGCAATCTTCATCATTTGTGGGGACTACATCCAGATCCATTTGTGTATCTAAGAGGGTATCCAGGACTAGGGAAATGGAAGTTTTGTTGTATGTGACCTTAGTTAGACCATATCAGGGGTATTGATTCAGTACCACATTTTAGGATATGACATTTTAGGGACGATTTTAGTAATTTGAGAGACTGCCTAGAGAAAAGTCACTGGGATGGTAAAAGGTCTTAATATTTTGCCAGAGGGGATTAGTTGAAGGACGTGAGGATAATCTAGCTTGAAGAAGAGAAATTTTAAGCATGGGGAAGGATGTGATTAGGTTGTGAAAAAGGGATTAGACTTGTTCTTATAGGCTCTAGAGGGCAGACATAAGAACAAAGGATGGACAGTTCAGAGAGATAGATTTAATTATGATGTAGAGATAAATCCCAGCACTGAGAGTAATAAAAGTTAATTGGGGAATTCAAGAAGTAACAGTTTCCTCCCCCATTAGAGGTGTTCAAACACAGGCTTGGTAGCCTGTTGTCTGCTGTGTTAGTGAAGAGGTTTATTTCAGGTCTTGATTGGACTTTGAAGGTAACTTTCTCACTCTTATTCATAGCATGCTTCTCTTGAGCAGCTATCTATCAATCTATCTATCTATCTATCTTAGCATTACTGGATTCTAAGCTCTTTTAGACTGGGGCTATCCTTAGCAGCTATAATAATTTCCAAAATTATAATTATCTCATACACAACATTTTCCAAACTACTTATATTTCCTCCAAAACATTTCCTCCTCCAAACTTTGCCAGTTCTACTGAGAGACTCCCAGCCTACCCATTCTTTGAAGACATCTTTTACTCTTCCTCACTACTCCCTCCCCTCACCCCACAATATCCAATCAGTTGCCAATCCTATTTATTCTACCTCCACAAAATCTCTTACATCTATCCCACTTTCTCCATTTACAATCTCTGCTCAATTTCAAGTCTTTTATAAGCTCTTCTCTACATTACTATAACAGCTTCTTGCTTTCTCTCCCCTTTCCCCAATCTCTCCCATCTCCAATTCATCCTCTATGCTGCTGCTGAATTTATATTCCTAAAACAGAAATCTGACAATGTCACTCACACTCCCCACTCCATCTCCAACTCAAAACTTATCAGTGTCTGTTTTCTGCTTGAAAGATAAAATGCAAACTCACCAGTCTGTCTGACTGTTTAAAGCCTTTAGTACTATGGCTCCCACCTGTCCTTCCAGTCTTATTTTATATTACTCCCTTTCACCAATTGTCTGTTCTATCCAAACTGGCTAGCTAGATGTTACCAATATCCAACATTCCATCATCCACTTCCATATTTTTGCATAGGTATTTTCCCAGGTCTCAAATTCAGTCTCCCTTCACTCTGTGTGTAAGAAAACTAAGCATCCTTCAAAGCACAGTTTTTGTGTCACTTTGTTTCTGAGGTTTTCCATGATCCCCCAAGTTGATGATCATTTTCTCTTGATGTAACTTTGCATCACTTTGTATACATTTACACACTTTTCAATGTATGTTATTGATAACTTGTGCACATATTTTCTGCCCACATGCAGCTTGATGGCACAGTGGATAGAACATTGGGCCTGAAATCAAGAAGATGTGAATTCAAACTGGCCTCAAACATTTACTAGATATGTGGCCCTGGGCAAGTCACTTAATCTCCATCTTACTTTCCTCAACTGTAAAATGACTCTGAACTCCTGTAGATCATCCAAATCCCATTCCATAACCCCAACCACCTGATTGCTCATTCTCACCTCAACTCTCCCAACCCAAAGTTTCATCCTAAATCCATCTAGCCCTTCCACTGTGCCTCCTGGAATGACTATTCCACAAGCAAAACTTGCCCTCTCTTAAATTAATTCATTTCCTTCTCCTTCCATCTACTAGCTTTTACTGAAACCTTGCTTTCCCCCAATGACGCAGCTTCCCTGGCCACCCTATCCAATACTGGCTGCAAGTTCACTCCTTCTCCTTAGCTCACTAGTTGAGGGGAGGGAGTTGGAATACTCCTTACTCCCCATTGCCACTGCTAGGTTTTCCCCTTTTTTCCATTGCTCAGGAATCTCTGTTCCTTTTAGGTTAATGCTATTAATATCCACAACAAATCAAAATCCTGGTGAATTTTATCTGTAAATCCCCAGATCACTTCTTTTCCTTCCTCAATGCGCTTGATACCTGGTAAGGGACATCAGAAACATATTGATTCTTTCTCAAATGCCCTAACCACTTGGTTCCTTAACCTGCTTACCTTCTCTAAGCTATTTCCCATCCCACCTCAGTCATACACAAACATGGTCATAATCTTGATCTTCCCATCACCCACAAATATAGCACCTCCATATTTAAGAATACTGAAATTCCCTTATCCATCCATAATCTGTTAATTTTCCACCTCTCCCTCTGCCTTCCCTTACATAACCCTATTCTTTATCCTCATCATAACCTCCAGTCCCTTGACTCCTCAATTCTTTTCCGAGGCATCTACCCTGCACTATCTTTCTATTTCCCATCTTGACTCATTAGTGAACCAAATCAACTATATACTGTCCTCTCTTGAATCCCTACCCCTCCTTATCATATCACTGATTATCCTCAGCCAAGCCTTAACCTTGGATCACTTCCATCATTTTTTGTCTTCATACCTGCACATGTGTTGATGACTGAACATGGAGAAAATCACACAACCATTCTGACTAGGTTCACTACAAACTTATGTTCATAACTTCAACTGAGCCCTCACTGCTGCTAGGCAATCTCACTCACTATTCCTCCCTCATTAACACAACATCCTACTTTCCACCGTGGCTCTTCCAAACCCCTTTGGCCCTCCTCAAGCTTCCCACAGTTCCCATTCCCTTTACTGTCTTGGCTGAGACCTTTACCTCATATTTTATAGAAAATATTCACTCTGAACTCCCTATTCTTCACCTCCTATAACTCAGGTGCCTTCTGCCGCTTTTTCCTCTTTTACACCTCTCTTATACAATGAAATGTGACTTACTCCTTACCAAAGCTAACCCTTCCATTTGATCCTGTTTCCTCCAACAGAATGCCCACTCTGTCATCCACATTCTTTTGCATATTTTAAATCTCTCCTCTCCTGACTCATTTCCTACTGCCTACAAACACACCCACACCAAAAAACAAACAAACAAACAAAAAACTTACTCTCCAAAATGTCCTCTTTGATTCAGTGAAACTGCCCTCTTTGCTGTTCCACAAACAAGATATTCTTTTGCTTCTCTCAGGGCATTCTCTTCATCGTCCTGTCACTGGTCTTCCATGACTCAGGAAGAGAGAAAGAGGCTGACAACTTTGTGCAACTCTGCCTCATTTAAATCTAATTCACAGACACATCAATATACCGTCCTGTGATGTCACCGCTCTTTTTTGAAAGGGAAGGACAAACAGAAAGCATTTCCTCCATTAGATTGTAAGCTCCTTGAGGACAGGGGTGGTCTTTTGCCTCTTTTTGTATCCCAGCATTTAGGACAGTGCCTGACACACATAGGTGCTTAATAAATGTTTGATTAATTGATCAATGAGGCTAATAATTGCACCTCTCAGGGTTCTCATAAGGGCCAAATGAGATAACGTTTCTAAAGCAATTAGCCAGGTGCCTGGCATAGAATAGGTACTTAATAAAATGCTTATTCTTTTCCTTTCCCCTTCCCACCTCCCAGTAGAATGTAAACTCTTCTAGGACAGAAACTTTCTTTTCCCCTTTTTTTACTTCCAGTCAAACATAGCGCTTTGAACATAGTAGGCCCTTAATAAATGCCTATTAAATTTAATTTAATTGAGTAATCATTTCAGATTTTTTAAAAAAAATCTGTAAGATACTTGTTTAAAGTTTCATGTGCAAGTGAAGGTCATTTATACTTTATGACTCTGAACCACTAGATATCAGTTTCCTTGCTGGAGAGAACAGTGTGATGGAAAAGATAATTTCATTTAAATACAATGTGGCAATTGACAGACAAACCCAGAAGACTAAATCAGAGCACTAGGGAGAGGTCTCCTTAGTGGGAAAAAGGGATGTACTCACTAGGAGCTAAGAAATCAAAGAAACAGTTAGTACTACTCCATATTGATTTCCTCTATAAATTTCAGCATAATTAAAACTTCATATGTAATTGCTTTCAGAATGTTCATTCTATAGATATTGGTTCAGGATTTCTTGGTTACTTTTTTCTTAAACAATACATTGAAAACTAAAATACACAAAACAACCTAATTGGCCATGTTTATTTATTTATTTATTTATTTTGCAGGAGAGTTGAGTTCTGCCACATACAAATTTTATCTGTAACATATCTAATAACAAAAAAATATTCCTAAGAGCAAAGATGATGACCTTGGGGTCATCCTGCTCAAAGACAGTATATTTCATTACCCTCTGATGGCACTTGAAGGGTTAATAGTGGTCTGTGAATACTGACATTCTGTAATCATTACAAGGTCCTTGAAATTACTACAAGAGTCTACATCTTTAACCACACTTAATAAAAGTCAAGTTGCAATGTCTCCTTTAGATAAGTCTTCAACCAGAGTTGGTTTTGTTTAATATGTTGAGCTTTCGCCAAGGCAGTGCTTCAGAACAAGCAGGAGGCATTAGTTAAGGGTCCACTAGAGTAATGAAAGAGACAGATAGCCAAGGAAGGCCATTTGAAAAGTGATACATTTAATGAGTCAGCACAAATGTAAATACTCACAATATTGATGACTCTGTAATTAATCTCCATGGCAGAGGTGTGCTATGCAATGTTCATCCACTTACATTGATGAAACCCCTTAGTTTCCTTGTATGAAAAATAAAAGCCATAAATGTGCTGTGATATTGGCAACAGATAAGAAGATACAGGTTTCCAAGTGAAATGTGAACTTTTAATGTAAACACACTTAGTGTGATGGTAAAGTAAGTGACAGCAGACATTTGGAACATTGGAAATCATTCTTTGGGTTCACATAATTCATTTCATTTGAGTTTAGCCTGATATTGGAGGCTAAAGCGTAGAAACGATGTGGGAAAGATTACCTTCATTGTAGTCAGTAGCCCTGCTAGAGTCCTCAGTATGTATCTTATCAGGAAGCAGGAAGTGCTGGAAATCCAACAAGAGGAGCTAGTTTCCTGCAACATGGATGGGTCATTTGGCTTTAATGTGCTTGAATCTGCAAACTGAAATTGCAAAGAGGAACTAATTCAACCTTTCACCTTGTTTACTTACCACAGCAGAATATTTTGAGTAATATTTTGCTTGGTTTCTCATCTTTAATTTAGCAAAACGTTAACAGAAACATTGATAGGAAAAATGTAATTTACCTCTTTCATTTTTTCCAAAATCATGTAGATTCTCAAGCTCTTTGTGTTCACTTCCAATTCCAAGCCTTTGCTAATGTTTCCTTCATCCAGAATGTTTCTATCCCCACCTTTGTCTATCAAATCCTTCTAATCCTTTTAGGCCCAGGTCAAGTCCCACTTTATTTTTATTCTTTCTGCATACTGAATACACTGCATTTGAATTTTGGATTTGAATTTCAACAACACTTGTCTCAACTTGTTCCAACAACTCATTTCACCATTTAATCATATACTGTCTTGTGCTATTATTTAATTGTTTCATGAGTATAGATTTTGTTTCTTTAGACTTTTTTTTTTTTTTTGAGAATGGGTCTCCCTATCCCGGTCAGTCTAGAAGAACAGAAGCTACTCATAAGCTGACCCCACTCCTGATCAGCAGGGGAGCTTGGGCTTTCTCCATTTCTGACCTGGGCTGTTTCACCCTTCCTTAGGTAGTTTTGAGGTCCCTTGTTCTCAAAGAATCACCATATTGTTGCTGGCTTAACCTATGGCATCTCAGAACTGTGAAACTCAAGTGATCAGTTAGCCTCAGCTTCCCAGGTAACAGGGATTACCCCAGGCCCCTGTCCAACTAGACTTCTTAAAAGAGGCCAGTGGACTCTTAAGACTTAAAAAAGCCCCCAAAACAGAAGATGACAGGGAGTGCCATAAACACACAAACAAAAGAACAAACAAACAGAACACCTCTGACTGTATCTACATATTAAAGAGCTGAGAAAATTATTAAGTTGCCATAGAAACCATAACCTCATCTCAAGGGTATCTATACCTCCATGGGCTTCTTCGTGGCCTATTCATCTACATCAGAGAAACAAAGATATTTTCAGACTTGAAAATGGGAAAGAAACAAACAAATAAACAAACAAATATAAGTGTAGGAGTACTTTGATAGTTATTGGGTAAACAAGCACTACACGATTTATTGGCTACCCTTCAGAGATTAAAACTGTGATGCATGTGGATGGAATGCTTATCAAAAAATAAGGTAAGGTCACTTACAGAAGGACTGAAGCCCCTGGACAGCAAAGTGGCATCTAAAAAAAAGACAGAATTTGAGGATATTAACTAGCAGGGAGGACTTTTTATTCTATGGAGCTTTAGTTTCCCAGCCTGTGAATCTCTAACAGGGAGTTGAGAGGACTCAGTCAGTAGCCAGGACTTTGAGGGAACAAGACAGAAAGACCTAAAGGGAGGTTTGTTTCATAGAGACTGAGCTAAGATAGTACACATATCCAGGAGTATAATCAGGTTACTAAGACTGTACCTATACCTAACCTCTAATTCTGGAGGAATAAGTCTCGGGGGAGTTTGTTTTCCAAATTGCTCTTAGAGGAAGAGAGAATCAGATTATATTTATTTTGGATTGCATCCCAATACTGTCTTTTTTTCTGTTATTTTACTATTATTTCATAAATGAGTAAATGTTTTATTCTTTTAATGCTATTCTTTCTTAGATCTTTTAGCACGAGGAGGTACTGAATATTTAGAACTTGCTTTCAAATTAGAGGTGGGCAGGGGATCTGAATGAAATGAATTAGTATCAGAAATCCTCATCACCTGAACATGAGTCTGAAAGGATCCAGAGTATATGGGACCATATCCTCACTTATCTTGGGAAGCTGTTCCCTGTTAATCACCTTTGTTCTATAAGTTCCCATCCAAAGGTTAATCATATGGAAGACAAAATAAAAACATAATGAAGGTTGAAATCATTCCCATCAACCATTATCATTGTCTTGAGCAGTTTGTCTTAACTCTTTTAAAAATTTTCTATTCACTCCCAGCTGAGTAAAGAAAAAAAAAAGACAGAAACCCCTCTTTTTTATTCCTACTTTTTTACTTACCTTTAGCATTCTGTGTTTTTATAACTCCTGATACTACTTGTATATGACTATCAATCTTTTGCATTCATCTTTAGTTTCCTGGCCTTACTTCAATTTACAAGTCTATCTTAAACATTTAAATTGATTAGTGATTTACATTTCCATCTTCATTGTTCTCTTTAAAGAGTTCCTATAATAGGACAATATAGGATTTCAAACAAGGGGACTCTTTGAGTTTGAATTGTTGCAAGATTTTGCAACCTAAGGATTTTGTGAGTCATACATGCATAAATTCTAGGGAATGTAGTTGAAAATTAATGGCCAAAATTATGTTATTACATATCAATAAACCAATATATCCAAGACTGAGTCTGGGGTCAAGCCACACAATCCCTTATCTTCATTTTAACAGTGTAGATTGATAAAAGGGTGTGTTTCACAACCCAGATGATTGAGACAAAATGATGTAGTGGAAAGAACCCAGGGTCTGCAGCCAAAGGACCTAGATTCTAATCCTGCTTCTGATATTTTATTGCTCATGTCACCCTGAGTCAGTTACTTAATTTTATTAGATCTTAATTTCCTCAAATGTAAAATGAAGGAATGGAACTAGATGGCCCAGACCCATTTAGCAAAAAAAAAATTAATGATCCTGTAACCTTATGCAAAACTGATATATCTGGGTCCTCCTGTCATATTCATCTCCATGGACAAGGGAGACCAGAAGAACTGTATATCACTGTAAACTGTGAGACACTATCAATATCTCTTCTATCCCTTGCCCTTGATTTAATTAATGTGTCCTTTCATGTTCTTGTGAAGATTAAATTTTTGTAACCAAAACTAGCTGATGACATCAATTACTTTATAGGGCTAGATAAAACTCAATTCATTTGGAGGAACAAAAAGTCAAGTACTTCCAAGGAAATAATGAAAAAAAATTGGAAAGGAAGGAGATCTAGAAGTACCAAATTAAAAAGTATATTAAATAGCAGTAATAATTAAATTGGGCAGCTAGGTGGTGAATTGGATAGAGTGCTGGGCCTAGAGTCAGGAAAACTCATCTTCCTGAGTTCAAATCTGGCTTCAGACACTTACTAGCTGTGTGACCAGCTAGTCCTTTAACCCTGTCTGCCTCAGTTTCCTCATCTGTAAAATGAGCTGGAGAAGGAAATGGCAAAACACTACAATTTCTTTGTCAAGAACACCCCAAATGGGGTCACGGAGAGTCAGACATGACAACAACAAACAATGCAAATATAAAACAATACAAAAATAATCAAATTAATTTAATATTGATTAAAAAATATAATAATAAAAATATATAAAAAGATGAACCTAGTAGGTTATCATTTGATAAACTCAAAAACTCTAATTAATTTGTTAAGGAATATTCAAGAAAAGATTCCTAGGAAAATTGGAAAGCAGTCAGGCAGGAGTTAGTTTTAGATCTATAACATCTCATAACATATATTAAGATAAGCTATAAGTATATACATGGCAGAGATATAAAAATTCACATCATAGAAATTAGAAGAATAAGAAAAAAATACCATTTGAATCTCTAAACAGGAGATTTCATAATAAAACAAAAGATAAAGAGGATCATAAAAGATAAAGTGAACAATTTTGATTTCATAAAATTTTAAGAAACTTTTGCACAAACAAAACTAATGTAGCTAAGATTAGAAAGGGAAAAGTTAGTAGCCAGGGGTGGGGGATACCTCTTTCCAATAAATTCTATGATAAAGGTTTCATTTCCAAGGTATTTAAGGAACTCATTTAAATTTATAAGCTAAGTCAATTGACACACGGTCAAGGAATATGAAGAGGCAGTTCTCCAGAGAAGAAATCAAATCTATCAAAAACCTTATGAAAAATATTCCCCATCATTAATAATTAGAGAAATATAAGTTGTCATATATCTGAGGTTCTACCTCATACTTATCACATTGGCAAAGTTGATGAAAAATGAAAATGACAAAAGTTAGAGGGGCTGCAGAAAAACAGACACATTGATGTACTGTTGATGAGATTGTAGAATAATATAACCATTCTGGAAAATAATTTAGACCTATGTTCCCCAAAGTCACAAAACTGTGCATTTATATTCTTTGACTCAGTGAAACATTACAAGGCATATGCCTCAAAAATAATAATAAAGAAAAAAGGAATCTATATATAGCAAAAAAAAATTATGACAGTTCATTTTGTAGTGGAGAAGAATTGGAAACTGAGATGATGTCAACCAACTGGAGAATGACTGAACAAATTATAGTATATGAATATAATTAAATATTCTTTGCCATTTGAAAAAAAAAACAAATGGGATATCATCAAAGATGCTTGGAAAGACCTGTATGAATGAAATGAAAAGAATGAAATGAGCACAAAAAGGAGAACAAATTATAACAAAAATATTCTAAAAACAAGCAACTTTGAAGAAGTTAAAAGTTCTGATCAATAATGTAATGATGAACCATAATTCTAGATGACCAACGATGAAGAATACTCTCCATCTCCTGAGAAAAAGGTGGTGGACTACATATGCAGAAGGAAATCAACATTTTTGAACATAACTAATATGTTTTGCTTGACTGTGCATAGTTGTTAAAAGTTGCCCCATTCCCCATAGAAGATGGAAAGGAAGGAAAATACATACTTCTTAACAGGATAAAAAGTAACAAAAAACCCTCCTATCCAAAGCTATCCATTTTTTTTTTTTTTAGATCTTTGGGGCTAACTACCTTTGTATAATTTTGAGCCATGGGATCCAACCTATCATTTGAAATCTGCTTTCCCTAAATCTGCTGCACATCACACTGTACAAACTTAAGACCAACTTGGGTGTGGGAGATTTCCTCCCAACATCCCCATTATTTTGACTTTTAACAACTTACCCTTTACTGACCAGAACCTATCGGTTCTCCAACTTTTGATGAAATTATTGTTTAGGCAAGTTAAGAATTTATCTGCTACTCTGCTTTTGACAGAATGACCTCAAATAAATATCCATATAGTTGCAGTCCCTTGTCACTGCTTTATTGGATGCCAGACATGCTTCCCAAATTCTTCTTGTATTTCCTTCCTTCTTAGTGGACTGCAGTATATTCTCATGCTATTTATGTTTTTCCTGCCATTAATCTTTACCCTCATGTTATTCACTTTTTCCTCTCCTCCACCACTTCTACTTCTTGGATTATTCACATGAACATGTCTTATTAATGTATAATCTTTATCCATCATTTCTTTTAGCTATTGTTTTCTTTATGAATAAGATATATTCTTCTGTAGCTTTATTCCAGTCATGAATTCTGTCCCACAAAGCCTCAGTGATACCTAGGACACTAAGCTTTTCTTCTTGTGTTAAGATCTCAAGTTTACCTTATTGCTTATCCCTACTTCACAAAATGGACAGATTGTTGGACTTGGAGTCAGGAAAGCGCAGATTCAAATCCCACTTCTGACACTGAATAACTGTGTAACCATAGGCAAAACACTTATCCTCTCTCAATCCCAGTTTCAAGATGGTCGTTAATTAAGATAATATATTTAAAGCATTTTATAAACTTTAAAAAAATACTACGTAAATGCCAGTTATTGTTATTCTTTTTTTTGGGGGGGGGCTTTCTTTTATATTATGTTCTATGAATTGAATTGGTCTTTCTGCCTCCAGTCTCTCCTTTCCCCAATTCATCTCCTACTCAACCAACAAATTGATCATTCCAAAACGCAAGTCTGACTGTATCATCTCCCTCATAAATAAAAGGTACTGGCTCCTTAAAGGGAGTGGCTTACTTCCACAATTGAATGATAAAAAAAAATTCTGTTTGGCTTTTAAAGCCCTTCATAATCTGGCCCTTTTCTACCTATCCAGTCTACTCCCTACCGCATACTCTATGACAGAGTGACACTGACCTCCTTGCTGTTCCTTGACTTGGACCCTTTGTCTCTTGACTCAGAGAGCATTTTCACTGTATGTCTTTCATGCCTGAAGCACCCTTCCTCCTCACCTTTGCCTCTTTATTTCCTTGGCATCACTCAAGTCTCAGTAAAAATCTCATCTTAAGCAAAATATTCCTCCAACTCTTCCTAACAGTGCTTTTTCTCTGAGACCACTCTTAATTTATTCTTTATATAACTTGTTTTGCATAGTTGTTTACATATTGTCTTCCCCATTAGACTGTGAGCACTTTGGAAGCTGGGACTGTGTTTTGCTTTTCTTTGTATCTCCAGTGCTTAATCACAGTGCCTGACACATAGTAGGTATTTAGTAGATGCTAGCTGACTGATTGAATTGCTGATCCTCTCCTGATATTCTTATTTCTATGCTTTACCAGCTGCTGTCTGGAGCTTCTAGTTTGGGGAGATATATGTGAGTAACTTTCATTTTTCCCACTTCTAAAATGGAGAAAAAAGAATATTCTACCAATCTTACAGGTTTGTTGTGAAGATCAAATCAGATAATGTATGCAAAATGCTTTGTAAACCTGAAGGGCCATATGTGTTATTTTTATTATTGTCATTATTATTATTTATATGACCTTCATATTTTCATTTTAATACTTATATTATAATGATAAAAATCAATGCATCCAGAATCTGAGGGCCTGGGTTGAAATTCTGGCTACTGGGTGAAAAGTCACAACTTCAGAAATCTCAACTTCCTTACCTGCAAAATGAACAGAGATTGGACTAGATCATCCCTGAATTTTCTTCCAGTCATAAATTCTATTCTCTTATGATTAGATTCATAAAACTCTAGGCAAATGTGTATTTTACTTTCACTGGTTTTGTGTACTCATATCATGAAAATGTCAGTTATTATTCTTCTCATTTTAGACCTTTTTTCCCAGCCAAAAAGCCTGTTGTTCCTATATATTAAGATTTAGTTAGAAAATCCAAATCCCAGCCTTAGAAATTACTTTAAAAACCCCTTCATTTCACCTGTCAGTGATTTTTTTTTTCTGTAGCTCCTTTCTGCAATTGACAGACATGATGAAAACACCACTTGTGCTCCTAAGGTTCTCAAGAGAAACACCACTTGTGCTCCTAAGGTTCTCAAGAGTCAAAATCTTCCTCCTAGTTCTTCTGGATTATGTACTTTGTCCCCACATGGATCATTAGAAGTAGGTAGTTGGTATCTGTATAGTCGCAGAAGGCTCCAAATTTAATCTCAAATCATCAAGGAGGTGCTAAAGAGTTTTCTTGTAACCTCACAACAATTAATTCCTTAAATTTCAGAGAATGATAGGGTGTTGGTCATTGGAGGAAGGCAAATGACCCCACACAATAAATATCTTGTGACTGGCTGAAAGAATCAGTCATACCTCTTGAGCACATAATAGAAAGACAAAAATAAAGGGGGGATAATTGACCTATTGCCAACTGCTCTGAAAATAATTGTAAAGAAAAGATGCTTAAAACTCCCTTAAGTAGTTCAGAATTAACTGATCCTAAGCTTCCTTCTCCTTTCTTGAGAAGGAAGGGCCTTTCTTGCCCTCTATTGTGCTATGGAAGACCATTTCTTGGGTATGTTTAAGTAAGAATTGAGTCTCTCTTTTAGAATTTTAAGAATGATTATTATTTGCGAAACAAATTTTAAAAGTGTGATCTTCTAAATTGTTGGAGTTTTCCATGGAAACAATACTTGAAAGGATAATTATCTGCCTTTTGTGGAAAGGAAATGAAAGGAAAGGAAAGGAAAAACTTGTCACTTACTTTCTTGGTCATGTAGACTAGATCCAGATCATGAAGACTACATTAATTATTCAGGTGAAAACTAAACTTTGACTTTGATAATTCACATTAAAGTACTTAAAAAAATTAGGATCATAGATTTTAGAGCTGGAAGTGACCTCAGAGATCATCAAGTCCAACATCATTTTATAGATGAAGAAACTGAGGCTCAAAGAGGTTAAATAATTTGCCCAAGATCAAACAGGTAGTAAGTGAAAGAGTAGAGATTTGAACTCAGGTCTTCTCACTTTAGATACATTGTTCTTCACACCACTTCTCTAAGTCAAAATGCTTCAAATTGTTCTGAAAAGTATGTGGCTTCTTATCACTTTGGCCTTTAGCTAAGGCTTCTTAGTCTGAAGTACGAACTTTAAAAAATTAGTTATATTTCAATGTAATTTATTTGCTTTGTTTTTTTTCTTTTAATATTCATTTTTTTCTTTCAAGTTTCAAATTTTCTCTCTCCTTGTGTGTAAAGTCATGCAAAACATATTTCCATATTAACTATGTTTAAAAAAAAGAAGAGTAGAGAAAGTTAAAATAGATCCTTCAATCTGCACTCACAGTTTATCAATTCTCTTTTTGGAGATGGATAACATTTTTCATTATGAATCCTTTGCAATTGTCATCGATCATTTTATTGATCAGAGTAGCTAAGTCTTTCATGGTTGATCATCATTATGTTGTTATAATTTACAACTGAAAATCATAGTGACATCATTATTAATATAACCATGCACAATGTTCTCCTGGTTCTGTTAACTTCATTTGCATCAGTGCATAATGTATAAATCTTCCCAGGTTTTTTGAAACCATACCCCTTGTCATTTCTTATAGCAAGATAGTATTCCATCACAATCATATAGCACAACTTGTTCAGCTATTCCTCAATTGATGGATATCCTTTCAATTTCTAATTCTTTGCCCCCACAAAGAGCTGTTATAAATATTTTTATGCATGTAGGTCCTTTTCCCTTTTTTTTTTTTAACCTATTTAGGATATGGACCTAGTAGTGGTTTTGCAGGGTCAAGGCAGTTTTATAACCCTTTGGGCACAGTTCCAAATGTTCTCCAGAATGGTTGGACCACTTCACAACTCAAATAGTGACTTAGTATATATATATTTTCCACCTCTCTAGCATTTTTCATTTTCCTTTTCTGTCATATTACCCAATCTGATAAATGTGAGAATTTGTTTGCTTTGTAATTCTATGCATTTTAAAACATTTTTTTTCTTTGAAGGGGTCCATAGGTTTTAACACACACACATACACATACATACACACACACACACACACACACACACACACGCCAGAACCCTGTCTTAAATACAGGACTTCAATAAATGAGTGAAGTTATATAGTAGTCCTACCTCTCGCTCTCTAGTCTGGCTTTGTGTTATGCCATTTTGCCTTTCAAAAGTCCCTAATGGTGACTAACCCCTGAAACCAAAAGTTCACCTAAATGGACAGCTGAACAACAAAGGTGACATTTTGTAGCTCTGGCTTTCATAATCACCTATGCTAGTTAATAACAAATATACCTGCAGCTTTTCAGGTTCTCAGAGGTAAAAATAGCAGGTTCTCTGAGCTATAGTTTAAGTTATCACTGGTGCTCATAATGAGTGTGACTGTATTTCTTTGTCTCTTAAATGAATGGACACGTGCCCTCCTTGGGTTGTAAATTAAGAATCCATTTGTCATGATACCTTAGCTCACTTTACTTAGGGAGGCTCTGGCTTTGCTATTCACTTTGGGTTCTCATTTTCCCATGTCAATCAGGGGCTGTGGTAATGCTGGCTTACATTATGAACCTGATACACTCGATTTCTTTTTTTCTTCTTACCTGATACTTTAGTAGTGTTAGTAATGGAGTTTTCCACTCAAGGCAGATAAAAAACAAACAAAAAAGACTCTGTCTCACACTGAATTTATTTATTAAAGAAAAATGACTTGGATCTCTTTGGGGGAGAATTGAATGTTTTATGGACCAGTATAATAAACACAGTTTGAAGACAGCTGTTAAAAGTTGAGGTGAATATTATTCTACCTCTTAGAGGAATTGAGAATGAGGTTTTGGAAAGGTAAAGAAGATCATAGTATTTATGGCAAGAAAGGATATTGATCTAGTCAAACCTCTCATTTTACATACAATTAATACTGAGGATCAATCTGTCAATCAACAAGCATTTATTTTATTTTATTTTATTTTTATTTTGGAGGCAATGGGGGTTAAGTGCCCAGGGTCACACAGATAGCTATTAAGTGTATGAGGCTGGATTTGAACTAGGTCCTGACTCCAGGGCTGGTGCTCTCTCCACCATACCACCTAGCTGCCCCTCAGCAAGTATTTATTAAGTTCCTCATATATACCAATCACTCTGCTAGATGTTCCAAAAAGAAAAGACCAGCGACATTCAAGATGGAACATTTATGTAGTTCCTACTATGTTCTAGGCACTGTGTTAAGTCCTTTATAAATATTATCTTATTTACATCACAAAAGCACTGACAGGTAGGTACTAGGATCAGAGTGGTAAGGTGACTTACCGAAGGTTACACATCCAACAGAAGCCAGTTTTTTAAGATACAAACCCACTGCTCTTTGCATTGTACCACATTGTTGATAAGTAGCTTTGGACACTGTGTACCTGTGTATGAGTCAAATCCATTGTGCGCAGCAAAGCAAAGGGCAGGCATGGGCTTCTTCTATTTTTTTGTTATTGTTGTTGTTTTGTTTTTGATGAGAAAATATGCTCATTAATCTGTATTCAGGGTAAGATTTGGAAAAAAAAGTAAAATAGGCCATTTTGTTTTTACTATAACACATGCTTTCCACATCTTTCCTCTATTTTTACACACTCTTCTAGGATCCAGTGTTATTATCCAAGCCCCTGGCTATTCAAAGTCTCCCACAAATCCCATTATGATGTCTCATGTTTCAAAGCTTTCCTATTCTTTCCCCTAGGACCTCCCTCACCGAAAAAAGTTACCCATCCTTTGACCTATTCCCTCAAGATTCTATTTGCTTCTCATGAATAACTAATCTAATCTAATCGAAACTGATTCAGTCCAATTAGATAGGTATCTAACTGAGCATCTAGTTACAGAAGCTCTTAAATGTCATATACCCTTTTGGTTATGTTATATACCCTTTGGATGAAGCCTATGGATCTTTCTCATACTACTTTTAAATGAATAAAATAAAATATAAAAGATGACACAGGAAACCAATTATACTGAAATATAGCTATTATCATTATCTTTTTAAAGTTCAGCAAACTTTTGACCTAGCAGGACTATAAAAGAAGTATTTCACACAATCCTTACCCTCAAGGAACTTCCTGTATCTCTGTCTTAACCTATTACCATGCATAATATAATATATTTGAAGAGCAGCTAGGTGGTACAGTGGAGAGTGAAGAAGACCTGAGTTCAAATCTGGCCTCAGATACTTACTAGCTGTGTGACCCTGGGCAAGTCACTTAATCCTGCTGCCTTCAGTTTTTCATCTGCAAAATGAGCTGAAGACGGAAATGGCAAACCACCTCAGTATCTTTGCCAAGAAAGCACCACAATAGGGTCCACTAAACAACAACAAAAACAATAAGATTCTTTGTCAGACTGTATCTTATCCCAGGAGACTGACTCATGAACAATTAAAGTTGAAGGCATCTTCTAGCTAAAGTATCCCAATCTTATTATTTTGCATGTGAAGAAATTGAGGTTCAGGTGGGAAGACCCATTTGTCCAAGGTCATACAATATGTCAGTAGCAGAGCCAGGACTAAAACTTAGTTCACCTGCCTCCTATATAAGGGCTCTTTCTATAGAACCACATATAACAGGTCAAACCTAATTGAGAGCAACCTAATATTTTGGTTTTCATATTGTATGAAATAAACAATCTAACAATTAATAAAATACTGTTTACTCACCTATAGAAGGGGAAGGATATTTACAGTGTTGGTTCAGTTGAGAAGTGCTACCCTGCGTTCATCCTGCTGCAGATTTGATGGTCATAAACTCCAGGGATGAGCTGGAGCTCTTCATGTCCTGACTACCTTGTATTTAGGGGAACACAGAGCTTCATCAACTGCACAAGCTTTTTGCCTCCTGAGCCAACAAGTCTAAAGGATGGATTTGTTATCTTTCTTAAAGAAAAGACTAGCTTCAGTTCTGTGGGGTAGGTCCTTAGAATTTTGGTTCCAACGTATCATATATACTATTGAATGATGGCCCAGAGTATCACCCTGAGAATTGCAGATACCAGTAGCAGTCTAGTGGAGGAATGCTATGGCTACTCTGTCTAAAGCAGTGTTAGCTTTTCTTTGTGCCCATATTTATTGTGATTTATTCAAGGTGAAAGGCACCATTGGTCACTACCTGCAGTGCATTGCAGAAGATGCAACTATAATACAAACTTAGCCACACTTAACAATTTGGAAGGGTAGCACGGGTGGACTGCCACCCTTGTTAACCCAAGAAATCCTGTCATCAGGCCTTCTTCAGCTTGAAGAGAAGATAAAGGCAACAGTACGTAAATAGTTATGTCCTATTTATAGCTTAGCTAAGGAAGTACTACTTTTGGTCTTTTGGGAAAAAAAAATATATTGATCTAGAGCTGAGAAAAATCTTTCACCTGTATCCAAACCCAAGGGTGATGATTCTCATCTAATGGAACATTAATTGCTGTTAGTAAAAGAAGCTGTGCTTTATTTATTTGTTTAAACATGTTTACAGGAAAACAATAGTCCTCTGGTTTAGTAGAATAGTCTGAGAAAGATCCTGAACTAAGCAGTTTTTTTTAAAGTCTTCTTTACATAAGACACAAACCACAAAGGCTAAAACATTCAATATTTCTGATAATAACAGACATTTCAGGGACAATTTGTAATAGCAATGGACTTAATGAGAAGCTTGTTATTTGTGATTTGGCAAATCTGTATCTTGTACAAGGAGTTGTGGAGAGTATTCTAATATTCACACATTATAGCTAATTTGTGATAATTCAAGTTCTTCTTTTGACATTTTAATCCCTGTCAAAGCTATCAGAGAAACGGCTGACAAGTTTTCATTCTTCCAGGGCAAAAATGTCACCATTAGAAATATACTTCCTTTCTAAACTGGTGTCCAAGAGATAAGTTGTAATTCATAACCTTTTAAGTACAAATTAACTCCCAGCATTTATTTGGATTGAGAAGTAATTTGTGCTTTGTGAAATTGCAAGGTATTTGATTAAGAAAAACATTTATAATATTGCTGTAATAAATGCAATCAGCTATAGCTCATTTTCATGTCAAGGGATTAACTCAGCCAGAGTAGTATTCTTCGATAGGTATGACCCAATAAACTCCCTCATGAGTATGCTGAGAGAGGTTTACAAGTTCGTGGTAGTGGGTGAAATGGCAAAGGCCTATGGCAATGGCTTTGGTAATGGGGACCCTCACAAGACAATGTGGTTTAGTGAGAGGAATTCTGAATTTGGTGCCAGAACACATGAATTCAAGGCCTGGTTCTGACACTGTAGCTGGATGACCTTGGGCATTTCTCTTAAACTTTGTGTCCTAGTTTTTTCATCTGTAAAAGGAACAAGTTGTTCTAAATGATCTCTAAGCTCTGGAGCAAGATCTGTTCTAAGCAGTGTGTCATTGTGCAACAAAATTGACTCTTTTATCCCTCTTCCTACTACTACAAGAAGTTGCTCTTTTATTACTCCCTCCCAACAGGAAAAGGGGGAAGATCTAAATACTCCTAGACTTTGTCTTTCTTTTCTCCTCTTCCATTGGTTCTCCCATGGGCATAACTTTGCCTTTGGTTACGATCTCTACTGTCACCTAGGAGGCATGGGGAATAGAGTGCTGAACCTGGAGTCAGGAGTACCTGAGTTCAAATCTGGCCTCAGACACATGCTAGCTATGTGACCCTGGGCAAGTCACTTAACTTTTGCCTCAGTTCCTCATCTGTAAAATGAGCTGCAGAAGGAAATGGCAAAGCACTCCAGTATCTTTGCCAAGAAAATCCCAAATGAGGTAAAAAAGAGTTGGATACAACTGAACAATACCACCTCTACCCTACTCCTCATCAAGCAGGAGATTGGCATTTTGACTATGACAATTGCGTTCAAAGCAACTTAGCATGGATAAAATTTTGGGCTCATTCTATCCTAGAGGCAAAATGGTCCCTGGTCCATGTGGATCACTTTCTCTACTGGTTAAAGAGTTCATATATGACAACAATTTGTTATTAAAAAAAAATCAAAATTGCTCAGATCCCTCAGGGAAAATCTTAGGTGCAGACAGAAATTTAGACCTGACTTACTTAAATTCTCTGCATTATTAAGCTAGCCACCAGTTTTCACCATTTCCGCTCTCCCAGAATAGAATGAATTTATACACAGAAATGTAGTACACATTAGTCATTATTGATCATAGGTTTTTATGTAAAAGGAAAACACTTTATAAAACAGAAATAAAATCAAAAGTTAAAACAATCTGAAATAACAGAAATTTAGGAGTAATAAGGGAAGCTTCAGTCATATCAGTACCCGTTGTCACTTTCTAGTACAAACATCCTTAGTCACTGCTTCTGCCACTGATTCTCTTACTCCTTGGTTCTCTTGTGGGTTCTGTTACATACTCTGACTGTCTTTTGCTTCATTGCTCTGATGATTCTGTTCATTGGAAAGGCAATGTCAAACCTCCTACCACTCTGGGCTCAGTAATCATGGTAGTCTCATTCTGTTTCAGGCATGTAATAGCTCTCTCAGAGTTACCAGTGAGGACTCAGACCCTTACTTCACATATGGAGTAACCAGTCTGATCCCTGACTATATGATGATCCTATTAATTAGGCACCTGCAGAAAAAATGGTGTCAGCTATATGTAACTCTGGGAAAACTATTTCATCTCTTAATTCCTCTGATGGACATAGCTTAGGATCCTGATTCCAAAAGCTTTGGGAATATAAGTGTGCCATAAGTTACTAAACCTACTTCCAAGCCCAGATCCTGGAGCCATCATTAAGGGGAGAAATAATTGCAGAGAATGGGACCATCTTTCTCATTACCACAACCAACAGCTGACATCAGCAGGCAGAGAGCTAGGAGACTTGAGAGTGGCAGAATGCCCCAGACCACCAGTCCTGTTTTTAGCCCAGTCCTCACAGCCATCATCCTGGGAAGTGACTCCTATAGAAAATGGTCTAATAATCCCTACCAACTTCCAGTTAACTTCCTTTGACACACAAGGAAGGTAAGTGAGCCTAGGTGATTCAGAAAGGCACTCCAAAGGAGAGATAGGAGACAGCATGTGTCAGGCAAGACAAATCACCACCTTGACCATTATCTCTCCTTAGACCTAACCGAGACAGCCCAGGATCCTGAACTCAAGAGCCTTAGGAATGGCATGGCTTCCAGCTCAATGTCCTCAGCCATTATTTTGGGAAGCAACCTCTATGGAGATGTAACCTTGAAACTGCTTCTAAAGGTGCTACAGCCACAATTACCAAAGACCTAAAAAGAAAGTTCTTACCATCAAAGTCCTTGGCATTGTCAAATAATTCAGTATCAGAAAATAATGGTTTTATCATTGGAAATGACATTAAAGAAGTAATAATATCTGCTTTGCACTGTAAAGACCACGGGACTTTCCCAACTGACTTGTGGATGAATCTTCCCTAAGTAATATCACTTCCATTAAAATGGGAGTTCCTTGAGAGCAGGGATTCTTTTGTATTTGTATCCTCAGACTTTACTACAGCACTTTGTACATACTAAATGCTTAATAAATACTTTGCTCATTCATTCATGTGTAAGTCTAGAGAAATAATTTAACCTCTCAATGCCTCAGGCAAATTTCTAAGATTATGCATGACAGATGTATGCTGATATAGGGGATTTATTCCCTAGTAGTTCTCCAAACCAAGGAAAGCACAGATCCAGATAAAAGAAAAAGGTAAAAAAAATTGGTATAGGGTATAAGCAAAAACATATTGTATAATGGTACAAAGCTGAGAGTAACTTGGAAGGCTGCATGAGAAGGCACTGGAGATGAAACAACAGAGATGTATCTTTCTTTCCTAAAAGGTCTGAGCTCGGGGTACTATAGTTGGGAGAATGAATTTGCTAATCTGGCTCCCAGGGGACCGTGCCACTAGATGTAGGAGTGTTGTATAGAAGGCACAGGATCTGATTATGTTAAGACTCATAGGAAATAAGAGAACCACCTGGAGAAAGATTTCCCTTTTGCACAAGATTCAGGGAACAGCTACCCCCAAAGCCTGCTTTCCAGATGCTGAGAAAGATATCATCCTGCTAGGTGTCAGCCTTGACTCCTCACTCTCTCTCACCCTCCATATCCAATCTGTTACCGAGTTCTGTTGATTCTACCTTCATGATATTATATACTTCATGCATGTCTCCTTCTCTCCTCTGACACTGCCACTACCCTGGTGTAGGCCCTCATCAACTTGTGCTTAAGCTATTGTAATGGCTGTTGGGTCAGTCTCCAGACTTCAAGTCTCTCCCTACTCCAGTCTATTACCCATTCAGCTATTAAAATGTTCTTCCTAAAGCTCAATTTTGATAGCTTCTTTCCCTTCCCCCATTTAATGAACTCCAGTGGCTCCACATCACCTTTAGGGTTAAATATAAACATCTCTATCTGAAGCACAAAGTTCTTGATACCCAGCTACCTCCTACCTTTCCAAGTTTCCTATAGCTTAACCCTGTATATTCTTCAATCCATTGATACTGGCCTACTTGTTCTTGGCATAATATGTTCCAACCCCTAACTTTGAACATTTTCACTGCTTTCCCCCATAGCTGGAATTCTCACCCTCTTCATTTCTACCTCCTGGCTTCCTTCAAGTCTCAGCTAAAGTCCCACCTTTTACAAGAAAGTTTTTCTCATTTACATTACTGCTAGTGCCTTGCCTCTGTTCTTTATCTCCCTTTTATTCTGTGTATTTCTTATTTGTCCAAAATAATTTGCATATTGTTTTCCTGATTTTTGCCCTTTTTTGTATCCCCAGTGCTTAGCACATGGTAGGTGGTTAATAAATGTTTATTTACTGGATGTTTGAGAAAATATCAGGTTGCTAAGAGACAGAGATAATTTCCTGTTATTTCTTGATTGACTGATTACTTGTGGGTTGAGATGAAATATGCTACATGGATGAATCTTTCACCACCTTATCCACCAGAGTGTAAATCTTTCCAGGGATCATATTTTCAGTGACTTCTCCAGGATTCACTCAGAGAGAAGTCCCAGATCTGATGAGTATGTGAGCAAAACATTTATTCTTTTGCTCATTATTTTAATCCTGAATCAACCAATCGAAAAGAATTCATCAATATCTGTTATTTGCCAGAGGCAGCTAGGTGGCTCAGTGGATGGAGTGCTGGGCCTAGGGTCAGAAAGTTCAAATCTGGCATCAACACTAGCTGTGTGACCCTTGGCAAGTCATTTAACCCTATTTGCCATAATCCACTGGAGAAAGAAATGGCAAGCCACTCCAGTATCTTTACCTAGAAAAATCCCATGGACAGTATTGGAGTGTTATGGTCCATAAGGTCATGAAGAGTCATACATTGAATGACTGAACAACAGAAATAACAACACTGTGTGCCAGGCATTATGCTAAGACCTGGGAATGCAAAGTTAAAAAAAAAGTTAATGGTCCTTGGGCTCAAGGACCATATGTTCTATTAGGCTAGAATTCTGATGTAGAATTTTACTTTTAAATGTGTGCTACTGGTAAAGTATTAGGGAGTTCAGATGATTTTAGAAGTGCCTGCTTGACTTGGATTGGGGACTTGAACCAATGGAGATAGTCCTATTTCCCAAATACTTTTATGCTCAAACCAGAAAACTAGAGGAATTCCAGAGAAGAGTAGAAATTGGGCTACAAACCTAAATCCTCTGAAAAAAAAAAAACTGATTTTAGAAAATTGTAGATGAAAGAATGGTCATAAATCCAAGAAAAAAATTGGTGGAAAAGTATATTTCAGTTAAATTTTCCTTCCTTCCTCCCTCCCTCCCTCCCTTCCTTCTTTCCTTCCTTCCTTCCTTTCTGCCTTCCTTTTTTCTTTTCTGTCCCTCTTTGAAATACCAAGAAATATCAATACTGTTCTTTATGTTCACCTATGTGTATCTTGTCTAATATTACCTTGAACGAAGAACCCTCTGGTTTCTAGTATCACTTAAAAATTGAGGCAGTACTTTTGGAAATTTGGGACTAAAAAATATCTTGGGGAGCAATGTTCTCCAATCTTTCCCTCTCTTTAACACCATACCACCTTAGACCTCCTTTAACTTTATTTCATACCTATCTTAATGTACTTATCAGATATTATAGTTATCTGTGAACATTTCATTCCTCCAACTATACAGGACTCTATGAGGTTGGGAACTGTCTTAACTAATTTTTTTATCTTATCCACACCTAATACAATATTATATATCCAATAATCATTTAAGAAATATTTGTTGAATTTGGATTTGAATCAGTAGCTGTATAGTAAATAGGACATTCCTTTCTTTGCTTCTATAAAGTATGTCCCAAACAATATATCATTGAGAAGAAAAAAAAAAAGTCTTCCCACCAAAAAAGAGAAAAAGAAAAAGAAAGACAAAAACCTACTGAGAATTTTGGCAAGAAAGTAGATTAAAGAGGGGAATATAAATGCCCAGGTTGTAATGCTTAATGCTTTACTGTGTTATTTCAGTCAGTCAAAATTCCAAACTTCAAGGAGAACTCAGAAAGTTATAGACTCAACCTTCCTGTTGTGGTTTGCCAAGGATCATCCTCAGTATGTTTTATTTGTAGTCTGAGAACTAGAGATATGTGACTTCTTCTTATCAGTGTACAAAATGAGGATCAGCTCCATGGGAGAATTTCTAACCAGCTTGGCCTAGCCCTAAATAGGATTATAGGATCATAGATTTAGAGCTGGAAGGAACCTCAGAGGTCACCATCTAGTCAGTTTTTTCATTATAGGAAAAACTAAGGTCCAGAAAGATTAAGTGATTTGCCCAAGGTCATATCGGCAATAAGAGGCAAAGCTAAATCTTAAACCTAGGTCTTAATCTAGTACTCTTGCCACTGTGCCACAATTCATATTTTTTAAATAGAAATTCACCCAAACTTTCATGTGTGTGTGTACGTGTGTGTGTATGTCTATATGTATGTACATATATTTATATATGTATATATACATACATACATACATATAGTTTTAGTGAAGCTCTGTTTGAAATAGATATTAGATGGAGGTTTATTTTTATAATAATCCTACAGCTACAATGCTGATTTGCAGATATTAAAATTGTTGATATCACATTCAACTTTTTTTTTTGAAAAAGTTAAATATTTTCTTCAAAACATCTGTTTAAAACACCAAAATAAATTTCTTAGTAACTATTTACAACTAAATCAATTAATTTCAATGCTTGACTCAAGCATTGTGTGAGTTAAGGACAACTATAGACTTCAAAGAATTAGGAGGGAGCATCACCCCCAGGACAATAGAGAAGCACTTGGTAGAGGTGAACAAGCTGGAAGCAACTACAAACAAGGAATTACAAAGGAGAACAGTATAACATATGTCATCAAAGAAATATATGAAGAACAACAACAACAAAACATGGTTTCCTCATATAGTGAGAAGGAGGGATAACTGATGCATAGCTCTTATGCTCCACTGGCATTCTATCATTGTAAAGAGGCTCTTGTATTGAATTTATAGGATTAGGACAAGTTGGGCCAGGCAGATTATGATCTATATCACTGGAAGAAATAGCTACATCAATAATATCTCCAAACCATTTGAATATTTGTGTAATTTTGAGACTTTAAGAGATAGTGGAGGATAGAAGGCCTCAGTGATCCATGGGGTCACAAAGAGTTGGACACAACTGAATGACTGATCACCATCACTACCACCAATAACAACAACCCATAAAGTTTAATGAGAATTTTTCAGTCATTCCCTCTACTCTAAGGCCTCATCAGTAGTCTTTGTTCATTCTCATTCACTTTTCTGATGACGTTGTCATTATGTGTACTCATCCACTTGATTCTACTTTCAATATTTTGCATCAATTCCTAAAGGTTTTTAAAACATTTACTATTCCTTGTCTTTATTAATTTTAATTTTATTATGCTATTTCTATTACATTGATGCACCACAGTGAATTTAACAAAGCCCTGATTAAACATTTAGATTGTTTCCAGCTTTTCTTTCTTTCTTTCTTTCTTTCTTTCTTTCTTTCTTTCTTTCTTT
>NW_020954585.1:26872387-26954930 GCF_900497805.2 Vombatus ursinus
TTTCTTTCTTTCTTTCTTTCTTTCTTTCTTTCTTTCTTTCTTTCTTTCTTTCTTTCTTTCTTTCTTTCTTTCTTTCTTTCTTTCTTTCTTTCTTTTTGCTATTTAATATTATGCTGTTACAAAAACCTTTGAACTGATAACTCTTTTTATTGTTTTTAATAACATTCTCAAGGTATAGTCTCAACAATGGAATTATTGGGTCACAGGGTGTGATTATTGTAGTAGCTTTTGCTGTGTACTGCCAGATTATTCTCCAAAAAAGATCCACACTTCTGTGATTCCACCCTCAACAAATATTTTTATTATCCACAGGTCTACCAGGTGTGAATTTTGTGACTTTAAATTATTTTTTGGCAATCTGTTGCATGCGAAGTACTATCTCAAAGTGATTTAATTTGCATCTATTTATTTGTGAGGTTAAAGATGTTTTTCAAGTGAGAATTTTTAATTTTTGGTGATAATTTAATAATTTTTGCTGCTTCTTTTGGAAATCATTCATTCATATCATTTGATATGATAAAATCCATGATGAACTAAAAATTTCTGCTAGGATTTGTAATAGTTTCTCTTTTAATTTGGATGTTCATTTTTTTCTTTCATTGTTCTGACACTTTTCCAATCTTCTTTATTTTAATGATTTTTTTCAGACAAATGTTTTAAAATTTTTTCATATAGTCAAGCATATCTATTGTGTTCATGATCCCTTCTATTTATTCAATTAAAAGAAAATTTTCACCTATAAGTAAGATAAATATTTTATTTAATTTTCTTCCAACATTTTATGTTTTATCATGGTTTCACTTGTCTCTCTTCTAACTTAAATACCCTGGGATATGTTATATAACATGCATTTTTTAAAAGAAATATTAGAGATATTTAGAAATATACAAGTCTTTCTTTAGCCCTTTTACTGCTAGATCAACTATTTTTTCTGGATATTTTTGTTAAAAAAATCTTTCCTCAGTTTTATTTTCAATCTATTGTTTTCTCAAACACTTTTGTATACATATGTCTATTGTATCTTTTCTCTTCCACTTAAATATTTCTCTATTTTTTCTCTATTACTAGATAGTTTTAATGGTAACTATTTTGTAATGCTATCACATTTCATTTATATTACTCCCACTTCACTCCTAGACTAAAGCAGGGCTTCTTAAACTTTTTTCACTAGCAACCCCTTTTCACCTGAGAAATTTTTATACAATCCAGCGCATATAGATATATAAAGTAGATATGCAAATCAAACATTTACTGATAATAAATCATAAAAAAATTTATTTTAAAACATTTTTGGTATACATACATTTTACCATTTATTAAACATGAAAGCAAATTTGCATACTAATGAAATAGATATGCTTGTTTATTTTTACATAAAGAATTAAATCTTGATAGAATATTTGATACTGCAGGTTGTATAGCATCTTCAATGTTTTTTAGAGTTGATTGATATTTTGATTTTATGTTGAGTTCATATAAATACATAGTACAAAATGGCAGAAGTATGTTTAGGTTCATTTCAGAAATTGCAGGAAATTCTGTCCTAATCTCAAGCCAAAATTCATTTAATGATTTTTTTTTTTTAGGAAACTCAAGTTTTAAACCTGTGTCACTTGATAACTCAGCAAATTCTTCTTGAACTTTAAATGACAGATGACTGACATTTTTTATTTCAATTGAGTATGGTTTATGAACCCAACTTAGTTTTTTTAGAATCAAAATTTGGAGGGAAACATTTCTGAAATGGTGTCTCCAGGCACTTCAGATGATCAATTCTAACTTTTACAATTAAATCTTTGGGAAATTATTTTCAATTATAAAATTATCTGTACTGGTAAACATTTCTAAAGAACCATTTTCCACCCTATTCTTCCATATGTTAACTTTTTAGTAAAACTTTCCATTTTATATTTTAACATAACTGTTACAATTTTTTTTTCTTGAAGCAATACATTTAGATCATTGAGTTTTTTAAAAAAAATCTGATAAATAACAGTTTTGAAAGCCATAAGTCATTATGAAAAAAATGAACAAAATGAGATTTCTGTTCAGTCAAAAATATAACAATTTAATCTTTAAATTTCAATAATCTATTTAAACTTCACCCTCTTGAGAACCACTTTACATTGAGTCCATGTCTTTCCAAAGGTTTGAAAACAAATGACTATTAAGGGCACAGCTTTTAATGAAATTAATGTTTTTGATAGTATTGTGAAGCACAACATCTAACTCTGGTGATTTTTTTTGGCTATGTGTGCCTCCAGATAGATCATGCAGTGAATAAAAGTGATACGTTCATTGCCACCAGCTTTAACTTCTGCTACAAATCCAACATTCTCACCCATCATTGCTCCAGCACTGTTTGTACAGACTCCAATGCAATTTTGCCACTGTAAACTTTGATTTGTGAAAAATTCATTGACTTTTATATATCTTCCCTTCTTGTGTGCCCTTCCAAAGGGTGACTAAACAACAATTTCTCATGTATGCTTCCTTCATAAACATATCTTACATAAAGTAACAGCTGTGCCATGTTAGAAATATCAGTTGTTTTATCTAACTGAATTGTAGACTTTGGGCTGCCCAGCTCATAATAAGCTGCTGGAATTGGTCATTACTAATTTCAGAAATTCTTTTGGAAACAATATCATTCGATAAAGGAATTTTATGAATTTCATCCCTGTACTTTTTCCCCATGAACTATTTCTGACATTTTAATAGCAGCAGGTAATATGAGATCTTCTTCTATCACATAGAGCTTTTTAGTTTTTTTAATTAAATAAGAGGTTTCATAATGCAAGTAAATACTTTTCATTGATAGTAACAAATTTCTCAAACATCATTTTTTCTTTATTGAAGATTTTAAAAGTTGTTCAAAATATTTGTTTGGTTTATTGCAGTATGCTTAATGCTTGGTATTAAGATGTTGTTTTACTTTGGCTGGTTTCATGCTCTCTGCAGCTAAAACTTCATTACAAATTAAGCAAAGAGATTTTTCCACATCATCATCATTAGAAGTAAATCCATATTGCAAAAATGACTCAATATATTTTCTTATCAGTTTAGGTTTACTACAAAGTGGTAGAGAAGACTTGGCCATATTGTCATCAGTATTTTTACCTCTTCTGTCTAAATTTAGCCACTTATCCATAACTGAAAAATACTTTTGTCCTAAAATATAAATAAATATTGCTAATAATTCTACAAATAAATACTTGCTTTAGTTTATGAAATTACATTTGTTTGTGCTTAATTTTAAAAATTGATGTTCACCCTCACATACACATAGAGTGGGATAGTGGAGAAATATTATTAAAGGGCTTGCTGCGATTAAACACTTATGTTTCTGTAAGAGAAGGTAATAACAGTAATTTTCAAAATCAAACATTCTAATACAATCCAAAGATATACTAATTTGATTCTTACATACTGAGGAATGAGAGTAGGAAAATATTAAACATCTTTATTTTCCATAATTAAACTATTATGTTTCTGTAAGAGCAGAAAATTTTGTATATACAGCAAAAACACTGCAATTCATAACATACAACAGTCTCAAATATGAACTGAGGTGTTTCTAGCAGCATTATTTGGCATTGCGTGGCATGAGGGCATGTGCAGTGCAAAGTGTGCATATTATGTGCTCAGAACCAAGGCTGCAGTGAAGTCATGGGATGCAATAGGGCAAGCACTGCCAGAAGCACCTCAGATTCATTACATGTTTGATCTTGAATTTATTTATGGTTGTTACATGTTCAGAAACTTTTTACTGTTGCCAATTTCTTTTTTTTTGTGATCCCTACATTCAGTTACAGGACCCCATATGGGGTTGCAATCCACAGTTTCAAAAGTGCTAGACTAAAGTATAACAATGAATTCTTAAGCACATAGGATCATATTTTTAGAGCCAGTGTTGACATTAGAGGCCACCTTGTCTGTTCCTTTCATTTTATAGATATGGAGACTAAGGCTTATGGAAGTTTAAGTAACTAGCTGAAGGTCACAAGGGCAGAAAGTAGCAGAGCCAGGATTTGAATCCAGGTCCTCTGACTTTGAATCCATGACTCCATACTGACACCCTCAACAACTAAATAGTGTATGTAACAACCAAATTAACTTGACTTGGGCACTCTGTCCATCCAGAACAAATTGCACTCACTTTAATACCAAGTACAATATGTTTGTAGATTGTTATGTTTGAAAAAATCTCTACCCCGAGGATGGCAGAATACAGGTTCAAGACCTGGGTAAACTCTCCTAACATTCCCTTCCAAACAACTTTAAAATAATTTCTCAAATCAAATTTTAAAGTAGCAGATTGAACAAGGTCAGAGGGAGACATATTCTCAGCTTAGACAACTTAGGAAATCTGTAAGATAAGTTGAAATACCAGAGTGAGCACAGACCCAGAGTGTGGCAGAAGCACCAGTGGTGAGTTTTGGAGGCAGCCTGGACAGCAGCAGCTTTGGGACCTCTCAGCTCAGAGACTATAAGAGGGACAAATAACTGGTCAGAAAAGAAAACTTACAGGGAACCTTTTGTTGGCACTGGGGGAAACTTGTGCCAATTGGCAACTTTATTGCCCATAGGTAGTTTTGGATAACAGTTCCAGATCCAAGAAGAACACTAGCACTTATAGCTGCTAGAGAGAAGGAGATATTCCTGGGTAAAGATTAGAACTCAGACCAGGAGAGCAGTGACTATACCACCCCCAAGGATAACACCTCCTTGGAAGCTCCAAAAATTTGCAGACCCTCAGAACTAGCTCTGAAAAGAGCAGCACAAAAAAAGTTTGAAGCTTGACACAGTGCCTAAGCACCATTAGGCAAGCAGAGCCCAGCTTTACCATGAAGTTTAAAGGAAAGAAATAGGCTAGGGAAATGAGCGAACAGGAAAAATAAAACAAAAACAAAACAAAACAAAACAAAATAAAACAAAACAAAACAAAACAAGAGAAGACAAAAAACCTCTTACCATAAAAAAAACCACTATAGTGGCATGGAAGACCAAGACATAAACTTAGAAGAAGGCAACAATGTGAAAATATCTGCAAGCAAAATCTCAAAGAAAATTGCTAAATAAATTCAAGGTCAGCAAGAATTCTTGGAGAAGTTAAAGAAAGAGATGACTGTTAGAGGAAAAATTGGAAAAAGAATGAGAGTGATGAAAGAAAATTATGAAAAGAAAATTAACAGCTTGGCAAAAGAGGCACAAAAATGCTAAAGAAAAAAAAAAGACACATAAAAAAACAGAATTGGCCTAATGGTAAGAGAATTACAAAAACTCAGAAAAAAAGAATTCATTTAAAAGCACAGTTGGCCAAATTGGAGGGGTGGATCCACAAAATCTTTCTAAAGAAAATTATTTCTTAAAAATTAGAATTTGGCAACTGGAAGCTAATGACTCCAGGAGGCTTCAAGAAACAATAAAACAAACTCAAAAGAATGAATAAACAGAAGAAAATGTCAAATATATCTTTTGAAAAACTTATCTGGAAAAACAGACCAAGAAGAGATAATTTAAGCATCATTGGACTACCTGAAAGCCATGACCAAAAAACCTAGACATCATATATCAAGAAATTATTAAGACAAACTGTGCTAATATCTTAGATCCTGAGGGCAAAATAGAAATTAAAATAATCCACCAATCACCTCCTGAAAGAGATTACACAATGAAAACTCCCAAGAATATTATAACCAAATTCCAGAGCTCCCAGGTCAAAGAAAATATTGCAAGAAGTCAGAAAGAAATGATTCAAATCTCATGGAAACATAGTAAGGATCTCACAAGATTTAGGAGTTTGTACCTTCTAAGAACTTTTTCATTATTAGGGAAGTTAGAAGGAATCTGCATTGACAGGGGACATGGGTATTAGTCAATTATGTTGAGATGATCTCCAATAAAAAGAATATGGGGGTGAGAAAGAGGCTTGCACAGGGAGAAAGGAGAAGGGAGAGTTTGAGGAGGACAAATCTTGTATGAGGGAGGCACATTAAAAAAAAACAACTTTATAGTGGAGGAGGAAATGGAAGTGGGACAGGCAATACTTGAACCTCACTCATTAAAATTGATTCAAAGAGGAAAGTATACATCTATATTGATATCAACATAGATATACTCATACACACATATACATACATACATATATCTACACACATATACTCAGCTGGGTAGAGAAATCTACATACCCAATAAGGAGATAGGAAAGGAAGGGAATAAGAGATATGGGGGGCATGACAAAAAAGAAAGAGGATTTGGGGGGCACTGGTGGGAAACAAGACAGACTTCTGAAGAGAGACAGGATGGAAATGAGAAAAGGATAAACAGAGAAAAATAAGATGGAGGGAAATGCATGGTTAGTGATCATAACTATGTGAATGGGATGAGTTAAGCCATGGAACAGAAATAGATAGTGGAATGGTTTGGAAACCAGAATCCAGAAATATGTTGTGTACAAGAGACGCACTTGGGGCATAAAAACACATGTAGTTGAAACGAAGGACTGGAACAGAGTTTATTATAAAAAGATTAAAATTATTATTATTATTAAAGAGGACTAGGGTAGCAATCATGATCTCAGACAAAGCAAAAGTAAAAATAGATCTAATTGAAAGAGATAAGCAGGGAAAATACATTTTGCTAAAAGGTACCATAAACAATGAAGTATATAAAAAATACAGCAAATTTCTCTGATAAAGGCCTCATTTCTCAAATATATTGGAAACTGAATGAATTTATAAAAAAAAAAGTCATTTCCCCAATTGAGAAATGGTCGAAAGGTACAAACAAGTGATTTTCAGAAGAAGTCAAAACTATCTATAGTCATATGAAAAAATATTCTAAACCATAATTGATTAGAGAAATTAAAATTAAAACAACTCTGAGTTACTTATCAGAAATAACAAATGCTGGAGGGGATGAGAGAAACTTAAAAACATCAATGAATTGTTAGTGGAATAGTGAACTGGCCTGCCCAATCTAGAGAGCAATCAGGAACTGTGCCCAGAGGGCTACAAAACCATGCATACCCCTCAATCCAGGAATCCCATTACTAGATCTGCCCCAAAGAGGTCAAAGAAAAAGGAAAAAGACATATATATTATTTATAGCAGTTCTTTTTTGTGGTGGCAAAAAAATTAAAAATGGAGGTGATGCTCATCAGTTGGGGAATGGCTGAACAAGTTGTGGTATATGATTGTAATGGAGTATTATTGTGCTACAAGAAATGATGAGGGGGGTGGTTTCAAGAAAACAACAACAACAACAACAACAACATGGCAAGACCTATATAAACTGATAGAAAGTGAGAACAACCAAAAGATCATTTTGCACAGTAATAGCAATGTTGTAAAGTTGAAGACTTTGCTACTTTGATCAATAAACACAGTGGTCCAAGACAATTCCAAATGACTTATGGTGAAAAAATGCTCTCCACCTCCAGAAAAAAACAAAACAAAACTGGTTAATTCTGAGCGTAAACTTAAGTATGATTTTCTCACTTTCTTATTTTTTCTTTTTTTATGATGTGTCAAATAAGGAAATATATTTTGCATTATTTCACATGCAGAATTAATATCATATTGTTTGCCTTCTCACTGGGTGGGGGGAAAGGAGGAAAGGAGAGAGAGAATCTGGAATTCAAACTTTAAAAAGAAAAAAATGCCAAAAATAAATTAATAAGAATAAATAAATGAGAAAAGAAAGGAAGAAAGGAAAGGAAGAAAGAAAAGAAAAAAAAAGAAAGAAAGGAAGGAAGGAAGGAAGAAAGAAAGAAAGAAAAAGAAAGAAAGAAAGAAAGAAAGGAAGGAAGGAAGGAAGGAAGGAAGGAAGGAAGGAAGGAAGATTCACCACCCTGTTGCTGATCTGGTAATGACACTTCCTGAACTTTCCCCACTTCGGTCAGTTTGCTGCTTGTAATCTGTGATTTAGGAAATCAGATAATTATGTTTATTAGAACTGTGGATGTCAAATAAGATTTAGCAGGTTTTGTGAGTCAAAAGGCATTCCATGAATCATTGCAATATATTAATACCGGAAAATTATTCATATTAAAAAGGTGGCCTTTTTTAGGGAGAAGAAAAAGCCTAATGCCCACCATAGCCATGAAACACTTGATCCACTTATCAATGAAAAGATGTGGCAACCAAGTGCAATAGAGAGTCTCAGAATTTTAGATACAGGAGGATTCCTAGTGGACATCTAATCCAACTCATACTCCAAAATGCACCCATCCCCATTATATCGTAACCAACAGGTTTGTTTAAAGGCCCCAAAAGATGAGTAACTTACACTTCCAGGAGCCAAGATGGTGGAGTAAGCAGTAAGTTGCTCTCACTACTCTTTATTGACCTCTAAAAATCCCAAAAATAAAGCCTCAAGAAAAATCCTGGAATAACAGAGCCAGCAGAAATATAGGCTGCAGCATTCTTTTAGTCCAGGAGGCTTGGGGCATTAACTGGAAAGGTCCCTCTTGCTCTGATAGAAGGGGAGCAATACAGGACAAGAGGTGTCCTGGCAAGCAAGCAGCAGCCCCACCTCAGCAAACCAGCAAAAGATCCTGAAACCCAGGATGGTGGAGCGGGCAAGTACCAATACCAGAACACCCCTTGTGCCCTGGCACAGACATTGGAATCATCAGACTCCACCTAGGAGAACTGCCATGTGTGCCAGCAGGCAGGCATCTTCCAGCAACTGAACCTCCAGGATGCTTCAGGGTAGCCCAGGGGAGCAGGCATCCTCCAGGGGCCAGACCCCCTCCCCACACACCCTGAGAGCTTTATTGTGGCCCCAGAGAAATGCAGAAAAACCTGGCCTAAGCACACACCAGCTCAGCACCAGATAAGCTGACAGACCAGTACAGCTTGCAGCTGCCAGCACCTGAGACCCCAGCACACAAAACTAGTGGCCATACCTCTGGCCCCCAGCACAAGAAGCCTGGAACAATGCTCCCTGTGCTCCAGCAAGAGAGTTCAATTTCAAAAGCCAGGAAATAGGCAAACATCATGAACAAAAAACAGAAGTGGACAATGATCATAAATTCTTTCTATGGATATAGGGACTATCAAAACAAAAATTCAAAGGACAACATTGTCAATATACCCACATCCAAAACCTCAGAGGGGAATATGAACTGATCTCAAGCCTGAAAAACCTTTTTGGAAGAGCTCAAGAAGGATTTAAAAAGTCAAATAAGAGAAGTAGAAGAAAAAATGTGAAAAGAAATGAGAGGTATGCAAGAGAGAGTCAACATCTTGGAAAAGGAAGGACAAAAATTGACTGTAGAAAACAATTCCTTAAAACGTACTATTGGACAAATGAGAAAAACAAAGTACAATGAAGAAAACAACTCCTTAAAAAGCAGAATTAGCCAAACAGAAAAGGAGGTACAAAAGTTAATTGAAAAAAAAATTGTTAAAATTAGAACTGGGCAAGTGGAAGCTAATTGACTCTATGAGACATCAAGAATCAGTCAAACAAAATAAAAAGAATGAAAAAAATGAAATAAAACATAAAATATCTTATTGGAAAAACAACTAATCTGGAAAATAGATCTAGGAGAGATAATTTAAGAATTATTGGTGTACCTTAAAGTTATGATCAAAAAAAGAGCCTCGACAGCATCTTTCAAGAAACCATCAAGGAAAACTGCTCTGAGGTCCTAGGACCAGAGAGTAAAATAGTCATTGAAAGAATAAATTGATCACTTCCTGATAGAGATGCCAAAATGAAAATGCCACATTCCAGAATTATCAGGTCGAGGAAAAAATAGTGCAAGCAGACAGAAAGAAACAATTCAAATATTGTGGAATTACAGTCAAGATTATGCAGAACCTTGCAGCTTCTACATTAAAAGATCAGAGGGCTTGGAATATGATATTACATAAAGCAAAGGAGCTTGAATTACAAGCAAGGATCAACTACCCAGCAAAATTGAGCATAATCTTTCAGGCGAGGAGATGACCATTCAACAAAATAGGAGACTTCCAAACCTTCCTGATGAAAAGACCAGAGCTCAACAGAAAATTTGATCTTCAAATACAAGACTCAAGAGAGGCATAAAAGGAAAACAATAAAGGAAAAAAAACACATTATTAAATAAGGGCAAACTGTTTACATCCATACATGGCAAGATGATACTTGTAACTTTTGAGAACTGTGTCATTATTATGACATTTAGAAGGGATATACATAGACAGAAAGCATGGGTATAAGTTGACTTTATGTGATGATAAAAAATCTAATTAAGAGGTGAAAATGGATTATACTGGAAAAAGAGGAAAGGAGGAGGCAGAAAAAGTAAATTATATCACATGAAGAGGAGCAGAAACATATTATAGTAGAGGGAGAGAAGGGAGGGAGATGAGCATTGCTTGAACCTCACTCTCATTGGATTTGGCTCAAAGAGGAAACAACATACCCAGGTTGTTGTAAAGAAATCTAACTTACCTTATAAGAAGAAGGAGGGGAAAAATGAAAAAAAAGGAGGAGGTGGATAGAAGGGAGGGCAGATTGAGGGAGGCAGTGGTCAGAAGCAAAACACTGGTGAAGAGGGAATGGGATAAAGGAAAAAGAAAATCATAAATAAGAGAGAAAATGGGATGGAAAGAAAGACATAGTAATCATAACTGTGAATGTGATGAGATGAACTCTTCCACAAAACAGAAACAGCTAGCAGAGTGGATTAAAAACCATGATCTACAGTATGTTGTTTACAAAAAACACATTTGAAGTAGAGGGATACACACAGAATAAAGGTAAAAGGCTGAAGTAGAATACATTATGCCTCAGCTGAAGTAAAAAAAAAAACCAGGATGCAATCTTGATCTCATACAAAACAAAAGCAAAAATAGATCTAATTAAAAGAGATAAGGAAGGAAACTGCATCCTGCTAAAAGTTATCATAGACAACAAGGTAATATCATTACTAAACATATGTGCACTACATGGCACCTACACAAAAACTGACCATGTATTAGGTCATAAAAACCTCACAATCTAATGCTGAAAGGCAGAAATTATAGAAGAGAATGTTGAAACTAAAAATTACTTCATTAATTTAAAAAATGAGAAACTTACTTCCTTCTGAAGCAGTCCATTTCACTTTTTGAAACTCTAATTGTCAAGAGATATTTCCTGGCAGTAGGCCTAAACCTGCCTCTGCAATTTCCAACCATTGTTCCTGTTCTACTCTCTGGGGCCAAATAGAAAAAAGTTTAATCCTTCTTCCATATGACAACTCTTAAAATACTTAAACATGACCGGCAAACTCCATTCCGTCTCCCTACCCCCACTATTCTTCACTTCTTCAGGTTAAACATCTCCAGTTCCTTCAATTAACTGCTGTAAAATATGACCTCAAAACCTTCTATCATCACTTTGCCCTCCTCTGGACCTTCTCCAGATTATCAATGTACTTCTTGAACTCTGGTGATCAAAATTGTCCACCGTCTTATAGGGCTAGCTTGATTAAGGCAGAGTAGAAGAACTAATATCTCTTTATTCCTAGAAGCTACATATCTCAATACAGAACAAGATCACATACCTTTTTTAGTGGCCACATTACACTGCTCATTTATATTATGCTTCCAATCCAAGAACATCTACAGATCTATTTTGGACCAATGTTTGTCTAACATGTCTTCTTTTCAGAACTGATAGAAATACCATGATGCTGACATGTGCATAGGGAGAAAATGGATATTCAAGCACCTAAAATATTTATTCATGGTTCTATTTAGAAACATTATGCAAAACAAAAGGAAGGGAATAGATAGGTTTAATTAAATAGCTTTGCATTCAACCATGATGTGTTTCAGTGTAATTGTCTATGATACTGTTTGACCATTAACTATCATCCATTGAAAAATATTTATTATGCTTATTTTAGGTGAGATGGATTGAAAAAGAAGTAGTTTAGCTGCAAAGAAGGCTCTGTGGAAGGAGCTGGAATCTGCTCGGTAGATTACTGAAACAAAATATAGTTTTTATAATTCATTGTTGGTGGAGTTGTAAATTGATCCAACTATTCTGGAGAGCAATTTGGAGCTATACTTAAAGGGACATAAAACTGTGTGTACCCTTTGATCTAGCAATACCACTACTAAGTCTGTATCCTAAAGGGATTAAAAAGGGGTGTGTGTGTTGGGGGGGGAAGGGCCTATTTGTACAAGGGTGTTTATAGCATTTCTTTTTGTGGTGCCCTAGAATTGGAAATTGAGGGGATGTCCATCAATAGGGGAATGGTTGAACAAGTTGTGGTCTATGAATGTAATGTAATACTATTGTGCTATAAGAAATGATGAGCAGAATGTTTTCAGAAAATCCTAAGACTTATATAAACTGATGCAGAGTGAAGTAAGCAGAACCAAGAGAACATTGTACACAGTAATAGCAATGTGATGAACAATTGTGAATGACTTAGCTGTTCTCAGCAATGCAATGATCCAAGACAGTCTCAAAGGACTCATGATCAAAAATGCTATATGCCTTCAGAGGAAGGATTGATGAAGTCTGAAAACAGATTGAAGCATATTATTTTCACTTTCTCTTTCTTTCTTTCTTTCTTTCCTTCTTTCTTTCTTTTTTTCTTTCTTTCTTTCTTTCTTTCTTCCTTTCTTCCTTTTCTTTCTTTCTTTTTCTTCTACTCTCTCTGAATTTTCTTCCACAAAATGACTAATATGGAAATGTGTTTTACATGATTGCACAGGTATAACCAATATCAGATTCCTTACTGTCTTAGGGAAGCATGAGGAGAGGGAGGAAAGGAGAGAATGTGGAACTCATTTTTTAAGTGAACGTTTAAAATTGTTTTTATATATAATTGGTGAAAATATAAAGTTATTTAAAAAACAAAGATATAGGACTGAAGATACATACACACACACACGTGTGTGTGTGTGTGTGTTTTAAAGAATGCATACTTTCACACATTGATACTTAATTTACCCACATAGGAGGAATGCCTCATATAAGTTGTACAAACAAAAACAGACACAGATCTATGTCATAAAAGTAACATCTCCTCCCAATCAGGTTAGGCTAGTTTTTCCTTAAAAGGTATTAAAATCATCTTTAAAACTTAATTAATTTACAAATCTGGGAACCTTTATACATTCCTTCTCTTCTCCCCCACCTGCCTGCCTGCCTGTGGCTTAACCCAGCCCAGCCCAGCCCTTCTCAGTTGGGTGTAGCTCAGCTCAGTGCAGCCCCAAGGATCCAGACCCAGTGCCTCCCAGTACATACTCAGTCCAGTTCAGCACAGCCTTGCCTCCTCTAGCCTAGCACTATGGCAGATGCTTTCACTGGCACCTGGAAGCTGGTTGACAGCAAGAACTTCCATGACTACATGAAGCTTATGTTGGTTTTGCCACAAGGCAGGTGGCCAGCATGACCAAGCCCACCACCATGATTGAGGTCAGTGGGGATTCCATCCCTGTCAAGACTCAGAGCACTTTCAAGAACTCCAAAATCTCCTTCAAGCTCAGAGTAGAGTTTGATGAGACAACAGCTGATGACAGGAAGGTCAAGTCTATTGTCACACTGGATGAAGGTAAACTTGTCCATTTCCAGCAGTGGGATGGGCAGGAGACCACACTCACTCAGGAGCTCCAGGATGGAAAGTTCATTCTGACACTAACCCATGGCAGCGCTGTCTGTGTTAGGACCTATGAGAAGGAAACAGCTTGAAGGCAGCCCTCCTGTTCACGGTCAACTCCTCTGCCAAGGGCTACCACTGAACTCAACACCAGATTGCCTCATTTATGTATGCTGTCCCCCTCCCCACTCCAGTGTTTTGTACCAATTGACTCTGGTCAAGGAACCCTCCAGAAATGGAAAACTTATGGTGCTGTCCTGGTCCTGGCTGAAGCCCATTCTGTATTTTTTAAAACTGCATCTGATGACTGGTCCCAAGCCAATAAAGCAGATCCCACAGTCAGAAAAAAAAAAGAATTAATCTAGGGGAAAAGACTCAAACCATCATCATGACTTCTCAATCACCTAAGTACAAAAGCCAGAACCCAAGGCATGAACCATCACCACTCCTTCAGGGATGACTGGCATGCTAACATGGAAAAAGTAAAGGCAGGGAATTGAATCTATACTATATCCTTGTTGAATAGCCTTTCCATTTCATTGCTAAGTAAACTTTCTTTTGTTATGAATCATTTCCAAAAAGGTACCTAAAACATAGGCCTGACCTGAGTCAAGCTTGGGGAAAAATAGCTTTGCACCTGGAAAAATAGTTAATAATGATAATGAACATTTTTATAGCACTTATTATGTGCCAGGCACTGTGCTAAGTGCTTTATAGTTATCAAACATTCAAATGCACCTGTTATCTCACTGATGTGAGTATTCCCTTCGTCAATGCAGATATATTACATCCATGCCTTTCCATCTTGTGTGAATTTTGTCCTTGCTTTCTCATAATTTCATGATAGGTAGATTATACCAAAAATGTTGGAGACTTTCCTTACTTTTACTTGAAATCATGAGGATACTAATTGAGTACCTGGGTTATCCAATGTTCATCCCTTGATCTCATCATGTGATCATGTAATATTGTTTTGCTTTGTATTTATTTGATCCATGGCATCATTTATACCATTTCTTTGGTGCTCTGCTTATTTTGTATATGGTTTATCCTGCTCATTCAGAATTCTTCATTGCCTTTTTCATGATCAACAATTATATTTTTCCAGAGACTCCAGTATTCCATGTATCATGACAATACATCAATACTGAAAGAATATTCATATTAAAAAAAAGATGGACATTTTTCAGGGAGAAGAAAAAAAATCTAATGACAATCATAGTCATGAAACACTTGACCTACTTATCCAATTGAAAGATAGCCTTCATGGAGGTAGGAGGTCCCCAGATATAACATATTGAACATGTTTTTGGATTTTTCAATGTAAGCAGTCAGGTGTGCTGATTTTTTTCCCTTTTTAAAAGTACTATTTATTGTATGAGACAGATCTCTGGGATGGGAAGGGGGAAGAATACTGGCGATAACTATGACAGTGGAAGAAACAGAAGACATCAAAACAAACTCATACAACACAAAAGTAGGCATTTAAAGATAGGATTCAAACTTAAATGGAGACAAAATAATTTTATCCTAAGGAATTGGTGGGTCAAAGAACAAATCATAGAAATGATAGATAATTTCATCAAAGAAAATGGCAATAATGTGACTATATAAAACATATGAGATGCAGCCAAAGAAGAGCTTAGGGGAAAATTTATATCACTACCTAATTTCATCAACAGAAGAAGGAATAAATTGATGAATTAGACACAAAACTTAAAAAAAAAACAAAATAAAATCAATTGAATAAAATTGGAGAGTACCACTTTTCAAAGGAAAAAACAAACACTGAACTTCAAAATAAAACTGAGTTGATATTTACTATTAACTAATAATTTTTTTTAGAAAAGAGAGAAGAAAAAAATTACCAATATCAAAAATGAAAAAGGACAACAATGAAATGTAAATGAAGGAAACTATTAGAAACTATTTCTCCAATTACATGACAACCAAATTAATAATTTAAATGAAATGAATGAATATTTACAAATATATGCCATATCCAGATTAACACAATAAGAAATAAGGAATTAAAATAACTAAATTTGAGAAACATAACTCAAACAAGTCATAAATGAATTCCCAAAGGTGAAAAAAAGAACCATGACCATATGGATTTATACTTTAATTTGATCAAAAGTTTAATTAATTCCAGTAAACAGTAAACTCTTTTTTTTAAAATAAGAGGTACTACCAAACTTCTTCTTGATGCAAATAGTCTTTAAACTTAAAAAAGGAGAGATAAATCAGAAAAAGAAAACTACAAGCCAAAATATCTCATGAATATTGATTCAAAATTTGCTATAGCAAAGAAGCTATAGCAATATATTAATCAAACTCTATAGTTAAGTTGAATTTATGCCAGGAATGCAGGGTTGTGTGAATATTAGGAAAACTATAATCATAAGAGATCTTTTTAATGATTGAAATACCTATGAAAATCATGTGATGCTGGTCAAACCTTTGACATCTATCAACATATGCTTAAAAAGCTTTTGACATAAAATAACCTCCTCATATTAAAAACACCAGAAGGCATAGGAATGACTATATTATTCAAGAAAAAGGTAAATAGTCTATCTAAAGCCAAATGCCAACATTAAATGTAAAATATATAGAGACCTTTCTATTGTGATCAGGATTAAAGAAAAAAATGCCCATTATCACCCTTGTTGACATATTGTTAAAAATGCTAGGTATAGCAACAAAATAAGGAAAATAAATTGAAAGAATAAGCATAGGCAAAGAGGAAACAAAAGTATTTCTGATAGATAAGATGATGTTTAAAAACCCAAGTAAGTCAACTAAAATGAACTAAAACTAAAACAAAATATCAGGATATGAAATAATGCCAAACACAACAAACATAGCTTTGTGTGTATTCCTAATAAAACCCAGCAGAAAAATAGAAAGTCATATTCCATTCAAAATAATTATAGAATATGAAAAAATATTTTGGCTTCTACATAGCAGGGTACATCCATGAAATTATACTAATACAAGTACAAAACACTCTTTAGAGAAATAAATAGAAACTTAAATAATTTAAAATATATCAATTGTTAATGTATAGGTTGTATCAATATGATATAAATGGCAATGTGACCTACAATAATTTATGTATTCATTGCCCTACAAATAAAATGATCAAAGAGTTATTTTATGGAGTCAGAAAAAATAATTAAAAAAATTTCATCTGAATAAAGAAGAAAAAAATCAAGAATATGAAAGGAAATAATGGGGAGGAGTGGATAAGAAGCAGTACTAGATAACAAATACTAGAAAGCAATGCTCATTAAAACTCTTCAATGGCAATTAAAAACAAAAGAATATTTGTTCAATGCAGCAGATTAGAAATTTAGGACTTAGACTAAAGGAACATAGTAACATAGTGTTCTGTAAACCTAAAGGTTCCAACTACCAGGGTAAGGGCTAACTCTTACCTATTAAACTGTAGGAAAAATTTGGAAGCAGTCTAACAGAAATTAGATTTAGATTAATATCATATATTACATCTTGCAGAATCTCCAAATGAGTTAATACCTCGATATAAAAAGTCACATAATGAACAAATAAGAGGTGAGTGGAAGGAGATAACTTTTATAACTATAAAAGTGGAAGAGTTCTTGACCAAAGACGTGATACAGATAATTGCAGAAGATTGCATGGAAAATTTTGATTACAAAAAATTAAAACACTTTCATAAAAACAAAAATGCATTTAAGTTCAGAAGAAAAACTTATCTTGGGGAAAAAAATCTATCTAACAAGTTTATCTGATAAAGGTCTGATAACAATATATTTTGGGATCAGATTAAATATACTAAAAAAGAACCACTTGCCGATAAAGAAATGATTAAAGAACATGAACAAGACATTCCTCAGAAGAATAAAAGGAAGGTCTCAACAACCATGTGGAAAAGATGCTTTATATCACTAATAAGAAAAAATTCAAATTAAAACAAGACTGAGATTTAATTTTACAGTTATCAGATTTTCAAAGATCACAAAAAAAGAAAAAAAATGACAATGTTTGGAGGGGATGTGGGATGCCAGGCAGAGTCATGAACTTCTGGTGAAGTTGTGAATTAGTATCACCTTTTTGGAAATCATTTTGCTACTATGTCCAAAAGTTTACTAAACTTTGTGTACCTTTTGACCCAGCAATATCACTACCAGATATAAACCTCAAAGAAATAAACAAAAGGGGAAGAATCTATATTAAAAATATTCTTAGAAGCAATTTTTGTTGTAGCAAAAAAATGGAGGGATTCCCATCATTTGGGGAATTGATGAACAAAGTATGTCATGTAGATGTTATAGAATATTATTATAGTTTTTTTTTTAGAAATTTTAAAAAGGGATGGATTCACAGATGACTGGGGATATTAACGTGAAACAATACACAGTAAAATGAGCAAAACCAGTAGAACAATCTGTCCTACAACATTTTAAAGGAAAAGAACTTTGAGAAACAGTTCTGAAAACCCACATTGATTGATGCACTGACTAAATACAATTCCAGAGGAACAAGGATGAATCATGCTTTTTACTTCCTGATTGACAAAGAGCTGATGAAGTAGGGGTGCCAAATGAATTTTTCAGATTTGGTCAAAATTTGGATCTGTTTTGGGTGACTATTATTAACTTATAAAAAAGAAAGATTTTAAAAATTATTTTCACATTTTAGAGGGATAGTATAGAGCAGGAGAGATAAGTTGTTGATAATGATTTAAAAATAAAAAAGGAAGAAAGAAGAGTGTAAATGAACTATTTTAAAGATTCACAGAAGGGAACATAAGGAGGTTTACAGGAAAACAAAGACAAGCAAGGCAACTTTTAGAATTAATGTGTTGAATTTAATATATACTTAAAAACAACAACAAAGTTGTATGCAATAAGATTTGAGGTTTTGTCTACATTACTCTTTTTTTTCTTTTTCTTTTTCTTTTTTCTGTTCTAGACAGCCAGGGGTTTTGATGGATAGAGCATTGGACTTGGAGTCAAGAAAACCTGAATTCAAAAACTGCCTTAGATACTTATGAGTTGTATGACCCTGTTCTCAGCTTCATTTTCCTCAACTGTAAAAAAGATATTTTAATAATGCCTACCTCACAGGATTCTTGTGAAGACCAAAAGAGGTAAATAATGTAAAGTATTTTGTAAATCTTAAAGAGCTATATAAAAGTTACTTTTTATTTTTCGTGCGTGGAAATGATCAGGCTTGTTGATGTTTGTCAAGTTCAAAATAAAAAGAAAATGAAAAATAAATTTAAATAGATAAATAAATTGACTCACTTCCAACCATCTGGCTTCTGAGTCTAAAGTCTCCTGGATAAGTCTCCAGGGCACTTGAGCTTACCCACCTACAACCAGACTGATACACCTCATAAAGCTCTTGCTGCTACTTCTGTTGTAATTGACAGAAGCAATGCCCTCTGGGGCATATTAGCACCATTTCAACTGGGCAAGTAGTGGAAAATAAATACAGCTAAAGAGTAGAGAAAACACTTGCTTTTATTCACTGGAGCTTTACCCCAAAAGGAAAAAAATTCTCCTATGTGGGGCAATCTGGTTGCTCAGCCTAGACACATTATGTGAAGGCAGGAGCTTTGCTTTCTCAATGTTGTTCACTCATTCTTTGACGAAAATAGGAGTGCTTCAATGGAACACACTAATCTCTCAATAATAGCTACCCTCTTTTTCTCATCTATTGTCTTTATCAAGCAACCATTCCCAGAATTCCAGCTTATCAGTAATAATATTGAAGGGGGTAGGTAGACATTGGTGGTAAATATATATATATATTTAAAAAAAAAACACCAACCTTCACATCTGTAATCTATTCTAGACAGGTTCTCTTTCTTTCACAGGAGTAAGGGAATTAGAATCAACCCTGCCAAGACTATTAAAGTCTTTTTCATGACTGTGATCTATTTGGATAAACAATTTTCATTCCATTCCCTATCCCATAAATCTTACTCTGACTTTGCCTTTTTTCTTTTCTTTTCTTTCTTTCTTTCTTTTTTTAAGTATATGTGTATATTTTAGGATATCAACTTATCAGTTCTTTTATTAACCACAAAGCAATGGAACCTATTCACTTAATTGATCACACCCTCTGCAGTAGAAATAAATGGAAATGTTGTACATATAAGAAAGGTTAGCAGAGCTATTTTGTTTACTGAAATTATGTCAGTGAATCAGAAATTAATTTTTAAAGCAACATTCAAATGTAGATCAAAAAACCACCTAATTAATTATGTCTATATTCATATTAATTGAGTAATCTTAATTAATTAAAATTACTAATGTTTTCTTGGGTACCAGTGTTAATGTATTTTTCACTCTGAAGACTAAAGAGTCTCTAAGAGTTAACTCGATTTTCCTGCTGCTGGTATTAAAACAGAATCCTTTTGTTGCTCTTAAGTACTCAGGAAGAGAAATGATGACCCAGAACAGGTTACCATTTCACAGGTATCTGCAGAGAAACTCTTCAGGTCTTTTCAATGAAGTCACAAAGTTGTTTTTATTTTTTTAAGTATTTAAGAAAAGTTTAAAATGAAGAAATGAACTTCTGTTTGAATAAAAGCTGCCTGTTAAAAAGTTGATTTTTCCCTATCTCACCAACAAATTAAAAAAAAATCAAGTAGTGAAATTAATAATTCTCTTTAACCAGGGAAAGGTGTTGCTGGTATAATGATGAGAGTGGTCAATGAAGAAACAGCCTGCTTTTTAGTCCTGACAATGTCATTAACTGGTTGCATGGTCTTCCAAAAGTCATCTTCCTGTGTTGATTATTTTATATTTATCCTGTGTATAGGTTGTTTATGTGTTATCTTCTCTATTAGATCGTGACCTCCTCAAGGGTAGGGACTGTCTTTTGCCTTTCTTTATACCCCCAGCATTTAGTGCAATGCCTGGCACATATTATTGTTTGGTCGTTCAGTTGTGTCCAACTCTTCTTGACCCTGTGGATTATACTGTCCATGGGGTTTTTGTGGAAAGATACTAGAGTGGTTTGCCATCCATATGTTTCAGAGTTGGGGCTTGAAACTCCATTCTTCTGAGGCCAACTCCCAATGTACTACAAGATATCTAACTTAAAAAAAATGTTTTTGTCTCAAAGTAATTGAGTGGGAAAGCAGGGTTCATCAATTTTGTTTTTTGTTAATTCACTTTAAGAAGGCACTATTTTTTGGAGGGGGGAGATAGTTATTTTGAATTATTCTTTAAAATATCATGATGGATTCAAAGCTTTGCCTTAATAAATCTGTAGATTTTTATGTCTTTCTACTGGCATACCTTAATAACTCTGATATAAGATTTTATGGTTCCCTTTCATTTAGGAGCATTGGGGAGGGGGAGGCATTTGTTTATGTAAACAAAAAATTAAAAGTCTATCTCTACATTGCCTGTGCTATACAGCTCCGTAGTTACATGAAATCCATCTTCATTTTCTCCCTTTTGGTGACATAGAAACTTCATGCTATTGACAATATGGAGATTTGATTTCTATTTCTTTTCAGAGGAAAATACATCAAGGGAGGCAAAGGGAAAACACATAGTTTATCATTATAAGAATGAGATTTAGTGTTTAAGATTTAGAGGGTCATGTGGGGAAAGGCATGCTTAGTTGAGCTTTGAATGTAGAAACACAATATTCAAGTTGAGTGTAAATAATAGTCTGAAAATGTTTTTTAAAAATTCATACTGCCATTGATTTTCTGCTGTAAAAGACAACCTCTCTATCCCTCTGATCATACCTATACTAGAGAACAGTAGAGTGTTTTTTTTAATATCTAGAAAACCTTTTTTTTTCTCAGAGCAGAAATGCTATTTGACAGGCTAGTCTATATTTCTTAACCTGTAATTCACCCTCCTCTCAATTTTAATTCAATCTTTTGATTTCACATTTTGCTATATAGCCTTCTGGTACACAGAAGTCCTTTCTCTGGATGCTGTACAGGGTAATTATCAGCAACAAACTTATATGGAGTTCCTCTTGGGTGATAGGCAGTCTAACAGGTGCTCAGAGCATCATTTTGCCTGTGGATGGTAGATTCTCTAGAAGAAACAGACTCTGAGCTGGGGCTAAGATTCCAGTTCTTTCTGCAGTTTGTCCTGTCATACAGTGGCTCCTACAAATGATATGAGTGAAAAGCTGAAGCACTTCCTACATAGACAATGATATGTCCGATGAATCCAGAATTAAACAACTGAAAATTTTAAAACAATTTTGATATTTTTAAAGAGCTACCAGAGACAAATGGTAGAGACCATCTAAAAATATCTTCATATTGCTAATGAAGAAATTGAGGCACAGACAGTAGACGTCATTGTATCATAAGTTCAGAGCTGGAAGGGAACTAAGATTCCATTTAATCCAAATCTTTTCTCATTTTATAGATAAAGAAAATTAGATTTAGAGTGCTTAAGTGAGTTGACCAAATTCATATAGAAAGCAAATAGCAGAGCTGGGGTTTAACCTCTGACCTTTTGACTTTGATGTTACTCTGTGACATGCTCATGGTTTTCATTGGTTGTCCCCTATCCTATATTACTTTCTCTTCTTGTCCCTGTGTTCTGGCTTACCTGGTTCCTTTCAAATCTCAGCTAGTACCCTACTTTCCATAAGAACTATTTCCCAATCCTGTTTAATTTCAATCTCTTTCCTCTAAGATTATTTTCAACTTAGTCTGTATTTATCTTGCTTGTACACAGCTAATTGCATGTTGTCTCCCTCATTGGACTGTGAGCTCCTTGAAACTAGGAAGTGTGTTTTTGCCTTTTTTTGTATTCTTAGTACCTATTACTAATGGGTGCTTAATAAATGCTAACTGACTGGCCAACATAGTTAATGACAGGACTGAGATTAGAACCTAGGTATACTAACTCTCAATCTAATGCTCTTAAACCAAGAGCTTCTCTGACATTTTTGATAACAATTGCTTTCTATCATCACTACTCATAATTTATTCACGCAAGCTATTTGAGTACCTACTACATTCATAGTTTTATTATAGATGTAATGATAGAATACTTTTTCAATATGTGGTCTTTGATTTCATGCATGAGGGTACTGCCTGCATCAGTGTAGACCATAACACATTACACTTTCTCATTTTTGTGCAAATTTTGTCCATGTCCTTCCATAAATCCTCTATAGAGGATCCATTCAATGCATTGTACATTTATGTATTTTAACATTCTATGGATACCAATGTAGGACTGGTGCCATTCATCTATTATCCTTGGATTTTGACCCAGACTCTTTCCAATTGCATTTCTTGGATATCTTTTATATCACAACTCAGGCACCACTTTTTGGTAATATATTATAGTCCATTTTGTCTAACATATATCTATTGCTCTTCAGGTTATCTAGAATTTTGATTATGTGGAAACAATAGTATTCCAAGATTTGTGATCATAGAGCGTGAAAGGTTTTTGTTTGTTTGTTTAAAATCATAGATTCTTGTTTCCAGGAGCAACTTGGAATTTTTAAAAGCATTGCACAATTTCCTAAATAAAATCTAGTATACTTCATTCAATTCTGGGTCCACTTCATTGTCCAACTGCAGTGTCTATGTAATATAGATATACTGATTTACTAACTGCATTACCTTTCCCTCTATCTGTGCGTTATAGTCTAGGTAACACAAATTAGTCATCCACTTAGTTTTTCCTGTGTAGATCTTTAGGCTGAGGTTGTTTAAATAGTTGTAGATCTCATTAATCAAACTGTTATATCCTGAGCCTTTATTAAATGAACACAATATCATGCTCAAACTATAGAATCGGGGGATATCAAAGTCCATGGGGAGCTTCTTTTCATTTGTACTCTATTATGTCCAACATATATGGTAGTAAATACTTTTGGAAAGCATACATTTCCCTCATATATATATAATCAGAAGTCTATTTGTAAATAAAAAGAAGCACAAAACATTCTCCAAGAATTTACAGTCTACATGAATAAATAATACCAACACACATGTGAAAAGTTAAATAACAATATAAATATTATATGGTAATAGAGTAGAAGTTAGAAGGCTGATTTATAAAAGAATAATGATCAGCTTGTGAAATATGCTAACACAAATAATTAGGTCAAGAGCTGAGATTTGAATCTAAGTTAAGTCCCCTGACTCCAGATCCATTACTCCATAGCCAAACTTCCATTTTATTTAGGGCATTGAGATGTGGTACATTATCATATTTGGAAAACAATGGAACTGGGGCTATATGGCTCGGTTGGCCCAATTTGCTGTGATCCATCTGCATGAAGAAACTTTTGGGGTTGGGTAATAGAGATGGTAATTTCACTCTTTACGTGGCATTCCCAATGATCTCTGATAAACTGTAGTAATCAGATTATACATTTTGGCTCAACTCTTGAGGCATTACATTGACATGGCCTTCTTAATATTTCAGCACAGTCCTCTATAGTTGTATGTGGTGACTGTCCTATTGCAGGAGTTCAAATAAACAGTATTTAATGTGCAAAAACACTTTGGTTTGAATTATTGCAGTATAGGTTTTTCTTCTGTTAAATTCTGTTGAATTCTTCTGTTAAAAACAAACAGATAAAGCTCCACTATTCCTTTGAGGTCTTTCTTCAGAAATAAAATAGGGGGGTGGGAATGGTGCCAGAAATGTATTGAATTGGAAAGTAACATGAAATGGAAATGGTAAAGAAAATTAAGTTAATTTGGTTCTACAGATATAGACTCTCTGGAGATTTTCTCAACAATTCTAAATTAAATGAAAGACACTAGGACTTAAGTTGTGGGGCCAAAAACTTAGCATCATTTTGCAATTGTAAATCCAGTGAATATATTTCTACAAATGGGGCAGAGGACAAAATTTTTCTCCAAACACATCTCAAGAAAAAAAAAAAAGCAAAATCCACCCCAGACCCTTCCAATTTGTATTCCTTCGTAGATTACTCCTTGCAAAGATACTGTATCACTTAGCTATAGACATCATATTTGAAAAATACAGACAGGAACAGACCAGACTTATGGATTTATTCAATTAAACATTCTAGAGGGCATGATTGCTTTAGGCTTGGAAATTGAACATCTCAGTAGAAATTAAAAACATAAAGGAATGTGCTCAGGTAATTGCTTATTAAATTTTCAAATCCCAATGACAATAACAAGTTCAAATTGATTGCTCAATATGTTTAAACTAGATGATACCGAATGTACAACAAAACCATGCCAGTGTGGCTTAAAACAAAACCTTATTGAATGGTTAAGCATACCAGTACTTTTCTGCCTCTGGAAGATTGGGGAGAATTCAATAAAGCTAGATGGAATAGTTCAAATTAAATTGGTTAGAAGCAAGCATGACTGCTTCTAGTTTGTAGTTTGACCCTTGGATCAGAGGCTTTTGAAATGAGCTGTATGCTTTCAGGATGGAAAGATAATACCGATTTGTGCCTTTGTATATAGTGTACTTTTTATTACAGTTTCTCCTGCACACATTGAAAATATACCATGGGTTAGTCAGGTGATAAGTCTGTTTGATTCCGTCAACATTCAATACCCAATTGCATATTAGCTAGTTAGTATACATGTTGCCTCGAGCAAAAGACTAGCAAATTATTAGGAGGCAAGCTGTTCCAATACTTCAGCTTTAGGGAATATCATTCCTTGGATGATCTCAAAGAATTATACATGGCTTACCCATTCATTTCTTTAGTTTATGCTGCCTCCCTCTTGAAATTACTTTCTTTTACTTTATATACACTTTATGTGGATTTACTTGTAGAAATGAGCTATCACCCCAGTAGGATGCCCTCTTTCAGGGCATGGTCATTTTTGTTTTAATGTCCCAATCACCTAGCACTGTCTTGAATAGCAGTGCTTTATGAATTACTTAGGAAAAGTAGAATATATTGAACTTACATTAAATGATTCTATATAGTGTTATATTAATGAATATTAGTATTATATACTGCTATATTAAATAGACGCAGCTAGGTGATATAGTGAATAGAGTTCTGGACCTGGAATCAGGTAGGCTTGAGTTCAAAGAGATAGTTCAAAGTCTATCTATCCTTAGACACTTAATAGTAATCTGACTTTGTGAACGTCACATAACCTCTCTCTGTCAGTTTCCTCTTTTTTGAAATGGGGATTATAGTAACACTTACCACATAAGGTTGTTGTGAGGATCACATGGAATAATATTTTTAAATCTCTTTGTAAATCGTAAAGCACTATATAAATGCTAGCTGTTAATATTATGAATTGTTTATACAGTTAACCTTAAAAAGTTTTACATCTTAACTTTTAATATACACTACAACTTTTTTTTCTGCTATTACTTATATAATGTAGCATTGAGCTCAGAAGACTCTGACGCATTTGTGTTTTAAATTCATCTTGAAACTGCACTTTCAACACATTGGATACCTTTGATGAACTCATAATTGCCCCTCTTTTAGCCTTGATTATAACTCATAGGTATTCACTGAGATTTCCATCATGTCCCCAGGAATTTTTGCCTATATTACTGGGATGCTTTTCTTAACCTTTCAGGACATATAGCATGAGAAAATATCACAGGAAGGTATTTTAATCTGTATTTGAGAATTTCTGTAATTCCAGAACAATTTTGCTACCTGGTATACAAAAGCCATCATGTATATAGAACTTAAAGTTTGTTATACCATTTACAAATATGATATCATTTTATCCTCAAAAAAAAAAAAAAACCACCTATGGGGTCAGCTGGATGGTGCAGTGGATAGAGCACTGGCCCTGAAGTCAGGAGGACCTGAGTTCCAATCTGGCCTCAGACCAAACACTTGACACTTACTAGCTGTGTGACCCTGGGCAAGTCACTTAACCCCAATTGCCTAAAAAAAAAAAACCAACAAAAAAAAAAAAACAACCCTCCCCGAAAAAGCCACCTATGAAATGTTTCCATTTTACAGATAAGGAAACTAAGTTAGGCAGAGGTTAAGAGATTTGTCTAGGGTTACACAACTAGTACATGTTTGAGGCAGGATTCAAACTCAGTTCTTCATGACTCATGGACTAGCACTCTATTTACTGAGCTTCCTAGCTTCATAATATATCAATATAATTATGAGTTACTAATTCTCTCAGTAGGCATAAAATTTCTAGGTTCACAAGACATAAAAATCCCCCAGATACATATTTAATTCGATGTTTTGCAATTTAATGAAGATGCCCAGATGTTACAAGGTCATCCAGACTTCTAACAATGGTTTTAAAACAGCCTGCTGAGTTTAATCACTAAAAATTACCTTTTTCCTCCCTCAATCTTCAATCAAAGAAGAGAAGCAGGTGAGGAGTGAAGGAGTGAGTATAGCTGAATTAGAAATTTTTTTTTAAAATGGAGTTTCTAGGAGGAATTCCTCTAGTTAGAGAAGGTGGGGGAGGTGTGGAGGCTTATTACAGAGTGAGAAAGTTGCTGGGGAATCCTGTAGAAATCCAGAAAGAGCTCAGAGAGGATTTCCAAGCTTTGCATTGTGTTGCCCACGATGTGCATTTTTTCCTTCATAACATTTAGCAACTCTCTCTCTCTCTCTCTTTCTCTTTCCTCCCTTCCTTTCTCTTTTTTCTATCTTTTCTCTTTTAATTTCATCTTAAAGAAATCTAAGCTACACTATAGTGGAATCAGGAGCAATCCCTCCAAATATCAGATCCTTCTGAAGGTCTTTGCTTATTTTCAGGATTAATTAGACTGTTTCGCAGCAATAGTTTGTCAATTCTTGAAATTATTCTCCATTTCAACCACATATTTTCTTGTACTCAGAGCAATTGATCCTGTTTCATTATGATTCAAAGGATCCTTGAAATGTTTGACTTCTCCGCACTGACAGCTAATGCAATATCTCTAATAGTTATTTAAGTGTGTGCTTTGAGAACTGTTGTTGTTCAATTGTTTCAGTCATGTCCAACCCGTTGTGACTCCATTTGGGGTTTTCTGGGCAAAGATATTGAAGTGGTTTCCCATTTTCTTCTCCAGCTCATTTTACAGATGAGGAAATTGAAGTAAACAGTGTTAAGTGACTTGCCCAGGGTCACAGAGGTAGTGTCTGAGGCTGGATTTGAACTAGGGAAGATAAGTCTTACTGACTCTAGGCTGGACACTTTATTTAGTGCTCCACTTAGTTGCCCCAAAGTAAAATAAAATATACATAAAAATATATCTGTAGTTTCATGCTTAATCCTCTTCTGTTGTGAATATATGGACATGCTCTTTTTTCTGATATTTCTTAAAACCACATAAAATTTTTGCTTGTTTCAAGTAATCCACAGGCTAATATAGATGCTTAACAAGTTTGCTGAATTAAACTCAAATTCATTAAATGAACAATATTACAAATATACCATAGGTTTTATTGCTTTAGATCTAGGGAAAAATTCAGAGGTCATTCAGTTCTACTCCCCAGTTTTACAGATGAAGAATCAGAGGCATACTGAGGTTAAATGACTTTCAAAAGGACACATAGATCTTAAAGAGTAGAAACGATCTTCTGACCATCCCACATTCCATTGGACCACATTGCCTGTTATGCAAGGCAGATGACAGGAAAAGAATATGCTAAGTGCATGTCATTTAGCAACTATTGCAATAGGAATTCAGCAAAAGTAGTGAACATTGAGTCTTGGGCAGTCTTGTGGAGGAGTTGGGACTTGAGTTGAGTGTTTTTTTTTTGGGGGGGGGAAACAGTATTTTATTTTTTCCAAGTACACTTAAACATAGTTTTCAACATTCATCTTTTATAAGATTGTGAGTTCCAAATTTTTCTTCCCTGCCCCTTCCCCAAGATGGCAAGCAATCTGATATAGGTTATACATGTGCAATAATGTAAAACATATTTCCACATTAGTCATGTTGTGAAAGAAAAAAAACAGTACAAAAAGGAAAACACACACACACACACATATGAAAATAGTATGTTTCAATCTGCATTTAGACTCCATAGTTCTCTTTCTAGAGGTGGATAGCATTTTCCAACATGAGTCTTGTGAAATTTTCTTGGTATTGTACTGCTGAGAAGAGCTAAGTCTCTCATAGTTGATCATCACACAATGTTGCTGTTACTGAATACAATGTTCTCCTGGTTCTGCTCACTTCACTAAGCATCAGTTCATGTAAGTCTTTCCAGGTTTTTCTGAAATCTGCCTGCTCAACCTTTCTTATAGCATAATAGTATTCCATTATATTCATATACCATAACTTGTTCAGCTATTCCCCAATTTATGGGCATCCCTTCAATTTCCAATTCTTTGCCACAACAAAAAAGATCTGCTATAAATATTTTTGTACCTGTAGGTCTTTTCCCCTTTTTCATGATTTCTTTGGGATACAGACCTAATAGAAGTACTGCTGGATCAAAGGCTACACACAGTTTGATTGTCCTTTGGGCATAGTTCCAAATTGTTGAGCTGAGTCTTGGTGGAAGGGCAAAAACTAGAGCAGTAGAGACAAATGAGGAGGGAATGAGCAATGATGCGAAGGCAGTATGGTGTGGGTCATACTGTAAACAATAAGAAACTCTGGCTACAGTGGAGTATTCATGCATGGTATCACTGGGAGTTAAGGATGGAGCTATAGAAAAGTGGCAGAATATAGAAGGTCTTGGATGACAAGCTCAGGCATTTGGACTTTATCCTATGGGTAATAAGGATCTGGGGAGCACTTCACAGTGGACAGTGAGCTTGCCTAAGAGTCAGCAAGACCTCAGGGCTCAAGTCCCTCCTTTGACACTTGCTGGCTATGTGGCCCTGGATGTGCTACTTCATTTCTCACTGTCCCCAAAGTCAATTATCTAAGAATCTAAATGGAAGAGCAGGTGCATATCTACATTGGTAGAAGAAGGTCCTCAGCAAGACTTCCCTATACTGATGCAATCACAGGTCTGATAAAAACAAAACAAAAATAGGGTGCCATTGAAGAACTTGGAGAAGAGGTATGGGTTTGCAAAGTTGTGCTTTAGAAGGTCAGTCTAGCAGAGTCAGATTAATATAGGCTGGATTGGGATGATGAGACACTGAAGGCAGGGAGGTGTGTGTGTGTGTGTGTGTGTGTGTGTGTGTGTGTGTGTGTGTGTGTGTGTGTGCCTGGGCATGCGCAGCTTGTGGGGGTTGGCAAATAGAAAGGGAAAGCAGAAAACATGTCAGATAGAAAAGTATGGAGTTCCTGATGTGTATCAATACACACAAATAGGGGCAGCTAGGTGATGCAGTGGATAGAGCACCAGCCCTGGATTCAGGAGGACTTGAGTTCAAATCTGGCCTCAAACACATAACACTTACTAGCTGTGTGACTCTGAGCAAGTCACTTAACCCCATTGCCTAGTCAAAAAAAATACATATAAATAATTCTCTCTTTGGCTTATGCAGTTGAACTTCGAGCATGTCCAATCAGTTTGTTCTTGAAGTGTAGCCCTTAGATAACCCAAGATACTTAGGTTTTTCTGGTAACAGTGGATTTTTTTATGCTATTATTAGAATGGAATTGAAAAGTGCTGAATTCCTCTAGAGAATGTTATAGATACATGATCTGTGAATCTCACCCCAAAAATCAGGATAATGATAGTGGCCTAATGTCATATGTGGTTGAGAAGAACAGCTCATAAATTAACATAAAGTACTTTGAAAATCTTGCATGAGGCAAGTGCAGCCTTTCTGTTCAGTGTAGTAACCTTATGGGGGGATTTGCATAGAATTTTATTAGTTTGACAAGTTACTGAATGACTTTCCCAAATTTACATGTTTAAACAATGCTAAGGAGGTGGGAGGGGGGGAGAGAGAGACAGAGAAAGAGAGAGAGAAATAGAGAGAGAGAGAGACAGAGACAGAGACAGAGACAGAAGCAGACAGAGACAGAGAGACACAGCACAGACACAGTCAGAGACACAGACAGAGAGACAGACAGAGACAAAGAGACAAACAGAGACAGAGATAGAGACACAGGCAGAGACAGAGAGAGACAGATAGAAACCGAAAGAGAGACAGAAAGACCAAGATAGACAGACAGACACAGACATAGAGACAAAGACAGGAATAGAGATAGAGACACAAAGAGAGACAGAGGCAGAGAGACAGAAACAGCTACAGAATGAAAAGTGAGAGCAAAATAGAATAACATAAACTTCAATACTGAGACATAAGTCATGCTAGTGTGTTAGCAGTTGGCTGATTACCTTAACTTAATTTCCTGCCCCTAGGTGACATATCACAGCCCTAAATGATACCCAGATGCAGTCTTACCTTTGTAGTGATACTTTACAGAAGGAGGTTTATAAAATTATGTTATGTTCTCTTCATTTCTTGGAGAAAATACCAAATTAAAAGGCTGTTAAGTAAATAAAACAAAAAAATGAAATAAATAAACATAAGTATAGCCAAGTAAACCAATCCTCTTGAAATCAAGACCCAACATGCATTCTGTTGTTACAGCAGCCATAATTCCATGGCTGTGAACACCCCACTGACTGGATTAGTTGGCAGGCAATGTGAGCTATAGCTTGCTGCCAGCTGCTATATTTAAGACTGCTTTAGATTAGAATGCAGATGTACAACATTTAAAGTTTATGGTTTAAACATAGATTCATGGATCACTTTAAAGGCAGCCCAACCTGTAAAGTCACAGAGAGTCTGTATACTAAATTATAGATTAACTTGAGCTATAAGATCCACTAGCATTTGCCTTGTACGTGTAGTGAAGATCAACCTTGGTCCTTTGCTTCCATTGAAGTTTTCTGACAAATGAACCACATGAGTTTGCATGCAAAAATGGAATGAGTGGTGTGCAGAAAGATGTTTCATTCTGTATACCCAAAGGAAGAATAAACCATAGTGTTGAGGGGAAAAGTGAGGCTGCCACTTAGGAGGGTGAGAGTTATTATTCCCTTAGTGGATGACATAGAATCAGAACTTTTCATATATTTTATTTTCATCTGACAGGAATCAGCCAAGAAGATTTAATATTTAACCTTGTAATTTCATAACTGACATACCAAGGGACCAGTTAGCTATTTTTATAACTTGGAATTGGCATCTGTTTCTTTAGATGTTTTGGGGAAAGGAGAGGGATTACTCTGGAAATGAAAAGCTTCACCTTTTTCATCTCCAGATTGGAATTTTTTTTTTGTATTCATAAGGGATGCAATTCAGAATATCTCTGAAAGTACATGCTCTTGTAGCTGTAGACTTGGCGGCGGTTTCCTTAGGATTTACTTCTATTCACAAAGCTTTCCTTTCTAAAACCTCCAATCTTTTTTTTGCTCATAAATTCAATTCTGTCCCCTTCATTTTGCTTCAGATGTTGGTTTACTTCCCCTGTTTCTCTATTTTGCTATAGTACTTTAAAAAAAAATAAAGTGATATTCTCATTTTATGGCCCTTGGGCTATTGCATTTTTTTTTCTTTTACAAACAGGACCTTTACAAATAGACCCTTTCACTGACCTCACATTATTCTAACTCTTTCTCTCTCCTATTTATGTCAAAACCTGAGCTATCTTCTATCCCAGTTTTATTTGGGGGGCACAGATCTTACCCTCTAGTCTATTCTGAGAATTCAATTCTTAGAAATCTGTATTTTTAAAGTATCAAGGATCTATAAACCTCATGAAGTTCAATCCTGCCTGTATTTCCCAGTAGTGTGACATCTAAGGCAGTTAGATATTCTTTGTTGTGCTGATATTATAGCCCAATATTTCTTAAATTACATTTTTTACATGTTTACTCACATTCATTCTTGTTTTCTTAAGAAAATCTTATTTCTTTCATGATAAAGGTTTAGAATATTTTACTATTTTGTTTGATCTATTTCCCATTTTGGTCAAAAGTAGTAAGTTCTCTTTCTAAATTTTACTGATGGCTTTTCTTTGTACATCAGACAAATTTATAAATATAGCTACCTTTGCCCCCAGCATTGACACCCCACATTGTGACAAATTAAACAGAAATAACTGTTACAATGACTGTATCTGACATTGTATGCTACATTTGTCCCATTATCCCTTACCTTTCTGCAACTAAGAGGAAGACTTGTTTCATTATTCATTCTTTAGGATGAAAATGGTCATTATAATTATTCAGTTTCATTTTCTTCAGTGTTCTTTCCTTTCTTTTCATTTTTGAAGTCACTATATGATCTCCTAATTCTGCTTATTTTACTCAGTAACAATTAGTTATTTCTTGAAGGTAACTCTTTTTGCCAGTCAACTTTTCACTCTTCTGGACATTGTCCTAATCAAGCAGGTGCTTTAATCTAGGAAATAAGTTAAAACAAATAGTATTAGGGCAGAGATAGCAAGGCCTCCCAAAGGATATGAAGGAGATTTTATTTACCAGTAACGCAAGTGCTACATATGTTCAAGGTAATAATGTTGGTAAAATTGGTGTTCAGCATAGATGGGGGGGGAAGGGAGCACATAGGGAGAATCTCCATGTAAATAAATTACACTATAATTTTAGTTAATATCATATTTAACCTATTAGACATGTTAGCAGATTGTACACCTCTCTGACTGAAACAATTTCCAGAACATAATATAAAGTTCGACAGTAACTCTCATCATAATCACAAATTCACATATTTCCAAGTGTATTATTTGGTGGGAATCCTTTCATGTAACTTTCCAATTTGTATTCATGCCACCACTTCTGAGCATAAACAGCAATCTTGAACAATTGAAGTGAAAAAGATGGAAGTATTTTAGTGGTTACAAATGAATAGCTCGGCACGTGTTAGCATTCAAAAGCAGGCAAGACAATATGTATAGAAGCTAAGGAACCTGTTTTCTTTTCTATATCTTTAACAAAAAATCTGGAACAAAAACAAAAATCTCCTATGAGTTTTGCTAGAGAGCCTCAGGTTTGATCATCTGATAAATCTCTGTAAATAGCAAGTAACTGGAAATAGTAGCATCTGTGTGCTGACTGAGAAGGAAGAAAGACAATTGGATCTACATTTGTCACTAAATCTGCTGTGACAAAATTAGTTAGATTGTTTGTGTGGTACTCCAAATGGTTATGGATTTGGAATGTGGACCTGAGATTTAATCCAGCTATGTAGATCAGAAAATTATTACTAACTTATTATCTAAAAGAATTGCTTTAGTGGAGTGTGAGGTTAAGGAATTTACTAAGAATTCCATAGACAGTACATGTCAGAGGCAGGATAAACCTGATTCAGATGCTGACCTTTTAACTACAAAGTTTTAAAAGCAGCATGGTACAGTGGAAAGAACATAGAATAGTTGTTCAAATCCTGGTTTTGTTTCTTACCAGCTGTGTGATGTTGGGCAAGCAAACAGCAGTTTGTTCATATGCAAAATGAAAAGATTGAACTGGATATTTTCTAAGATCTCTTTCACCTCTAAGTCAATGATTGTGTGCTATACTGTTTGTAGAATGGATCTAATAGTAGCACAATCTGACCTAAACAGGTAAAGGTCTACTCATTTCAATCCACTTGTCTTTTCTCCTTCCTTTTGATTTTTCATGGACAGTCACTGGTACATCCAGAAAGAAGAAAAATATTTCCAAAACTGATCTGATAGAAAGGAATGTGAAATCAAATTCCCTAGAAGAGGAATCAGACAATGTGAGCTTAATCCTACCACAGTCCTAGACAGAAAGATATCAAGTATCTCTGACACATGTCAGCAAGATTTGAGGTCTTGGTTAAAACCATGAAGATTGAATAGATAATGAACATTCCTAACAGTAAGGAAGGGGCAAAAATAGGGAGTGATCTTCTGGACATAGAGAATTTGCCATGTTTGTATGTGGTGTGTGTGTGTGTGTGTGTGTGTGTAGAGAGGGAGAGACAGAGACAGAGAAACAGTCACAAAGAGACACAAAGATACAGAAAGAGAGAGAGAGAGAGAGAGAGAGAGAGAGAGAGAGAGAGAGAGAGGTCTTTTCTGTAAAATTCACAGAAAATAACAATGGTATTTGATTTTAGTTCACAAGAAGGAATAATATCTAAAGTCACATTAGTAATCCTACCTCATGAGTAGAGAAAAATAGAACCAAAATATAAATGAAAGGCAAAGTAAGTGAAACAATCTGTCAATAGAGTCATTCAGAGAATAAGTAGATGTTAGTCCATTTCATTAGGATGCAAAAAGGGCTAACTAAAATATGCATTATTGACCCACATGACTTGAATTTAGACTCATTAAAAACAGATTCTTAATATATACATGCTAATAACTTTGTAACCACTTGATCAATTCATTTGGGTTAAATGACTATATATTCAAATATTCAAATATTAATATTAATAATTCAAATATTAAAATAACTGAAAAATGCTGAACTACTGTTAACCATATTTGAAAGATGATGTAACATGTAAGAAGTATTACAAGATTGGAGAAGGCTAAATATTACCAGGATTAAAAGAAAAAAAATAAAAAGGAAGACAACATGGTATGCAAAGTATAGGCTAGACTGGAGCTTGTCTTTGATTTTTGTGAAATGCTACAATAGATCACTAAAAAGATGACTAGTGAACATTTAGGAAGGGGACATATGATTACATAGGGCTAGCATTCATCAAGGACATATGCCAGACTAACCTCATTTTCTTTTTGATTGCATTATTAAACTATTAGGTGATGTGAATGCTATGGACACAGTTCTCATAAATTTTAACAAAGCTTCCAATAAAGTACCACATATTATTCTTGTGGAGAATATGGAGAAATGTGGACCAGATGACAAGAAAATCAGATTGATACAAAATTGGTTGCCAGGCTCAGAGTAGTAGTTGTTTGTGGCTGAATATGAAATTGGCAGGGAATTTCCAGTAACATGTTCTTGACAAGAAACAGACTTGAAACATAAGGATGAGCACGTAGTTAAAATGAAGGATAGGAACAGCACTTATTTTGTTTAAAGCAAATTCAAAAAAGAAAGCAAGGGTAGAAAGAGAGATGATATGGGAACAGTCAAATTAAAAAGTGTTAAAAGAGGTAAGCAAGGAAACTGCATTATATGTAAAGGCACCACAGATATGAAATGATATCATTACTTAATATATATATATATATATATATATATATATATATATATATACTTAGTACAAAGATAAATATGTTCCTGGATGTCAAGTTAATCAAATTACAAGAAAAAAAAGCAATAAAAAAACCTTAATGTGTCCCTTTCAGATCTAAACAAATTAAGAAAAAAAAGATAAATAAGAAACTAAAGACCTAAACATCATTTTAGATAAAATATAACAGATTTCTAGGAGATTACTAAATGGGATTAGAAAGGACTGCATAATATCTCTACAAAAAATAACCAGGTGCTAAGGCATAAAAAGATAAATAGAGAAAATGAGATATATTAGACACATCCTTTACTGACCATAACACACACACACATACACACACACACATGCACACGCACACACACATGCACATATACAAATTATAATCAGTAAAGTTCATTTGAAGCAAGGATTTAAGTTTAATTATAGACCAATAATTTAAACCCTAAACAACTGGTGAGTGGAAGAACAAAAGTAGAAAGAATAGGCAATTTTCATCAAAGACAATGAGACAACATATCAAAGCTATTAGGAAAGAACTAAAATTGGCCTCGGGTTAAAATTTATATTTCTAAAGACTTTTATTAACAAAATGGACAAAGATCCAAGGTATTGGGCATGCAACTCAAAAAAAACTAGAATATGAATAAATCAACAAAACCAACAAAAACAAAAAATCTGACATTCAAAGAAGAGAAAAATAAAATATAAAACAAAAGAACCACTTAACTGATAATAATTAAAAAAAACTTGGATTCAGCTTTTAAAATTCCAGAAAATACGTAAGACATTAGCTAATCTGATAAAAAAATTAATTTAATTTAAAAGACTTCCCAAAAAGGTAAAGTAGACATACAAGGAATTATTAAAAATTTGTTTGTCAATTTATTTGCCAATAAAACCTAACTAACTTAAATGCCATCTTAAATGCAATGGATTAAGATTAACAAAATACATAAATATAAAAATAGGAAACAAAGAGAAATATACTCCTGATACCTAAAATAGGGAGAAATGAATCAAAGAAAAAATAAAGACAAATATTTCTAATTAATATTAATGTAAAAACATTGGATAAAATATTAGGAAAGAGAATACAAAAACATTAAAATTATACCCTATTCCTCAGTTGGATTTATAACAAGAATGCAAAATGTTTTAATATTGGGAAAGCTATATAAATGATAGGCCATAATAATAAAAATAACAAAATGATATTATTATGCTATTATATAGTATAGATGCCCTGATTTCTTTTCTTCCATTTGCACTAAACTCTGTCATTTATTTTAATATGTGTTGTTGGTTGAGTGTGGATGGGTGTTCCAGTTTAAAGCTTAGGCATTTTGTTAATGATACTTCTCTTTTTGTGGACCCACAGGGAACAAACTATAGGTAGTCAAAGTGGTCATTTGAATCATTATGTGTTTGAGATTAGTTCAATTTTTCTAAACCACATGAATTTATGCCTGGACAAGGGGTGATCAAGCTTTACCAAGAGAAATCTATATCTAGGAGCATGCAGTTGAACCAATAATCATAATCAATCCAGAGGACCTCATAGAAGCTTGATTGATCAGAATTATTTTCTCTTTGCTCCTTCTCCTCCCCCAAGGAATCAGACTCACTGCAATTTCCCAAAAGTTCATTATAACAGTAACCTGAAACTGAAATTGAGCTCTCCAGGCTTCTCAGAGCTGAGTATAATGAAGGGTCAATCCAATTGCACTCTGGAGTAGTCCCTAGAAGGACCAGACCAAGAGACTCCTGAACTACTCTCAAACCCAGAACATGATATTCATTCTGAGCTCAACCAATGTTCCATACCTTCTTTTGCCTCTTTCATTTTTCTTTTATCAAAGGATAAACCACAAAAGAATTAGAACAGTTTCCAATAAAATACATGTAGGCAGAATCAAGATAAATTGAAGATCTCTACCTGCTGACTGCAATAGTCAGAATAAAGGGTCCTTGAGTTTAGAGATTTAAAACTGAGAAGATTTCATCAGTTTCTCCCACCCATGTCAGTGCCTTCCTTTGAAGGCAAGGACCTGTCCAAATGAGTGATTATGTGGAAATTTAAGTGTTCACAGTAGAGAGGGTCAAAGTAAGATCATTCTGGAGAATTATATTCCTAAAAGAGATTTATCTAAGGATATTCTTTACAACTGCATGGAGACAGTTGTAGGTTACTGCAAGCCTCTAAAACTGCAACTAGACTAAGGTAATGGTATTGTAATTCACCAGAGGGAGGATGGGTATGTGGCAGTTACAAAGATGCCTTTCCACTTTTCCTCCATTTTTAGAAAATATCCTATCTTTGACGTTTGCTAGAGGTGTTTTGTTTTGTTTTGTTTTCTTTTCTTTTCTTTTCTTTTCCAGGATTCAAGAATGATAGCTGGTAGGGAGCAAGGAGTTATCAATTACCTCCACTTTTAGATACATCCTTTAGAATCTTTGGGTGCAATAATTGGTTGATAGAGTTGAGATAGAGAAACTCTCCCTAGTTTACCCAAGGTTGACTAGGAAATAGAATATAAATGATATTATCTGTAATGGGGCTATCTAAGCCCAATTGAATAAATGAATGAATGAATTATAAAACCATTCATTATACAGTAAATATGGACAAGCCACTACGCTAAATGGTGGGCATACAAATATAAGAAGTGAGATGGGCCAACACTCTTCTTGGAGTCAATATGGCAGAGTAAACAGTAAATCTGCCATATTCACTTCCTATTTTTTACTTATTTATTTTTGTTTGTTTGTTTGTTTTTGGTGAAGTAATTGAGGTTAAGTGACTTGCCCAGAGTCACACAGCTAGTGAGTGTTATGTATCTGAGGCTGGATTTGGATTCAGGTCCTCCGGACTTTAGGGATGATGCTCTATCCACTGTACTACCTAGCTGCCCCCCATATTCACTTTCAAACAAACCATAAAATAGCACCCCAGAACAAATCCTGGAAGAGCAGAGCCAGAAGATGGGGTGGAGCAGTCTTTTAGCCCAGGAGACTTGGAGGATTGGCAAGAAAGGTCAGTCTCACTCATGTAAAAGGGGAGTGGATTTCAGTATAGGAAGCATCACAGCAAACCCGCAGGAAGCCCCACCTTAGCAAACCAGTAAGAGTTCCTGAGCCCCTAGTATGGTGGAGTAGGCAAACACAAACATCAGAACCCCTCCACATGCTTTAGCATGGAACCAGCAGGCTCCAGCTATGAGAACCATGCCATATTTCAGCATAGCCCCAGGCAAACACACACTCTCCAGCATGAAGAGGAATTAGGCCAGACCTCTGTGTACTTCAGTATAATCCATGGTAAATAGGCATCCTCCAATGGCCAAACCTCCACAAGCTTCAGTGTAGCCCTGGGAAATACAGAAACACCACACCAGGCCTCAACACACGTCATACAATACCACTAGCATCCTAGCTCTGCACCAGGTAAGCTGCCAGACCCCTATATCCTCCAGCATCACCAGCCACCCCCTACCACACTCGCAGCATAGCACCAGACACAAGGGTCCCCCAAGGGCCTTAGGGCAACATTAACACAACACCAGTTAAACAGCCAGGATCTACAACCACTGGCACAAGAAGCCTGAAATAGTGCCCTTCCACCCTGTGTGCAAAACACACATTTAAAAGAAAGGAAAAAGGTCAAAGGAAAAAAAAGAACAAAAAATAACAACAAAAAAAGAATGTGGACATAGAAAGTTATTATGGTGACATGGAAGACCAAGACACAAACTCAGAAGATGACAATGTCAAAACACCTATGAGCAAAACCCCAAAGAAAAATGGGAAGTATTCTCAAGCCCAGAAAGAATTCATGGAAGAGCTCAAAAAGGAACTTAAAAATCATATAAGAAAGATAGAAAAAAATGGTAAAAGAAATAAGAATGATGCAAGAGAATTATGAAAAAAAAAGTTAACAGAGGCAGCTAAGTGTCACAGTGGATAGAGCACTGACCCTTAAGTCAGGAGGACCTGAGTTCAAATCTGGCCTCAGACACATAATGCTTCCTAGCTGTGTGACTCTGGGCAAGTCACTTAACCCCAATGGCCTCATTAAAAAAAAAAAAAAAAAAGGAAAAGAAAAAGAAAAAAGAGTTAACAGCTTGGAAAACTGCCTAAAAACTACAATTGGTCATTTGGAAAAGGAGATACAAAAATCCACTGGGGGGGGCGGGGACCTTCTTAAAGAGCATAATTGGCCAAATGGAAAAAAAAAAAAACAAGTACAAAAGCTAATTGAGGAAAACGATACCTTAAAAATTAGAATTGGACAAGTGGAAGATAATGACTCTATTAGATATCAAACGTCAATCAAACAAATTCAAAAGAATGAAAAAATGGAAGAAAATGTAAAATACCTCATGGGAAAAACAACTGACCTGTAAGATGGATCAAGGAGAAACAATATCAGAATCATTGGACTACCTGAAAGCCATAATCAAAAGGAGGACTTGAACAGCATCTTTCAAGAAATTACCAAGGAAAACTACCCTGGTGTCCTGGAACCAGACAGCAAAATAAGCATTGAAAGAATACACTGATCACCTCAGGAAATAGATTTCCAAATAAAAACTCCAAGGAACATTTTAGCCACATTTCAGAACTATCAGGTCAAGGAAAAAATACTACAAATGTCCAGAATGAAACAATTCAAATATCAGGGAGTCACAATCAGGATTACACAGGACTTGGCAGCTGCAACATTAAAGTATTAGAGGTCATGGGACATGGTATTCTGGAAAGCAAAGGAGCTGGGACTACAAACAAGCATTATTTATCTGGCAAAATTAAGCATAATACATCAAGGGAAAAGTGTTCATTCAATGAAATAGAAGGATTTCAAGTTTTTATAAGGAGAAGACCAGAACTAAACCAAAAATTTGACCCCCAATATCAAGACCCATGAGAAGTATAAACAGGTAAAAAGGGAAAAGAAAACCTGTAGGATTCAATAGAGATAAAATTTTCACATCCCTACACAGACACTTGTAGTTTTTAAATATTGTATCACTAATAGTACAGCTAGAAGGAATATAGACAGAGGGTATAGGTATAAGGTGAATTTGGGGGAATGACATAAAAAAATTAAGGGATGAGAAAGAGGAGTACAATGGGTGCACAAAAATGGAAGAGGTAGAATGGGGTAAATTGTTTCACAGGAAGAAGTATGAAAGACCTATTACAATGTAAGGGAAGATGGGAGGGTGGACAATGAGCATCACTTAAACCTTACTCTCATCAGAATTGGCTCAAAGAGGGAATAATATACACAATCAGTTGGATATAGAAATCTATTTTACCCAGTGGGAAAGTAGGAGAGGAGGAGATCAAGGAAAGGGGAGAGTGGAGACTTACAGAAGGGAGGGCAGATCAGGGGAGGTGTTAGACAGAAGCAAAACACTGGTGAAGAGGGAAATAGTGAAAGGAGAGAGTAGACAGACAGGAAGGATGAAGGGAAATATACAGGTAGTAATCATTACTGTGAATTTGAATGGGATGAACTCTCCCATAAAACAGAAATGGATAATAGAGTAGATTAAAAACCAGACTCCTACATTATGTTGTTTATAAGAAACACACTTGAAGCAGAGAGACGCACAGAGAGTAAAGGTCAGGGGCTGGAGCAGAATCAATTATACTTCAGCTGAAGTAAAAAGAAAAAAAAAGCAAGCAGGGGTAGCAATCCTGATCTCAGACAAAGTAAAAACAAAAATAGAACTAATTGAAAGAGACAAGGAAGGAAACTACATCTTGCTAAAAGGTACCATAGACAAAGAAGCAATATCGAACTTAAACATATATGCATCAAGTGGTATAGCATCCAAATTCTCAAAGGAAAAGTTAAGTGAGTTACAGAAAGATATAGATAGAAGAACTATACTAGTAGGGGACCTCAACTATCATTTTCAGAACTCGACAAATCCAACCAAAAAAATAAACAAAACAGAAACTAAGGAGGTAAGTAGAATATTAGAAAAGTTAGATATGGAGCAGCTAGGTAGTGCAATGGATAGAGCAGTGGCCCTGAAGTCAGGAGGACCTGAGTTCAAATCCGGCCTCCAGCCAAACACTTGACACTTACTAGCTGTATGACCATGAGCAAGTCACTTAGCCCCAATTGCCTAAAAAAAAAAATTAAAAAAAGTTAGATATGACAGTCTTTCGGCATGATCTAGACAAAAAGGGTGACAGCATAAGCAAATTAGAAGAGCAAGGAATAGCATACCTCTTAGACCTATGGAAAGGGGAAGAATCTCAAACAAGAGATAGAGAGCATTACAAAATATAAAATAGATAATTTTGATCACATTAAATTAACAAGCTTTTTGTATAAACAAAACCAATTCAACCACGATTACAAGGAATGCAGAAATATGGAAAACATCTTTACACAGAGTATCTTTGATAAAGGTTTCATTTCTCAAATATATTGAGAACTGAGTAAAATTTACAAGAATACAAGCCATTTCCCAATTGATAAATGGTCAAAGAATATGAAAAGGTAGTTTTCAGATGAAGAAATCAAAGCTATCTATAAGCACATGAAGAAGTGCTTTAAATCACTTTTGATTAGAGAGATACAAATTAAAACACCTCTGAGGAACCACCTCACACCTATAAGATGGGCCAATATGACAGAAAAGGAAAACAATAAATGCTGGAGATGATGTGGGAAAATTGGGACACTAATGCATTGTTAGTGGAGTGGCGAACTGATCCAATCATTCTGGAGAGCAATTTGGAATTATGCTGAAAGGGCAACCAAACAAAGGGCATATCCTTTGTTCCAGCAATATCACTTCTAGGTCTGTATCCCAAAGAGATCACAAAAAAGAGAAAAGCACCTACATATGCAAAAATATTTATAGCAGCTCTTTTTGTGGTGGCCAAGAACTGGAAATTGAGGAGATGCTCATCAATTGGGGAATGGCTGAACTAGCTGTGTTATATGAGTGTAATGGAATACTATTGTGCAATGTGAAATAATGAGCAGGCAGATTTCAGAAAAACCTGGAAAGACTTGTATGAACTTATGCAAAGTGAAATGAAGAAAGCATTGTAAACAGTATCAGCAACATTGAGTGATGATCAACATAAATGATTCAGATCTTCTCAGCAACACAATGATCTAAGAAAAATACAAACACTCATGAAGGAAAATGCTATTCATATCCAGATCAAGAACTGATGGAATAGGCAGAGCCAAGATGGTGGAGTGGAAGAATGACTCACCTGAGCTCTCCCTAAAACCCCTTCAAATACCTTAAAAAAAGTGATTCTGAACAAATTGTAGAGTGGCAGAACTCACAAAGAGGCAGAGTGAAGCATATTTACAGCCTAAGACTACCTGGAAGGTCAACAGGAAGGGTCTGTTGGAACTGAGTGAGAAAGAAGCCAATACAGCCTCAGCAAATTAGGAGCGGGCCATGGGAGTAACTGAATTGGCAGCAGCAGTAACTGCAGCAGAGGTATTGGCTCCTGGAGCTATCAGCCTACAGACAAAATATTTGAAAGTCACCTATTTCAACTTCCAGGAGGCAAGATGGCAGAGCAAGCAGTAAGTTGCTCGCCCTCCCTAGGTGATACTGAAAAACACAGAGAATACTGCCCCTGGGGGAAAAAAATCTGGAATAATGGAGCCAGGAGTAAGATGAGGTAGAGCAGTCTTTCAGCTCAGGAGGCTAGGGGAATTAGTGGGAAAGTTACCTCTTACCATAGCTGAAGGGGACCAGAACAGGATAGGAGGTGTCCCAGCAAGCCAGCTGCAAGTACCACCTCAGCAAACCAGTAAGACATCCTGAGCCCCAAGGTGGTGGAGCAGGCAAGCGCCAACACCAGGCACACACCAGCCACCACCACCAGCTCCAGCTCAGCACCAAGTGAGCTACCAGACACCTCCAGCCTCCAGCTGCCAACACCTGAAGCTCCAGCAGCCAAAATCAGTTAACCAGGCCCCTGGTCCCCAGTGCAAGAAGCCTGGGACAGTGCCCCCTGTGCCCCAGAAGCAGAGATGAAAGTCAGAAAAAAAGGCAAACAACATGAGCAAGAAGCAACAAAGAAAAACAATGACCATAGAGAAGTTTCTTTGTGACAGGGAAGATCAAAACACAAATTCGGGAGAGGACAACATTGTCAATATACCCACATCTGAAACCTCAAAGGGGAATATGAACTGGTCTCAAGCTCAAAAAATCTTCTTAGAAGAGCCCAAGAAGGATTTTAAAACTCAAATAAGAGAGGTGGAAGAAAAGTTGAACAATTCCTTTAAAAATACAATTTACAAATTGGAAAAAAAGTACACTGAAGAAAATAACTCCTTAAAAAGTGGAATTAGCCAAATGGAAAAGGAGGCACAAAAGCTAACTGAAGAAAACAATTTGTTAAAAATTAGAATCAGGCAAGTGGAAGCTAATGACTCTATGACACATCAAAAATCAGTCAAACAAAATCAAAAGTATAAAAAAAAATAGAAGAAAATGTAAAATACCTCATTGGAAAAACAGCTGACCTGGAAAATAGATCCAGGAGAGCTAACTTAATAATTATTGGTATACCTGAAAGCCATGATGAAAAAGTCTGGACAGCATCTTTCAGATCATCAAGGAAAGCTGCCCTGAAGTCGAAGAACCAGAGGGTAAAATAGTCATCAAAAGAATCCACTGATCACCTCCTAAAAGAGCTCCCAAATTGAACATGCCAAGGAATATTGTAGCCAAATGCCAGAATAATCAGGTCAAGGAGAAAATACTGCAAACATCCAAAAAGAAACAATTCAAACATTGTGGAACCACAGTCAGGATTACACAGGACCTTGCAGCTTCTACAATAAAAGACTGGAGGGCTTGGAATATGATATTCCATAAGGCAAAGGAGCTTGGATTACAACCAAGGATCAACTACCCAGCAAAACTGAGCATAATCTTTCATGGGAGGAGATGGATACTCAATGAAATAAGGGACTTCCAGATTTTCCTGATGAAAAGACTCAGTGGAAAATTTGATCTTTAAATACAAGACTCAGGAGAGGCATAAAAAGGTAAACAGGAAAGAAAAAAAAAGAACTGATGGATTCTGAATGCAGATTGAAGTGTATTTTTTTCACTTACTTTATTCTTTCTCATTTTTTTCCTTTCATCTGTTTCTTCTCTCACAATGGTGACTGTAAGGTCCTGAATTCCCCTGGCTGGGGAACCCTGTACTTCTCCCATAACCGTGGGGTATTCTTTTTATACCAAAGGAAGAGGCCAGGAAGCTCTAGATTGATTATAGGTAGTAGTTTAATCAGTCATTATGAATACTTACAAGCAGGGGCCATCTTCAGTCTGTGGGGGCAGTCAGACAGTTCTGTGAATCCCCACTAAAAGAACCTCCAAAATCTCCATGGTAATTATAGAAAACAGACAAAGGCAGGAGGAGCTAGAGAGTGATTGGTGGACATTTTGGTTCTCTGCTTAGTAATGAGCTTGGGAGTTAAGCTAATGTCATGCCCAAACATAAGTTTGTGTGTAGATCATATCTAGGTCACATACAGGTCACAATATTCTTGTTTTGGTTTTCATAGATCAGAGTATCTTAAGTTATGACTTAGTGTCTAAGTTATGATTGTAAATAGATAACCATATTCGAGCTTCCATCTTACATAGAGTTTAAGTTTTTTTTTAATGGTTTTTCATTTCTTACTATATTTTAGGGCTTTTTTCCCAATACAAACCCTACAGTGACAAATATGGAAATATTTTTACATGATAGAACATGTATAAATGGTATCAACCTGTCTACCATTTTCAGTAGAGGGGAGAGGAAGGAGAGAGAAAAATTTGGAGCTCAAAATCTTGAAAAAACGAATGCTAAAAAATTTTCTTGACTTGTAACTGGGGAAAAAATAAAATATTATAGCTGTGTGACTCTGGGCAAGTCACTTAACCCCAACTGCCTCACCAAAAATTAAAACAAAACAAAATATTATTAAAATAAAAAGATGTGAGATGGTTTCTGCCCTCAAGGAACTTACATTCTAAAAGGTTAAAGCAATAATTAGAGACAAATGTGGTCCCAAAAGGGGTATTTTGATCTGGGAAATCACAGAAATGGTGAGTAGAATCATATAGAAATCGATTGACTCATTCTTTCCTGGAATGGTAGTGTTAATTTGATTACTATCCCCAGAGCCAGAAGTTGAAGAGAGGGAGAATGGGATGATGAACAGGCCTGGGGTGGCATGGCATGAAGATGAACAGAAAGCTACTAACTCTGGGCAGGGGTTAGGTATGGTGAGAGTTTAACCCATCAAAAGCTCAGTCCCCTAGGATTTTGTGGGACACAGAGCCTGCAGCACAGAAACATGATGACATGAATATGGCTGGAGACCTTTAGCTACCCATGAAGTTATTATTTGTCAAAGATAAAAGTCCTCTTCAGTTGGTTTTAGAGGTGAAAACAAAAAGTAAAGGACAATGAACACTTATGGGATATGTGCCAATTTAAATGGCAAGTGCCAGGAGGTTGGCCTTAGCCTAAGAGGAATCAAAGGGCCATATATAGATGTGTTTATTGGTTTGTTTACTATTTTTTTTCTTCCTTGGGATTCTAAGGGTGTATACTAACTCAGATTCTATAGGAGAAACATTAATTAATTACCAATGCACAAAAAATCCTAATAAACCAGATGGGTCTTAGTTAGAGACAGCTAGATGGCTTGGTGGATAGAGCACTGGGACTGGAGTAAAGAAGACCAGAGTTCAAATATAACCTCAGACACATGTGAGCTGTGTGACTCTGGGCAAGTCACTTGACCTTTGTTTGCCTTAATCCACTGGAGGAGGAAATGGCAAACCACTCCAGTATCTTTGCCAAGAAAACCCCATGGGCTGTATGGTCCACAGGGTCATGAAGAGTCAGACATGACTGAGCAACAGAAGATGTTACTTATTGACATATACGTAGACCCAAACAAATATGTATGGATTGTGTGTGTATGTATATATTGTATAGCAAGGTGTATTGATTTATTTATATTCTTCAGAGTGAGGAGGGATAGCATTTTCAATTACCAAATTCTTAGAAGCAAAACCATATCTTTATATACATAATATGAAATATTTTAGAATTGAAACACCAGACATTATGGAAATCATGTCAGAGCTTAAGGTTTTGCTGGTCCTGCCACAAGGGATTTTCTTATATAACATGTTTCATAATAGAAGGCAAAAGTCTCCAATTTTGGCCCTTGCCTTCAAATGTTGTTGCCTCCTTGAGGCTTCTTGAAATTTCAAAGCAGTTTACAGTGTCTGGGTGCTAGCAGTCAGGTGCATGAAGAGAGCTGAAAGTCATTCCCTTACCCTAACCTAGCTGGGAGTGAGGGCTAGGGGGACTTGCCATTAAGGGGAGAAGTGGTAAATTGAAAGGGAAAAAAAAAGCAATCTGATCGCTGTCTGGGTTTAGTAAGACCTTACTAACAAAACAGTACAAAATGTTGTGTTAATACTTCCCCTCACTCTACCATACCTCATTCCCTCCAGGAAAAAAGAAAAGACATCTGTAGCAGCCCATAACAATGCTATCAACTGGTGCCAGCAACTAGTTTGCAAGGTAGTTTTTTTCTGCTTCAAAGAGTAATGATAACTCTTTAGCATGTTGGCAGCAGATATAGAGCAGATGAGTATTAGTAAGGTAAGCACTAGGACCACATCAAGGGGGCTGTGAGCAATGGAGTTGAGAAACAGGTTTCTGGGAGGAGAAGCCAGAAGAAATGTTTCAGCAAAAGGCAATCTCCTTGGAGTGTAAAATATCCAGATATTGTTTCTTCCTTCCCACCCAGTGTGGGAGTCTGTGGAAGATTATGTTGTTCCCTCATTTATTGGGGCTAAGGTGCTAAAAATCACCCTATTGCTTGATTTTCTATTATTTATTTGACTGTCCTGATAAAATGAATTATGTATCCTGCTTAGTCTATTGGCTGAGATAGTACTGGGTAGGAATTTGAGCCATATTTACATAAATATAATTAAAGGAAGTGCCTTCTGTTGCACCTTGGGGTAGAAAGGAATTTGGGAACTATATAGGAACTCTGCTAACTTAGAAGAAACTGTCTTGGGGCAGCTGATTTCTTTTCTTATTTCAAGATCATTAGGCTCAGTCTATTTCTCATATTGAGCCAAGTAATCAGCAAATATTTATAAAACAAATCATTTAAAGTTTGCTCTTAAGCTCTGTAGGAATTGAGGAAAGGAAGAAGGAGAGGGAGAAAAAGAGGGAGATGGAGGAGAAACACCCATACTTGTCAAACTGTTCTCAGAGGCAGGAGGGAGAGAGGGAATTTGGAACTCAAAATTTACCAAGAAAGGAATGTTTAAAATAAATAAATAAAACATTTTTAAATAATTAAATTTGAATTTAGTCTGACATGTCATCAAACACTTCTCAGGAGAAGGAGGAGGAAGAGAGAAAGAAGGGGGAGAGGGAGAATAAGGCTTAGTCATTGCCTTCAAAGAGCTTTCAGTTAGTTGGGAGATAAAACAAGGTAGTTTGTGATAAATATTAAATGAGTCTTGTAAACATTACATGCTCTAGGACCTCAAAGAAGGGAAAGATCATTCTGTGCTCAGGTGTCCAGGCAAGGCATTATGGAAAAGGTGGGACTTTAAATGGGTCTAAATCACTTACTTTGTGCCAGTCACTATACTAGGCTCCAGGGACACACAGAATGAAACAATCCTACTGAGGGAATTCTTTGTCTTCTTGTCAGAGTTGTTTTCCTCCATGACTCAGGGCAGTATTGAGAAGTCCTAGCACTGGCAACCTTGACCAACTGAAACACTCGTCTGGACCAATTTTGTGGTTATATACTTAATTTGCAAGTAATTTTGTCACTAAGCCATGCTGCCTTACCCTTTATGAGATGAGGTGAGCAGGTACATTCATCCTACAAGGTAGTCTAAACATTATCTCTATTTTACAGTTGAGGAAATTGGCTCCAATAGGTGAAGTGACTTGCTCAAAGTGACTCAGCTGGCCAGTGGCAGTGCTGGGACCACAATATACCTCTTCTGACCCAAGACTTTGACTCATTCCATGTTGTTATGATTATAGCACTGCAGTCTATGGTGCCCAGGCCCTTATGGAATTCAGTCCTAAACACCACACATCCAGAGTTTCATTGATAAAACAGCACGAGGCTGGAGAAGAGTTGGAGGATTTTATACAAATCATGTTATTTTAAAAAAAGTAGATGAGAGAACAGGAGATATTTAGCTTAGATAATGGAAGATTTTAGTGAGACAAGTCAGCTGTCCTTGAAAGGCTATTCACAGAGGAGAGAGTGAACTTACTCAATTTTGCTTCATGGGACAAAATCAGGATTAGATGGAAGTTATAATAGAAGGGAAGGGAGGGAAACAAGGATTTATTCATCACCTACTATGTGCCAAAGACTGGGCTATGCACTTTACAAATATATCTCATTTGATCCTCTCAACAAGGCTGGGAGGTAGGTGCTACTATTTCTCCCATGTTAAGGTAAGTTGCGGTAACTGAGATAGACAGGGATTAAGTGACTTGCCCAGGGTCACAAAGTAAGTAAAGCCAGTGTCTGGAGACATATTTGAACTCAGTTCTTCCTGACTTTAGGCCCAATGCTTTATCCACTGTACCACCTAACTGCTGTACTGGAAAGCATTCTAGATTCTGCAAGTTAAGAGATCTGGCTTTTAATTCTGGTTCTTCCATTTCCTGTGTAATCATGGGAAAATCACTTAACCTCTCTGGGCCTCAAATTTCTCTTCCATAAAATGAAGAGAATTAGATTAGATGATCTCTAAGGTCCCTTTCAGCCCTAGATCTGAGGTATAAGCCTATGACCTTAACATAAGAAATAACTTTATAATTATTAGATTTATTCAACCATGTCATAAACAGCTTCCCAAGGGGGTGAGTGCCTTGAGCACTAAGAGTATTGAAGAACTAGTTCTAAGACCATCTGTGAGGTATATTGTAGAAGTGACTCCTGCAATGAGTAGACAGTTGAACTGGGGGATGATCACTGTCATTGATCCCAAATGTCCAATCAGTTGTCACATCATTGTTTCTAGTTCCACAAGATCTTTTGCATCAGCCCCCTTCCTTCCACTTGGTAACCACACTACAGGCTCACATCAGTTTTTTACTTGATTTCAATAGCCTCCCAATTAGTCTTCCTGTCCTTTTAAATTCTAACTCTAAATTAAATTATTTTATCCATGAGTCTACCTTTTAATGGAATTCTCAATTTAGTTAAACAAATTATGATGCTGCACACACAATAATAGAAAGATATTCTCAGTTCTCTTTGAGTTTACCCTGGTATCTGTCTTCACTGCTTCTACTGTCCTACTGACCCCAACTAGGGGAAGTTGGATTAGTTCTGTTCACATCTCCCAATTTGTTGAAAGAAGCTGCTAACTAATATTTAGAATTTTTCATGCCCCACATTTCAAATGATATTTCTAAATGCACTTGATATCTTGCAATTAACTCTAAAAATATGAAACAAATTAAGCCAGTCTAAAAATGATCCATCTAATTTCCAAGGTTGTATTGTTATGGTTTACTTAATTTTTTTCATTGTCTTCCTATATCTGTCACCTCTGTTTTATCTTCTGGTTAGCCTCCTACTTCATTCATAAATCATTAATTCTGGACATACAATTTGACAGCCCTGGGATAAAGTTCTGATTATAATGTGAACTAGCTTTGTAATTTGTTACTTATAGCCTTGGATATGTCACAAGTTCCCGGAACCTTGGGTTTCCCATCTGTAAAAAGAAGAATCTAGTCTCTCAAGGCCCTTCTTATTCTAACATTCTCTGATTTTATCATGAAAGCTTATTATATTATTACTATAATTAATGCTCTGGCATATAGCTACTAATTTCAAAAGACCATTAGAGATTCCACATGAATATTATTTTCAGGATATTTCATATCTTTAATTTTTCTCTGGAAAGATGATGTTATTTTGTTGTTTGACCTTTTTTTACCCCTGTATTTGACTACTGGATCCTGCCTTACTTCTTATATTCCCTTTTTCACTTTTTAAAATTTCCTAATTTATCTCTTATCCTAGAAATTTTCTATTCTATTTTTTTCTATATATAGGGGGATAAATTTTAAAAAGTGAGAATACAGCTGATAGCTTTTAAAATGCTCTGCAATTACTGACCACTGTCATTAATGAATCTCTTATTAATTTTCCTTGCTATCACTAATTCTGTGGAGAGTTGTCAACAAACATTTATTTGGTGTTCCCTATGAGCCAAGCATTGTGATAAGTCCTGGGAATAAAGAGAAAGGCTAAAGTGCTCCTTGCCTCAAGAAGTTAACAATCTAATGGTAATGGGGAAAGGAGACAACATGCAGGCAACCATGAATGATTAAGACACATATAGAATAAATTAGAGGTAATCTCAGAGAGGAAACACTAGCATTAACCGGGACAGAAGGTGAGATGGTAGCTGAGAATTAAAGGAAACCAAGGAAGAAAGGAGGTGAAGACAAAAAAGGAGAGAATTCTAGGGTTGAGGGAAAGTGGGTAGAAAATTCAAGAGAGTGTTGTGTGAAGAACAGTAATGAGGCAGGTGCCATTGAAATGTAGAGTGTGTGGAGACTAGCAAGGTGAAGGAAAACTGGAATGACAGGAGTTGGGCATGTTTTAAAGGGCTTTAAAAGCCAAACAGTGGATTCTGCATTTGGTCCTGCAAGTAACAGAGAGTCACTGGTGTTTACTGAACAGAAGAATTGACATGGTCAGACATGCACATTAGGAAAATCACTTTGATAACTGAAGGAAGGATAGATTAGATTGGAGAGAGACTTAGGAGATCAACCAGAAGTCTATTGAAAATAACCAGCTGTAAGGTGATAAATGTGTTGGCAGTGTCAGAGAAAAGAAGGGAGCATTTATAAGAGATTTTATGAAGGTAAAACCAACAGGACATAGTAGTGTATTGGATACATTTCAATATGGGAGGTGAGAAGATGAGGAATTGAGGATAATACTTAGATTGCAAGCCTGGGTTACTGGGAAGGTGGTAAAGTCCTTGCCAGTAATAAGAGAATTACGGGGGAGGCAGAAATAATGAGTTCAACTTTACATATGTTGAGTTTAAGGTATCTATGAGACATCCAGTTTGAGATATACAGTAGGCAGTTAGGTACATAAGTAGAGAAGGGTTAGGAGAAAGGTTAAGACTAGAATCATTTGCATAGAAATGATCATCAACACCTAGGCAGTTGATGAGCTCAATAAGCAAAATAGCATAAGGGAAAAGAAAAGATCAACAACAGAGACTGAGGTAACACTTAAGGTTAGTGGTCATAACCTGCATAAAGATCCAGCAAAGAAGACTAAGAAAGAGCAGTAAGACAGGTAGGAGGGGAACCAGGAGAGAGCAGTGTCTTGAAACCTAGAGAGAAGGATATTAAGAAGAAGAAGGTGTCAGATTGTCCAACATAGCAAAACAGGAAAATGATAAATGTTGGAAAAGATGTGAGAAAATTGGAACACTAATGCATTGTTGGTGGAGTTGTGAAATGATCCAACCATTTTGGAGAGCAATTTGTAACTATGCCGGAAGAGCTATAAAAATGTGCATACCCTTTGACCCAGCAATAGCACTTCTAGGGTTATATCCCGAGAGATCATACAAATAGGAAAAAAACCCACATGTACAAAAATATTTATAGCAGCTCTTTTTGTGGTGGCAAAGAATTGGAAATTAAGAAGATACCTGTCAATATCGGAATGGCTGAACAAGTTGTGGTATATGAATGTAATGGAATACTATTGTGCTACAAGAAATGATGAACAAGCTGACTTCAGAAAAATCTGGAAAGACTTGTATGGTCTGATGCTGAGTGAAGTGAGCAGAACCTGGAAGACATTGTACACAATAACAGCCACATTGTGTGATGACCAATATTAATGAACTTAACCCTTCTCAACAATACAAGGATCTAAGACATCTCCAAAGACCTTGTGATGGAAAATGCTATCTGCAAAGAAGAAAGAACTATGGAGTTTGAATGCAGATGGAAGCATACTACTTGCTATTTTTTTTTTCTTCTGTTGTGTTTTGTTTCCTCTTTCTGGTGGTTCCTCCTATTGGTTCTAATTCTTACTTACAACATCACTAATATTAAAATATGTTTAATAGGAAAGCTTTTGTATAGCCTATTTCAGAGTGCACGCCATATTGGGGAGGGAGGTGGGGAGGGAGGGGGAGAAAAATTTAAAACTCAAAAGCTTATAGAAGTGATTGTTGATAATTCAAAATAAATTAATAAAAAAGTGGAAAAAAATTAAAAAAGAAGGTGAAAGTCAAAATGTTTCATTGTTCAAGAAGGATAATGATTGAGAAAGAGACAATTAGATTTGTCAAGTAAGAAATCATCAGTAACTTCGAATACAGCAGGGTCAATTTAGTAATGAGATCAGAATCCATACTGCAAAGGGTAGAGTAGTGAGAGAAGAGGAAGTAGAGATCATAAGTGTGAACAGATTTTTCAAGTTTGGTTGAGAAATAGAAGAGTGATGTTATCATTAGATATCAGAGTTTAGTGAAAGTTTTCAAGGTAGGGGAGACTTGGGTATGTTTGAAGGCAATAGAGAATCAGTAGAGAAGGAGAGGTTGATGCTTTGTGGGGAAAATGATCTAGGATGCAATCTGCTAGAGAAACTGGGAGGGGATGGGATCACCTGGACATGTAGAGGAAATAGCTTTGCAAGGTTAAGAGTCACCAAACTGTCAGAACTTGAGGAGAATGAAAAAAGAGTAGGAAGAGATGTTAAGATATTTAAGATGTTAAGGTATTTTAAAGTAAAGAGAATGGAGAAGAGGGAGCTAAACAGAAGTTCGCATTGCATGGCCTTGATTTTCTCAGTAAAGTAAGAATCCAAAGCTGAAAAAAAAGGGGAGACTAGAACATGAGGTAGGCTTGAATAGGGAAGAAAAGGTTTAGAATAACTTTTGCAAGAAGTTAGATAGGGAATCAGTTAGGGAGGAATAAAAGAATTGTTTTGTTTCAGTGAATGAACAGTTGAAGATGGAAAACATGGGTTTGTTATATATCTAATAAGTATGGTTGTGATACTTCCTTTAAATGCATTTAGTAGCTTGTGAGTAGGAGCAGAGAAAAGGGCTAGTGAGAATAATTCAGGGCTCAGGCTTGGCAAGAGATGAGTAGTAAAGAGAAAAGAAGCAAGGGAGTTGGGAGGAGCAAACAGTGAAACAGTGTAGAGTTAAAATGATTAAACTATTGGGCTGAGATTAGAAAGGGAGGAATGGGAAGTCAGAGCATGGGTAATGTCATGGAATAGTACTGAGGTACGGAGAAATTGGAGTTCTCAATGAGAGAGAGAGAAAAATAGGGATAAAAGGGATGAGGTATGAAGATAGATGTAATGATTGGGGGTTATGATTAGAAGAGTATAGAAATATATAGAAGAACAGAAGGGGGGATGCACTATATGACCTTCACTCTTATTTGAAATGGAAAAAAAAAAGATTAAACACACACACACACACACACACACACACCAAATAGCCTACTATAAAAATGTAAAAAACTCAATAGGGAAACAAGAAGGGATAGGGAGAGGGAAAAACGGGTTTTAAGAGAGTCAGGAAGAGAACAGGCACAAGAAAAACAAACCTCAACTTCAAGGGAACAATCATAAAGAGGGAATTAAAAGTAAAGAAAGAAAGCATAAGAATGAGGTCTGGGCAATTTGATGAGAGGAGGGGCAATGGAATGAAAGCAGACTACCTAAATTATTTATTAGTAGTGTTAATTACATTCCTTCTCTTTCACCACACTTGATAAAGAGGCAGAGGGAGAAGCAAATAGAGGGACTGTGTATAAGACACTTATTTGATGTAAGGAAATATTCAAGTAACAAGCATTTCCATGAATGTGAATGGGATGTCTTTCCTATAAAATGGAAGAATATAGCTGAATAGATTAGAAAGCAGACTTTTGTTCTTTAGTCATTTTTCAGTCATGTCCAATTCTTCATGACTCCCTTTTGTTTTTCTTGGCAAAGATACTAGAGTGGTTTGCCATTTCCTTCCCCAGGTCATTTTACAGCTAAGGAAATTGAGGCAAACAGGGACAAATGATTTGCCCAGGATCAGGCAACTGGTAAGTACCTAAAGCTCTATTTAAACTCAGGTCTTCCTGACTCCAAGCCCAGCACTCTGTCCATTGAGTTAGCTAGCTGCCCCAGAAAGGAGACTACAGATTGTTTATAAGAAACACATTTTGAAACAAAGGTACACATAGAGTTAAAATGAAGGGTTAGTGTAGAATTTATTGTGTATCAAATGAACTTTAAAAACAAAAGGAAAAAAAATGATTCAATATAACAAAACCTGAGTCTCAACCAAAGAAGTCTTCAAGGGAGTTTTATATTCATAAACATCCTTACTAACAAAATAGAAAAAGAATGGGTCAATGAATTGGGCATGTATATATATACATATATATACGTATATATATACACACATATATATACAAACATACATACATACATATCCATATAATCTAAATATCAAATAATACTCTGAAAATCAAAGAAAAAATTAGCACAATTGAAAACAAAAGAACTATTGAAGTAATCAAAAATACTGGGGTTGTTTTTAATAATAAAACTAATAAAATAGGAAAGCACTTAGCTAGTGTTATTGAAAAAAGAGGAAATTCAGATCTTTAGTATCAAACTTGCAAAAGAAGAATTCACAATACATGAAAAGAAAATCTTTGAAGCTCTTTACCCAAAAGTAAACCAACGAAAGTGATATCAAACTTATCATTGAATATTTTGACCATCATGATCCAGATTAATAGAATAATAGGACTTTACATAACTCAAACTCAGAAAAAAAGAAACTGTAATATCAAATGATGAAACACACCTACATCCATCCTCACCCCTACATACATGGCAAGTTGTTATTGTTCAGTCATTTTAGTCATGTCCAACTCTTTATGACCCCATTTGGACAAGATAGATTTTCAAATTCATTGTGGCAAACATTGAGAGAAAATTTAAATGTAGCATTACATAAACTGTTTGAAAAAAAATAGACAAAGGAAGTTATTCTACCAAATTCCTTCTATGAAATAAATGTCTTAATACATAAACTATAACCCATCCAGTATTATTGATTGGCAGGATGAGCAACTAACACCATTTCTCTTTATCTTTCCAATTTCCCTCCTTTTCTTGGACACCCAGAACCCATCTGCACTATTTAACTGCTCATCAAGGAAAATTGACTGTACAATTACAGTCTAAGTCAAAAGATAGGGGGAAATGCCATTTTTTCTGGTGTTTTCTGTTTTCCCCCAATGGTATTTCTTTCCTTTACCCTTTCAATCTATCTGCCTTTCTTATTCTCTTTATTTCTTAGTGAGCTGTCCTTTTTATTCCTCCATATTGACCTCTCCCTTTCTTTATATTTACTCTTTTTCCCTCTTATATCTGCCAGGCACATCTGTAGACTTTGCTTGATCCCAGCAGCAATGCTCAGGGATAAGAGATTGTTTATTACTTTGCAAAGTCTTGAAAGGGAAAGAAAAACCCCAGAGGACAGTAGGTGAAACTCCACACTCAGAACTAATTAGTCTTTTCAAGTGGCCAGCATCCTTTTCTGATAGCCATTAGAGGAATATGAATGGATTTCTTTATGAAATCTTTGAGGTGATCCCAGAATCTCAGGATGAAAGGGACTCATGTGGCCATTGAGTCCAACCCATACTTGAACAAGAATCTCTTCCACTTCATGGTCAACATATAACTTTTGCTTAAAGACTTCTAATGAGAGGGTAAACCCACCATCTTCTGAGGCAGTCCTTTCTTCTGGTTAGAACTAATCTTTAAATGTAGCTTAAATATGCATTCTTTTAACATCTGGATGGTGGTCCCACTAAAGCCAAGAAGAAGTTAATCCTTCTTCCTTGAAGATCACTTAAATATCTAAAGGCATCTACCATCTTACCCTGAAGTCTTCCCTTATTCTCATTTCCTTTAATGTATCTTCTCATGCCATCAGTTGGAAGCCCTTCATCACCTCTTCCATTCTTAGAAGTATCCTAATCATGAATTCCTGTCCTAAAATATGGATACCAGAATTGAAAACAATATTATATATGTGGTCTGGGCAGGGCCTCTCTAATTCTAGACACTATGTCTCTCTTAATATTAGTGTTCTTGACTACTTTATGATTCTATCGATTTACATTGTGTGTAATCCACTAAAGCCCTCAGATATTTATTTGGAGGGCAGAAAGAAGCAAAGCTGTCTAATCACAGCTCCTTTATCTTATACTTTGAAATGGATTTTTGATGTAATTATGAGATTTTACATTTGTTTTTATTGAATTTAATCTTATTAGATATAATTCAACGTCTAACCTATCAATATCTTGTGATTATGACTCTCACCTAGTGTGCTAGTCATCCTTCCCAGCTGTGTGTCATCTGTAAATCTGGCAAGCATGACATCTATGGCTTTGTCCAAATCACTGATAAAAGTGTTAAACAAAATCCTGAGGATAAACTATTAAAACATTTTTCTAAGGTACTTTGTTGCTAAGAGACTAAGTGTACATGTTGTCCACAACTATATGGCATCTCTCAGCAGAGTAATTTGTGGTTAGAAGAGATTAGTTCTTATATCTAGCTACCTTTCCTAGCATTTATAATTCCCTTTTCAGAATTCAGTATCCCTATGATTTATTAACAAGAATAGGCATTTATAGATATTCTCTTTGTCCTGGATGCCAAAATGTTTGATCAGAGATAAAACCATGGATCTAAAAAGTGATGATGTCTTGAATGACAATTGAAAAAAAAAAGATAAACTTGAAAACAATTATTCAATTAAAATAAGATAACCTATCAGGAAACATACTTAAATATTTTTCTTCATTGTTGTTAATTTCTGTCCAAATAATTTCCTTATTTGTTGTGGTTTTTAACATTTCTTATTGTCAAGTTCTTAGCTGATGCCCAAAGGAATGTAATACCCTGAATCTATTACTAATATATGAAAGAGCCCTAGCCATGTAATCAGAAGACCTAGGTTCATGAACTCTGTCACTTACTATCCATGTGACCTTGGGCAAGTTCATGGGATCATAGATTTAGGACTAGATGGGATATTAGAAGGCCATTTCATCCAACCCACTCATTTAGAGATAAAGAAAACAAGATCCACAGAGGTAAAATGACATACCTGATATCACCCCGAGAGGAGGTGTCAGTCAGTCAATAAGTATTTGAGCACCTATTATGTGCTAGGCATTGTGATAAGCACTGGGGAAACAAAGAAAGGCAAAACATAGTCCCTGACTTCAAGGAGCTGATGATCTAATGGGGATGTCAGACCCAGGATTTGAACCAAGTTTCTCTGACTTAACTTCAATATTCTTTCTACTCTGTCGTGATTTACCTCTCCAAAACCTAATTTTATTATCTATCAGTCAGAAGTGATAATACTTCCACCTACCTAAGAAGGTTGTTTTGAATAAAGTACTCAAGTGTGGGATTATTATTATAATATCCAAAGCATATATAATACTCTATTTTAAAAGTATAATGCAATTAATTATGCTGGTGTCTGCCTAAGCCTAAGCTTTCTTTTTCTTTAAAAATAAATGGAATAGGGGCAGGTAGGTGGCACAGTGGATAGAGGACCAGTCCTGAAGTCAGGAGGACCTGAGTTCAAATCTGGCTTCAGACCAAACACTTGACACTTACTAGCTTTACGACCCTGGTCAAGTCACTTAACCCCAATTGCCTAAATAAATAAATAAATGGAATAGCCTATAACTTTAACATTAGTTTCAAAAGTAAAGAAGGAAACTAATACTTTTTTTTAAAAAATCATGAAAATTTCATAAAAATTGAAATTATTGAAGATGAAATAGTGGAAAAAAACCAGCCAGGGGTGGGATGATAAATTTTTAACAACTGGCTCTCTGAAAAAAAATATTCATAGGATATACCTTTAAGTTTAAATCTACATTATTAAAGTTTTGTCCATCACTTAAGTCTACACCAGAGGTTCCCAAACTTACTTGGCCAGCTACCCCCTTTAAAAACAATAATACTTAGTGACATCCTGAAAACCTACTTTCTTTAATCCTTTAGATTTTTTTTTTGAAATTTGCATCATTTAAAAAAAACTATATTATACATATGTATATAGATATATATACATATATTTAAATGACATCTTAAATTTAATAATTTATTATAAATTTGTGGTCTTTTTCCTGCATTGAAATTTTTATGATGCAATATAATATCCAATAGTAAAGAAGTCATTACATACACAAACTCCTGCTGATACATACTGGACTTCTCAGCAATGCTTGACAGGTTCCCTTGCCAACACTTACTGGTTAAGACCTGTCAGCAGACTTTACCATTGATTGGTTACAACTTGAATTTTGTGTGTTTATTTGAAAAATAATGTAATCACTGAGACTTTAACTCTGTTATACAATAGATGAAACATGTATGAATGGTTTTTCAAATTTTTCTTCTCTTCTCTTCTCTTCTCTCCTTATGCTTTCACCCCCCCCCTTATTTTTATTAAACACCCCCCCCCCAATTGCATCCTAGGCTACTACTGCCATGCCTGGATCATTTTAGCAACAAACCCTCCCCACCCCCATGATATTGCCCACTTTGGGAATCTGTGGTCTAGAAGATCACAAAAGAATAAATCCTAAAGAAAACAAATAAGCCCTGATTTGTAATATTTGTCAATTTTCAAGGTATAAATGTTCACACTGAAAATTTAACAACTGGCTCTCTGGAGCTAACATAAGCTGGTACCAGAACACCTCTATAACCAGCCTTTTCTGAGTATTTGGAACACCAATAAGGAAAATTATTCCCTTTCTTTCCTCTTTTTCTCTCTTATGGGAGTGGCAGTGAAGATTAATGAAGTTAGTAAGATTTTAAAGTGACTAACTTCATTTTATTTATTATTTTTTGAGGTTTTTGTTGGAAATTAGAGGTACTAGAGTCATGGTCAAGACATTTCAAAATTCTAATGGTCTCACTGAATACAACACTTCCGTAACAAAGGAGAATTACGTATCATCTTCAAAGTCACAGTGACCACTGCACTGGAGACAATTATGAAGTCAAAATAAAATTATGAAATTGTTTACTTATGTTGTGGGTAGAGTAGGGTGCCCAAACCCCCTCTGGACTCTTTCACTAGGATGATCCTGTCTAGCTCACCCTCTCCACTCTGGAAGGACAGGGTAATTACTTAGAAAGGTGATCACATTGTTATGTAGTGACAACTCCTTTTCAAGATCTTATAGCCAAAACTAGTGCAGAGGAAATGAATCTCTAAACTCTTTAATGCAGCTCTGAAGCCCCAACAATGTGCTTCCCATTTATGCAAATCAGCCTCAATAAAGTCATTAACTCTCAAACATAAAACATTTACTAAACACCAATGCAGAAACAAGCTTAATCATAACATTTACTAAATAGAAGGCAAAAATGTAATCAAAACAAAACCCATAAATCTTGATCATATTCTCACACCAATGCACATAGTGTCTATGGAGGAAAAATAGGGACAAGTTTATAGAAATCTGGCAGTGAGGCACATAAGTAGAGAAATACATATTCCCAGGGCCCTCATGGTTTGGTACTATAGGGTTGGATGCCTGTGGTCTCTTTAGATAATAGTCTTTACAAAGCATTATCTTATGGGTGGGGTTATTCCTCTTTTCAGATTCTCCACTCTCTTCTACTCTTAGATTATTGAAACTTTTATGTTCTTTTAACCAACTTTTCAAAATTGTCTTAAAACAGGACCAGATTGATCTTTTCTTTTTTTTTTTTGGCTAGGCAATGGGGTTAAGTGACTTGCCCAGGGTCACACAGCTAGTAAGTGTTATGAGTCTGAAGTCGGATTTGAACTCAGGTCCTCCTGAATTCCAGGGCCAGTGCTCTATCCACTGCACCACCTAGCTGCCCCCAGACTAATCTTTGATGAATGGCACTTCCTCTTCATACTAAGATCTGCAAAGCTCTTTGGTCTTGCTCTCTTTGAGGGGTTCACATTCTTTAACCATAAAGGACATTAATGAAAACATGGGCAGGCCTTTGAGGGATTACCCTTTCTCAAGGTGTTAATGGTGCTAGATATCAAGGCAGCCTCTGCCTGGTCTGTTCTTCTTCTACAGCAGAAAATTATCCTTTCTAGTCTAGCCAGCTGCCCTCATCTTCTGTACTATTTGTGGCTCCATTGGTTTCTCAACTTTATTGACTTCTATGTTCTGACTTCTGGTGTCTGGACTTCTGTAAACAACTTCTCTTATGGGCTTATGTCTTATGTTAAAAAATGATTTCTCTTGGTAATCTGTGTCTTGGAGACTTGGAGTTCCCTCTCTGCAAGCCTTCTGACCAAAGTTCTGATAATGAGAATGAGTCTTATGGTGGTCAAACTCCAAACTAGGCCTGAATTGATTTTATCCTACTCAGTTTTGGGTGCAGACAGACTCCCATGACTGGGGGTGGTATTTCCTTTGAACACAGGTGATATTGGGTCCCTGTGGATTAAGTGATCTAAAGCGTATACCCAAGGCCTCATTTTAATATATACCCCACCTCATGGGTTGATTGGCATCCTTTGGAAACACCTATTCTTCAAAGGGCATATAAGACTGTACTCCAAAATCCCAACCAGAGCCAGTTCTGAACTGGCTTCTTTGGGAGGGGGGGTGCGAAGTTTTGGATTGAACCGTCATGCAGTGCATGTCAAGCCAGTGTGAGAGAAATTAAACCATAGACCCATGGAGCCCAATTTCATTTGTCTCTTTTTTTAGAGCAGATTCTGTTTCAAATTAGGGTTCATGGGGGTCATGGGGTTCAGGATTCACACTTCACTTTGTTGTTTTGGGGTTGCTGACACCTGATTTCACTTCTGATCTGGCCTCTAACACCTCAACTCAGAGACCCCTTGTGAGTAATGAACCATCTTTAACTTTTGAAAAGAAACCCCAAATCTACATTTGTGTCAGACATGACATAAATGGTTAATATATAATTTGCCCTCTTTCCCTAATCATTTGTTTTTTCATTTAGAGTTCCCTAGATATAATCTTTAAAGTCCTGGAAAATATTCAAATTATCTGCTTTGAAATAATTTTTCACAACCATCTTTACCATCACTCAGTATTTTTTCCCCTGATAGGATGTTTTCCTTCAGGGTTTTTCAGAACTTTTCTGAGATTTTCCCTGCCTCCCCCATCAGGTTCTCTCAGCAAAGTTTTGGTTCCTTCAAATTGTACTTTTTTTGGGTGTGTTTCACACAAAATGTCCTTTTTCTGCTTTTTATAAGTCCCACACAAGAAAGAGGCAATACCTCACACACATAGAAAGCTATATGTGCCTTTTCCATCTCTCTTCTATCCTCTCTTCATCTCTGTTACTCCTTCCTTGTCTTTGTGTGACTTTCTTTTAGTTGTAAAGTCAATAGAGTCTTCAAAAAATCTGGTGACTGGGTAAAAAATTATGCTTAGGATCATACATGCATACAGAGTCTTGATCTTCCGTAATTTCAATTATTTTAAAAGTATTGTCCCTTCAATTAAAAAAAAATAAAGGCAACATATGTTGGTGAAGAGTGGTTTCTAATCTTTTTTGATTGTGGACCTCATCAGTTCAAAATTTTGAGTATCCCCCCAATATGTGAACATTTACTAATTTACACATATTTATACTACTGTACTATGCTTAGACAAAGTACAAACTTAAACAAAAAGTAGGAATTTGAAAAGAGAATATATAAATCAAAAAATATTCACTTTAAGAGTCAGAAAGTCATCTTTAAAAAAAAAAAACAAACCTTTAGCTGAGCCTCCCTTTTCCTCAAACTATCATCCTCTCTTTCCTCAGTTTCTCAGGGAAACTCTGAAAAAGCTGTCTATATTCAGTTTCTACTTCCTCTCTTCTCACTCACTTCACAATTATTTTGCAATCTCTCTTATGAGGATCTCTCAACTGAAACTGTTCTCTCCAGTTTTACCGATGATATCTTTATTGTCAAACCTGATGCTCTTTTTTTCAATACTCATTCTTTTCAACCTATTTGCTGCATTTGACCCACTTTTTCCTCATGGATAGTACAAAATGCTTCATTTGTTGATGTTCTAAGCATCAAACTCCCAGAATTGTATAACAGTAGTTATAAGTTATAGAAAGACTTTGATAATGTACATCTGTGAGTTTGTGTGTGTGTGTGTGTGTGTGTGTGTGTGTGTGTGTGTGTGTGTGTACCATTTTGTCTTATAGCTGATTAACATTGGAGAGATCTTGGACATGAGCTAAAGCTTAGGTTTAAGTTAATTTTTTTCTGGGGTTCCAGGGTAGGGACATAAAGAATAAAAGAGTGAAAGAAAAAGCCTGTCTCTCTTTCTAGAATCTAGTCTCTTGCACAGGCGTGGGTAAGTGCAAGAAGAGGAGGGAAGGAGAGGGAAGGAGAGGGGAGGGAAGAGGAGAGAAGAGGATGGTAAGGAAGGGAAGGGAGGGGAGAGTCAGAGTGTCCTACTTCCCCCACAACCAGTAGCAAGTTTTTATTGTTGCATTATATATAATCTTCTATACCAAGTTTCTTTGGTCAGGATATTTGGAGGTGACTCATTTTATTCTAATAGTATGCCTGTGTGTAAGCAGCTAATATTGATGAAACAAAAACAAAACAACACAAAAACACTTTAGAGGTAGCATTGGGTTAAAACAATATTCCCAGCTTCCTCCTGCTCTTATTTTTATTTTATCTTTTGTCATATTGGCAACATTAAATATTTCAGAGGCAGAGGCAAACCCTAATGATGGGTTCCAGTAAGTTTTGAGATAAAATAAAGCAAGGAAAATCTGATTCCATTTTAGTAACTTGATAAATGCTAAAAAGTGTGACAACTTATATCAAGTCCCAGCTGAAGTTTAATGGAAGAAAACAGAGTTTACTTTCATGCATTGTAGAATGCAATCAAATCTTCTGACTGATTTCCCCCCACATTTAACTTTCAGCTAAAATTTAATTTGATGTAGATTCTGGAATCTTCAGAATCAGTGTGGCTGATCAGAATCAGTGTAACTGATTGTGCTCAGCCTATTCCTGGTTGAAGGAATAGATAATCAGAAAGTCAGAAAAAAGTCTAGGATTATTTTTCTTTTTTCCAACAATGAGCAAATAATGTAAGCCAGCTCAAAAGTAATGTCTATCTGACACTTCCTTTTTCATACTTGCAAAACACATAGTAAGAAGCTTGAGAGTAAGCCATTGTTCAAAGGAGCAAGCCAAAGTACTGTCTTTCTTTCAGCTGAACTAAGTGGAAGAGAGCATTGAAATCTATCCTTCAGTCAAAATCATTTAAGGCATTCAAGATTGCCTATCTTTCCAGTGAACAGAGCCTGAAACTGACTAGTGTCAGATTGGGAATATGGAAATGTGAGAACTAAACTACACCAAAAAAGGGACAAGAGTAGTTGGAAATGAAATAAAAGATGTCAGGCTGCCAGTTCTCATGGTTTTATATTCTCTAATAGAATCAGTTTGCAGTAGACTCCCATGGAATTGAAGGCAAAGGTTGGAAGCCTGAGGTCATCTACTATTTCAAAATACTATCATTGTGGTTTAGATTCTTATAATCTAGCCACTGCTCAGATTCCTAAAATCTAGTCACTGCTTAGATTCTTATAATCTAGCCACTGCTCAGATTCTTACAATCCAGCCACTGCTGGGATTCTTAAAATCCAGCCACTGGTCAGATTCTTATAATCTAACCAATAGCTTACTAACGTTCAGACTCCGTAAGAGTCTGCCGAATATGACGGATGTTCTAATAAACCTTGTCTTTGGCTGAAGTCTTGGGTCGAATTCTTTTGGGCAGGACACACATGTTGTGATTTTGGGGTCCCAGCACTCCTAAACCCCTAAATCACATCATTTTGGTGGCCCATATGGAGAAATTGCCTAACCCCAAGTTCTTCTCCAGCCAAGACTGGAAGGTATGTAAGCCTCCCCTCCCTCCTTTCTTGCTCTGCAGTTAGGGTTGCTCTCCAAGCACCAAGGCTTGGAGGTGCTTTTCAGGCAGACAGTTACAAGGCTGTCTCTCACTCGGTCTGATGCTCTCAGGGTCTTGGTCCACTGGGTTGGTTCAAGGCCATGGATCTAGGCACACCTTCTGCAGCATAGAGGACAAGGATGGATGCCCTATCTGGAAGTGTATGCTCAATTCTGTTAATTCCCTTGGTGCTAGGGAATTGGGAAAAACTGCAGTTGCTTTTTGGTTCCCTGAGGCTTACTTACTCCTTTCCCTCTGCACCTGTGAATCCTCCTTCATGGAGGTTACAGGGAAAGTTAGAAAAGCTAAAAATATCTTGGCAGATTCTGGAGGTTTTGTGATTGATCGTTAAGGAGTTTTGAAACACCTGTATAACCTGGTCACTCCCTTCCCTTAAGTCAAGAGGGTATCTGTTAACCCCTCTCATAGAAGAGAGTTTCGCCCTTTACCTCTCACCTTTGATTTCACCCTCCCCCACCTGGGAAAGGAAGGAGGGGGGAGGGGCAGCAGCTATAGCATGGGCCCCCCTGGCAATGGCCTTGGGCTCTAGGGCAATCTTTGCCTGGAAGCATCACCCAGGTTCAGCACATCCTGCTCAAGGTTATGAAGCTAGCCTCCAAACTTGGCTAAGCACGCTTTTTTAAATTTGTAGTTTTAACTGTTAATGATGAGATGTTGATTCTCTATGTAAAGTAATTTGGAAGTGCATTTAACAAAACTGAAGTCATCTGATTGGTAATGGGTTTGTTTCAAGTTTCAAATTGGTGAACTTTTTGTATCAGTTATGTCAAGCAACTTTTCATAATTTGGTTACCACTAAAATAATTTAGTTATTGTTGGTTATTGTTTTAATGTGTAAACTAGCCAAAAAGTTTGTTTGGGTTATGTATGGCTTGCTGAGAATTTGCAAGTGTATAGAAATCTCTAGTGATTGGTTTTTTACACCAGGACAAATTTAAGTTTGAGATGTAAATCCTGGAAAAGTTTTTCCTGAACTGTGATTAGTAAAACTTGCTGTTTGAGGTAAAAGCTCATAGGATTTTATTTTGAGTGTCTGATGGGTCATAATCCATCAATAATCAATAATCCACCAACTGAGAGAAATGCCACAAGCTACCCAGAGCAGGTGATACTGGTGGGAAGTCAGCATTGGGAAAAGCTGAGAGGACAATTTTAGCCTCAGTCTAAGATGGGATCCTCCTGGCTCAGTTTCCCCATTATGTTCCTTTGAAAGGGAATGGTACCCACCTGGCTATTCCTGAGTCTGGATATGAGGTGAATTTGATACTGCATGATTGGAAAACTGAATTATCTGAATCCAAACAGAGCTAAGGATATTTTATCCTCTCAAAGTTGGGCCCTAAATCTAGTCCCTGCTTTATATCTGGGCCCTGCAGTTTTTTTCTGTCAGATTTGTATCTTCCAGACTATGGTCCATTCAGTGGTAGCAAACAGCAGTTACCAGTCAATGTCCCCCCATCATTCCCTGGATGCAGGCTGTGCTCGGTTCCAGTCAACCTCCTCTTTGGGACCCCCTGGAGACAGGGACAGCTCTATGCCCCTTGCCAGAAGGAAGCAGTTTCAAAAGCCGAGACTTTTGCCCCTTACCCCAAAAGAATTTGGGTTCCTATTTGCTTGAGGGGAGAATGATGGGGTTGGGATCTGGGCCCCAGAAAGGAAAAACCCTGGACTTTCCCACATGGCCAAATCTCTGGCGTTCGCCTGAGGCTATACTCCCATCAACTGGTCTTTCATTGTGGCTGTGCCCAATCTCTGTTACCCTTAACCTAGCCTGGACCTCCATTGTCTTACCTTCCTGTGGTCCCCCACCCCCTGTCACTTTCCACCCTTAATCCTATTTAGGCTCCATTTTCCCTTGGTCACTTTAGGAGTTCTATTACCTCATAGACTACTTGACCACTCCTAGATCCCTCCCCATAGTCTTTCTGTATATAAGGTTCATCTCATCTCCATTAAGATGCTTAGATTCTTAAAATCCAGCCACTGATCAGATTCTTATAATCTAGCCAATAGCTTACTAATGTTCAGACTCCTTAAGAATCTGCCCAATATGATGGATGTTCTAATAAACCTTGTCTTTGCATGAAAAAAAAAATAGAACTACTCAGTGCTTTACACTAATATCCAGACAAAGTCCATCTGGATCTTTCTACATGCTATGACTAGGTGAAAATGGCTGTGAAAGTCTATGGAAGGTAGTGATAAGAGAAACAAAAATGAATTCCAACTTTACCCATGCTGGTTTTAGATCGAATCAATGAGTGTCTTCTTCTCTGGCTCTGGCCTTGTTGTCTGGCTGTCTCCTTCTACCACCTCATGTGTGCACTACTTCAGAGCTGCTAGGGAGAAACATGAGTAAAATAGTAAGGATAATCTGATTTCCTATATAACCTTTCTACTAAGATGTTTGTCTCAATTTCCTCATCTGTAAAATGAACTGGAGAAGGAAATGGCAAACCACTCCAATATCTCTGCCAAGAAAATTCCAAATGGGGTCACAAACACACACACACACACACACACACACACACACACACACACATAGATATGTATATATATAATATAATAGTATTTAACATCCCATATAGTACTTTATTGTTTACACTATATCCATGGCTCTATCTATCCATCCATCCATTCATCTCTCTCTCTCTTTCTCTCTCCATCTATCTATCTATCTGTCTATGTATCTATGTATCTATCTATCGAGTGTTTTGTAAACCATAAAATACTGCATGGATGTTAACTATTAATGGGCAGCAGGAGGAGGATCCATCAAAAGGAAACAGGGGAGTGATCAGATAAATATGAGGAGTCTCAAGAGAATTAAGTAAATAGAAGCCAAGGGAGAAGAGAATATTCAGGAAGAAGAGGTGGTTTGACAGTGTCAAAAGTTTCAGAGAGTTCAAGAAGAATGAGGACTGAGAAAAGAGCAGTATATTTTGAAGAGTTTGGAAAGGAGATAGATAACATTATGTGCTTTTAATTGTATATGTATTCCTTTAAAATTCAGAGAAAGTGATTTGCCTAAGGTCAATAACTTCACAAAGAATAAACTCCAATCAAATATTTTTTTTAAAGAAAAGAATTAAACTACATTGCCCACCCATTGTCATTTGCTAATTATCGTTTTATTTTGAGCACTAATTCTAATGATAATTACCAAAATTTCTTCTCACCCATTTCACTATTTAGTGAAAGTCATTAGAAAGGCAATTATTATATTGTAATGATTACCAGTAGGGTTACCCAACCACTACAACTGACAGAAAAAAAAATAATGTTTCATATTTAAAAAAAAATAGATTATATTTGTGAGGTCACTTTGTCAACAGCAAATGAGTTTACATAGATTGCAATTGTCCACTGATAAACCTTTAATTTACTGTACCCCTTTGAGCTTTGGAACTCAAAGGCATTTTTTTTTAAATAGAAAAGACATTATTGATAGACACTATGACTTCACACATATGTAAAAAGAACAAAATTTGAATAAAGAAAGCATAATAGTTTATTTAAAATGTGTAAAACACCCTCATTATATGATATAAAATAAATGATACTGGACCCTTTTAAAAATTGTTCCATCTGTAGCACTGTACAAAGTATAGTGGAAAGACCATTGCATTGAGTCAGAGATTTTAAGATCAAATGGGTACAAATACCACCTCTAATGTTTCCTATCTGTGTGACCTTGAGCAAATCATTTAATCTCCCTGGGCCTCAGTTTTCTCGTTTGCAAAATGAAGGGGTTGGACTAGAAAACTTCAGAGCCCTTTTCTAGCTACATCTAGCAAAGGAGAATGAGGGGAGAATGTCATACATTTTATCTTTTTGAAATGCTTCCAAGTATAAATTATATTTCCCAGTGATCTATGCTTTAATAATAGCCTTATGTTCACAGATATGTCCTGTCTATAGATCTTATCATTGTCTAGATACTTTTGATAAAGGGCACATTTAGGTAGATTCCATATTCAATTTTACATTGTGTAAAACCTATGATGATCAATTGCAATAGACTGTCATTTTTTATCTTAATGGTAATATGATTTTAAAGGTCACCTTTAGCCAAGTCATTAAATGTGGTGTGCCAGATAGAACTGATTCAATAGGTTAGATATCCATTTAATTTTTTTAAAGTAAAATTTTTAATAATAACATACTAAACAGATGGGCTTCATTCCTCATCTTGTTTGGCTCTTACTGAAAATGATGGACCACAGAAATTAAATTGACTTGAATATCACACCCATAGAGCAAGGAGCTAACTAGGAGTCATGTCCATGAGTGACTTACAATTGTTAAAGTCTTCCAAAACATGTAGGCATTGCCAAAATGACATTCTTGGCAGTATTACATTGGAAGACCTTAGGAAATTAGGTCAAACAAAATTTTATGATATTGGATCATAAGGATGTGTTTGCAGGAGTGGTGGATCATTATAGCCAGATAACCCCACAGGTTACCAGATAACTACTATCTATCACAAACAAGACCACACTTGTCATATCTACTTATGTGGAAGAATACAGCAAAGCAAATGATTTCCTTATTCACTCTTTGAGAACTTTGTTCATGATTGTCCATGTGTCATTACCTATATAATATCAATACTTTTCATTTATTTAGTGCTTCCCTCTCAATAACCTTGTGAGATAAAAAGCAAAAATGTTATTATCTCCATTCTAGAGATGAAGAAATTGAGACTAGAATGGCTTGCTTATGGTCAATGAGCTAGTAAAAGGCAGTATTCAAGCACTAGTCATGCCTCACTCAAAGTCCAACATACTTTCCACTCTATCATTCCATCAGTCTCATCCAGTAACTCATTGTGGCATGGAGGTGACTCTAGATTTTCTAAGGCTATACCAGTTGAGTAGAAGTTATCAAAGGTCCTGCCACACTAAAAACACTTTGATTGTAGTCCTCATTATGGACTACATGTTTTCATCTGAGTTTCAACCCAGCTCAGCATAGGGGGTATCATTGCTGAAGAGTTGGCTATGAGCTGATAAATTAATTTTACTGCAGTAACTCATGAAAATATGCCTACTGTAGTGTGAAGGCAGTTGTAATCTACATCAGTGTCATATAATTGAAAAGGCATTTGATCTGGAGTCAGGTGATATCTGGGTTCAAACTCAGGTCCTGAAACTTACTAGTTGTTTAACTACAGGCAAATCACTTTACATCTCTGAACTTCACTTCTCTCATTTGAAAACAATTAAAATAACCCATCTCACAGATTTGTATTGTGATGTTTAAAAAGATTTGAGAGACACTGCTTCCCAATGATTTAATCATTTTATTAATAAGGCCAGAAGGTTATCAATAGAAGGATGGTCATTTGGATGTCTGTCTTAGACCAAAGACAATCATGGTGGTGGGCTCACAGTTTATATACTCTTCCAATGAGGGGGTGATGTCACCCTTGGACAGAGAAAATATCTCTATACCAGATCACTCCCAACCATATCAGATCACTCCCAACCTTGGGCTATCTAGACAAAAAGATCTGTCTCCACCCAAGGTTGAGTAGAGCACAATGGACTTCCCCACCTTAGATTGCATTCCTTGCAAGGTTGGGTGAAGTCTGACCAAGATTGAGGAGAATTAATGCAATCTCATTATTAGTAAAATGTGGAGACTTTTGAATCTCCCCAAGACATTGGGTATTAATAATCATTTCTGTCAATATGAAGATCAAATAAGATAACAATAAAGCACCCTCCAAATGTTGAAGCATTATACAAATATTGCTGATATCACTATCAGTGGAGGAATGCCTATGCCAATGAAATTGCTAATCCTTTGAATATTGATGTGTTAAGTATTGAAGCATTCTCCTCTGGTGAGATGCTATGGCTGACCATAATCACAAATAGTGTACCTCTTCCATTTGTCATCCTGCTAGGGCTGATATTGTCTTTGAACCGTGTTGTGGTAAGCAGGAAATCACATTGTAAGGGCTTTCCCTTCAAAGACCTCCTGACAAGTGCCAGTAGGGTCCAACAATTACTACCACCTTGATGTCCATCTCTCTTTGGACTTCAATGAAAACATCTCAGAACCCATGGCTCAAGGATCTCAGAAATTAAAATGCCACCCCCCCAGATCACTGGTGCCACTTTCAGTTCACTCCACCCCTTATAACCATTATTGAGAGAGGCAACCCAAATGGAGAAGGGGCCCACTATCTCTGTTACTACTAACCCAAACTGCTGACCAATTGCTCCCAATGGACAGATAAGTCCAAGAGTGGTCTACCACCTCTGAGATGGACAGCCCTACTTCTAGCCTGGCTCCCATAAATATCCACAGGAGCAAATCTTATAGAAAAGGTGCCCATTATTCCCACCAGCACTATTGCCAACTGATGACTAAATGCCACAGATGGAAGCAGGCAAGCCATACTAGTTGAAGCTTCAAGGAGAGATAGAAGGCAATATGTACCAGGAGGCCAAACCACCACTACAGCCTAACCTTCCAACTCCCCTTGTATTCTATTTACTCTGTAAATAGCCCAGGACCCAGAGCCCAAGAATCTCAGAAATTGAAGTTCTCCTTCTCCCCCTACCATTTGTCTTGCTTCTGGCCCTGTCCCCATGGACAACATCAGGGGGGTCAACTCTTATAGAGATGCAGCCTATCATTAGTTTGCAGGTGCTGTAGACCCTACCGCCACAGTAACCACAAATGAAGACCCAGAAAAGAAAGGTTCAGACAAAAAAGTTTATGGCACTAAAAATCTTCTATATGTGTTATCTCTCCCTCTTAGAAAGTGAATTTCTTCCCACACTTGAAAAAGAGCTGTTTTGGGTTTCTCTTAGCACAATACATGGTAAGTGCTTATTTTTTTTTTATGTTCATTCATTTATTCATTCACACATAGCTGTTCTGTAAGTGAAGCATCAGTCTACCTCCAACCCAAAAGAAATCAATTGCCAACCACTCATGCTTTCCTCATGCTACTTCTTCTAACAGCAATGGAAGATTCAGTTCATAAAAGTTTATTCTGGTAACACTACCACCTACATCAAATACTCTGCAGTCAGTTATTCACCACCCATTGCTAGAAGGACTAAAAGTTACATGTATAAAGGTGTTGAGGTGTCATGGTAACAACTCGAATAATCAACTCAAGTCTCTTCAAAATAATTAGCTATTAGTAGAAAGAAATTTATTTCTAGCTTCACTTATTTCATACACAAATACACACACACATCAGAAGAGTACCATTAGCACATTGTAAATGTACTTTAATGCAAAATAAAGGAGATAGCAGCAGCTCTTAAATATTTTTTGTACTTAATGTAATTTAGGGTTTTTTTTTAGTGTCATTTTAAATGAACAGTTAGGATAATAAGATTTAGAGCTAGAAAGGGGCTTAAAAATTAACTGAGCCAACCCCATCCCTTTACATATTAGTAAACTAGACCAGAGCAGGACTTATACAAAATACTGGTAATATCCATTCAAAGAAATTTTAAAAAATATGAATAATTTTATACACTGATCATATTGGGGAAATTATTTTTCCCCCAGGAGAATTATTCTCATTGACTAATTTAGAAATTCCTATTTAAGTAATTGTCCTAAAACTTTCACTTAGAAAGGCATACTTAAGCCACCTTCATGAAAAGATTTTGTAGTCAGAAGATCTAATTTAAATCATGCATCTGGCAATGTTCTTCTTATGTGTCTTTGGGCAAGACTCTTCTGAACTTTGGGCTTCATCTTCCTTATTTGTAAAGAGGAAGGTTTGGAATAGATTAAAGAAAGAGCTCTAGCTTTCAAGTCAGAGTACCTGACTTTAAATTCTGAAATTGTTGGGCAAGTTACTTCATTTTTCTGGGACCCAGTTTCCTCACATGTAAAAATAAGCTAGTTGGATTAAGTGACTAAGATACTGGCTTTAAATCTATGAATCTCTCCTAATTGGGCTTTATGTACCATAAAAGACTTCTTCCTGTGCAGGAAATCTACCACTGCCTTCTGCCACTTCCTAGAGAGCCTTCTCAGGTGAGAAAAGGACCTAAGTGTTCTTCTGGCCACCCTCATCTTGTGCCTTCCCCCTCCTGCTAGGCAGGTGCAGTGTGTCCCCTGAGGGAAGGGGCCAGACATATTTTTTCTATCACAAAGTAACACCTTCCATCTCTGCTAGCACAAGGCAACTTCCCCCTCCTGCTGCCAGTCCCATCTCCCTTCCAGGAGATGCATCTCCATTACAGAGAGGAACAACCCCTTTTTTGATCCCAGGCCTTCCATCTCCTGCTGTACCTGTCCTTTGAGTGAAGAGTGGGGAATGGGACTTTTTTTTAACAGCTATGCAGATTCTATTTCTGTCTACAGCTGTGCCCTTTTCTTACCTCATCTCTAGCCTTTGGAGCAATGAAGAGGTGTAAAGTGAGGCCTCCCATCTAACCTTTTTTTTTTTTTTAACATACTCAACTATCAATTCTTCCCTAGAGTGCTTTTATTTTTATTTTTATTTTTTTAATAAAAAATGTTTGTGGTGGTATAGATTTTGGTTTACACATTAAGTTGGGCCCTCAGTATGAGACAGACTAGTTAAATTACATAACTTTGTAAATGAGTAAACTTAAGCACAGAGACCTTAAGTAATTAGCCCAAGGTCACATAAGTAACCATTACAAAGCTATGATTAAAACCCAGATCTTCATTTTTTTCCCTAATTCTCATATGCTTTCCACTCTACAGTGACTCAATTTTCTAACTCCATTGTTTTTCAAAAACATTAGAAGTGAAGCAATAATCACCACTAAACACATTGTATTAATGTGGACAACATTTAATTACTTAAAAAAGTATTTGAGTCACTGTCAACTTTCTAATATTGGTTCCTATCCTTTTTGTTTTCTCAGTGAATCATGTGCTTGCCTTGTTTACTATTCAATTCAATAAATATTAAGCACCTACTATGTGCCAGGCACAGTGCTAAGTGCAGATAAGTGAATAATGCTTCCTAACAACTATTTAATTTTGAAAATTATCACTTTAGGCATGGAGACAGAATAAGTTGTAGTGAGTAAAGGTTGTCCTTGGGATCAGGAAGACTAGCAATCACATCCTTCCTTTGACTCAGAGTAATTATGACCTTGAGTAAGTTGTATAACATTCTAGCTCTCATCGTTACTACTTTGGGAATGTCATTTCACTTTTCCGGGCTTCAAGTCCTTTTCTGTAAAATGGAGGGGTCAGAAAGTTACACTAGATAGTCTCTAAGATCCATATCGGGTAGTGGTATGCTGTTAAATGTTTAATAACTGCTCTCCACAAGAAAAAAAGTATTCATGAAACACTTTTAAATGTATCATTTTATCCATCACTTTCTGAGGTCTAGACCAACAAAACAATAAATCAAACCCTGATTTGTGGCACTTTCAGATTTCAGAGCTGTAAATGCTTGCACTAAAAATTTAACAATCAGTTTCCCAGATCTAGTTCAAACTGGCTCCAGCATATCCCTGTTTCTAGGGATCATGGGTCTATGATACTATGAGTCCAGGCTTTCTTAGTGCCCCAGAAAACACTCTAAGGCCAAAAAAAAAAAAAGATTTGCAGGATTTATTAACAGTTTATGGAAATAGCAGTGCCTTTGTGGTATGAAGTCTTATATTCTATTCCTGGTTTTTACTATTTCCTGTAACATTATGTAAGTCATTTAATATCTGTAAAATGGGGGAGGGGGACAGACTGGATGATCTCCAATGTCCCTTTCAAATGAATATCTTAAGTGACAGATGAGTTGTTTATCTGCATCTTCCCTATGTTGATTTTGGGGAAGTTTTTTTTTTTTCCCTCCCTTGGGAGGTAGGGGTGGGGAGTTAGCTAAGAATGAGGAGAGCAGCCATAAATTGAGGGTGATAAAATAGCAGGGGTTTTTTTGTTTGTTTGTTTCAATATATTAGTGTTGCTAACAAAGAGTTAAAGAAATGAAAAAAAAAAAAAGACCAATACCTTTCTTTGTAGGGGGAATAGAATAGTGAATGAGTTTTTTTTTTTGTTTTGTTTTGTTTTTTTTTTCCCCCAAGGCTCCAGTGTTGTTTCACCCATAAGCCTGATTTCTGTGTCTGGCTTTTTGACAAGTGAAGGTCTGTGTGCTCTGCATGCATGTCTCTATTATGCTTTTTTATAGCCCCTGATCTAGCACTGGCAATAAAGCTGTTTGGAAGATATTCATCTCTATTACCAAAGATGCTGTATCCTCAAAGCAAAGCCTCAAGCTGGAGCACAAGTTAACAAGGGATTTAAAGAAGGAGCCAATGGAATAATTAGAAACCAGGATGCAGAAGGGGCCAGGCAGATGATTTCCCAGATATCACCTGGGTGGAAGATACCTGCTCCCCTCCTACTGTCTTGTGCTCAGCTGTTTTTCCTCTTCCTTTGATTAGAAGGCTTTATGATGCATAAAGATTGCTTGCTCTCTTCTCTGCTCCTACAACCAGAGGATTCATTTGGGAGGGGGAATTTCTGTTGACTCCCATTTGGCTCTGAGACCTCCTCCTGGGGTGATATTGATTCTCATTCTGTAGCAGACTGCAATTTCTTATTTAGGGTCATCTTGCATTATAGATATTGCAAAGGCACAATCCCCTTTAATCCATAAAAGGATGAAACCAAATTAAAAATAAAAAAAGATTAAGCATAGAACATAAGATAAATACAGTCATACCCCAAGCCATTGAAAGGTAAAGATCCATCCCTAGGTAATTCATAGTACCCTTAAAAGTGAACAGAAAGAAGTGATAGGAACCTTGGATATGTTCATGCAGGGCTCTGATCTCAAATGGGTGATTCTAGATAACTCGCTGTGAACCAACAAAGCTTTGGGAGGAGGCAGGGAGTTAAAAAAAAATCTTATCTCTGGTTGTAAACTGTTCTAAGCAAGGAAATGCAATTTCCTGATTCCTGAGAAACAGTCGAAGTAAGTTGTGGTGATGTATTTAATATCTTTGCAAATGAAATATGTTTTTGTCATCTCTGTAGTTATTCTTGTCTTGGTCACATTGTAGTTCTGACATGTTTTGAAAGTAATTTCTTGCTTTTGAACGTTAAGTAGCTTTCAGAAAGTTAGGTTATGTTAGCTCTTTCATTTCCTATTGGTTGAAGGTGGTTATGGCTGTAGATTATTCATGATTACAAGGTTCATTTACTTGCCCTTAGCTAGGGAATTTGAATGAGGGTATGATGTACAAAAGGGCTCAATAAAACTGATCTGATTCATTTGGACTAGAGATCAGAACACAGGTCTGCTATGAATCAGTTTATTAACAAGTATAGTGTGGTATTTCAAAAGACCTGGGTTCAAATTCTGATTCAGGTACTTAATACTTATGTTACCTTTGAGAAGTCACATACCTTCTCTGGTTCTCGGATTCCTCATCTATAAAATAAAAGGTTGGACTAGATTAAACTCACTTCAATAAACATTAATTTGGTACCAACAGTATACAAGTATGCTAGGGATATAAAGGCAAAACAAAACAAACAAACAAACAAAAACAGTTCCTGTCCAAAAAGTCTGTTTATTCTTGTGGGAGTGATGGGGAACAGGGAAAATGGGGTAAGAGGGAAGACAATATGTACATTGATAAGTAAACAGAAGATATACACAAAATACCAATAAATAATTTCAACAGGTAGTGTGGACTAAGAATGGGGGAAACCAGAAAGGCCTTACGCCTTTTAAGTGTCATCTAAACCATATCTTTGAGGAAACTAGGAATTCCAAAAGGAAAAAGAAAGAACTTTCTAGACATGGACAACCAGGTATGCAGGGCAATGTTGTACATGGAGAATAGCTGGTAGGCCAGTTTGACTGGAGTGGAAAGCATGTGGAAGGCAATGAAATGTAAAACTGAAAAGGGAGGTGAGGGGCCAGGGTAACTTCCAGTTCTAGTCCTGTGATTCTATTATGTCTTGCATTAAGCAAGGACTGTTATGTTTCAGGTTCTAGAATTTAGGATACACAGTTGGAGCTATTCTGAAGGTTTCATGTTCACTGCCACAAACACTGACTTTTTATCTTTTACTTGTCCAAAATTGGGCTCTCTGGGGACTTGATTATTTTTTAAGTCAGAGATAAGAGCAGAAAGTATTTGTATCAGATTTGTTCTAATCATCAACATATGGCCTACAGGTTATTTGTGCAATATATTATATTTATCTCCCTCTGAATATTAGCTCAAAGGGTGAAAGAGAAGGAGAAAGAGGAGGAAAAGGATATTGTGTGCATTGAATAGTTGATGTGTGCAAGTTTTCTGAGAATGAAATAAAGCACAGATTTTCTGAGTCTTATCTGTTTCATAACCATCAATATATTTTACAAGGGGCCAGATTAATTTCTTCAAAATGAAAAAGAAAAGACAACTTAGTCTTTGGCCACTAGGGCTACAGAGCAGACAATGAAATGGAGAGTTGGTACTTCTCTCTGGTGAAGCTGGGGCTACATGAAGAATAGAACTGTGAAGGCCTCAGGAAAAAATCAACTTTTGAGGGAGCAAAGTGTACATTTTTTTCTGGTGATTTGTTTCACCCTAAAAATATTTTTTGGGGGAAATGATTGTCTTATTAATTTTTTAAAATGTTAATAAAATGTTTAAAATAAAGTCATCACCAGAATGAACCATATTAAAATGCACCAAATTGCTAATTATTAGAAAAATGAAAATTAAAGCAAATCTGAGGTTCCACCTCATACCATCGGATTGGCAAAGTTTATGAAAAAGGAAAATGACAAATGTTAGAAGGGCTGTGTGATACAGGCATTAGTATATGGTTGGTAAAGCTACAAATTGATCTAGTCATTCTGGAAAGCAATTTGGAACAATACTCCTAAAGTTAAATACCTATCCTTTGACCCAACTATACTATTATGAGGAACAAGAGAACCTTTTCAAGAATGAAAGATGAAGAAGGAGAAGAAGAAAAGAAGAAGAAAAGAAGAAGAGAAGAGAAGAAAAGAAGAAAAGAAGAAGAAAGAAGAAGAGAAGAAGAAAAGAGGAAGAAGAAGAAGAAGAAGAAAAGAAGAAGAGATCTGAAAGGGGAAAAGGAATTGTAAAGTATATATACAAAAATGTTTATATTAGGTCTTTTCATAGCAGCCCCACACTGGAAATGAAAGAGGTATCTTCCTATGGGAGAATGGTTAAACAAATTATGGTATATGAATATAATATAATATTATTATGCTATAAAATTATTAAATGGACAGTATCAGAGAAAGTGGGAAGATTTCTGTGAAGTGAGCAGACTAAGAAAACAATTTATACAATGGCAACAAGATTATGGAAGAAAACAAATTTGAAGACTCTAAAACTATGATCAATGAATTGATAAACTTTGAGTACAGAGACTTGAAATATGAAACATACCACCTACATCCCAACAAATAGATGATGGGATTAAAATGGAGACAGGGACATGTATTTTGGTTGTGATTGATGTGGGGATTTGTTATGCTAGCTATACATCTATCTTATGGGGATTTCCTTTTTTCTTATTTTTAATTATTCAAGGAGAGGAGCAGTGAAAGAGGGAGCTAATAAATGGCTGTAAAGACTAATTAGCTAAAAATATATATAAAATTAAAGCAAGTCTTTCTATATAATTACTCAAGATTTGCTCCTCTAAAATGATTTATGAAGTTAAGCACTAGGTAGATTCTTATACAGAGTGTACATTTTTGTGTACTAAGAATGAGTACTATTACACAATTCATAAATTCAAATTCGTTTCTGCCTCTGGGTACTGACCTTTTTGCAAACGAGTGAAGAAAGATTCAGTGCTTTTTGTTCAGTTCTTTCTTTTTTTTCTTTCTGTCTTTCCTTCCTTCTTTCTTCCCTTTCTTCCTTTTTTCTTTCTTCCTTTTTCCCCCTTATATAATGGTAAATAATTTGAAAAAAATAGAGGAACAATTATATAACTTGTGTCAGAGGTGCATTGGCACAGGATGTTTTGAGGGATTTCTCACATCTTTGGTGTGTTGCCTCCACCTAGAAAATCTGAGTGTTCTCACTAATATCTCTGGAAAATATACAATTCCCAAATTTCAAAGAAGAAAAAAAGTTTACATATAGGTTGAAGAAAATAAATGGAAAAATTAACACATAATGCAAAGACCTTCATCATTTCACTTAACTTACAGATAGATATAAATTTGGGCTCTCAGCTGGTATACCTCTCATGAATCAGAGCGTAATTCTCTCTATGGCTTCCAATTGGTTATATCCATTTTCTTCTTCTGCTGCTCCTCACAGCTCCCAACAGGTGGTGTAGGGGCTTCTTCAGAGTTCCTTGTCATGGTTACATTTCTTAAACTCTAGGACAAACTAGGATATTTCTACTTTGAAGTCTTTCCCTTCCACTATGGCTCCCGTATACCTATGCCTTCTTTAAGCATTGCCTAGAAGTCAGGAAAACAGCACATCCCTTCATGTTTGAACACCTCAACATCATTCATTTGACCCTTTGGTTACATTAGGATGAAGTGATGATATAAGGTCGACAAATTGAGGTTTGAAAAACACCACAGTTTTCCAACAATTTTCTGTCTAAAATTGACCATTCATCCAGGACCAATTTGGGGGATTATTCAAATTACCTTAGATTGCTTTCCAAGGTGTCTAGAGTAAGGAGATGGACTGGAAAAGAGATAGGGAGAGAAAAATCAAACATTTTCTGTCAGTTTTACTTGATGGAGAGAGAACTATTTACAGTTGTCCATTACTTTGACTACTGTAGCTAAATACCAGCTATCTGGATCCTTTAGGATTTTAGAATAATTCTGAAACTAAATGTAGCCCCCAAACCCTCATAGCCAAACCTTATAGGCAACAAAGAAATAGCTTCTGCATCATATAGTTCAGCAGAGTGCCTTGTAAAGTCGTGAATTTTCCATCACCAAAAGTGTTCCAGCATAACCTGGATGAAAACCAGTCAGGGATGTTGAAGAAAGATGCTGTCTTATATGTATACACACACACACACATACACACACGCACATATATACATCAATATATTTATAAATGTATACATATCATATGTATATACATATTCATGTATATATGTGTGTATGTGTGTATATATATATACATATATATGAAACAAAAAATTATAAGCAATCAATAGGGATGGTGTTAATAATAAGAATGATTAGGAAAGGCTTCCTGAAGAAGGTGGGTTTTTAGCTTGGACTTGAAGGAAGACAAGGAATCAATGAGGCAGAAATGAGGGAGAACATTCTAGGCACGGAGTACAGTCAGTGAAAAATACTCAGAGTTGGGAGATAGAGTGTTTTGTCTGAGGAAAAGCAAGGAGGCCAATGTCCCTAGATCACAGATGGTTTGGGGGTGAGTAAGGTATAAAAAGACTGGAAAGGCAGAAGGGGGGATGGTTATGAAGGTTTGAATTTCAAACAAAGGATTTTATTTTTGATCCTGGAAGGGATAGGGAATTACCGAAGTTTATTGAATGGAGTGAGGGTTGGGGGGGGGTATCATGGTCAGATCTGTACATTAGGAAGATCAGTTTGATAGCTGAGTGGAGGATGGTCTGGAGTAGGGATAGACTAATCAAAAGACTATTGCAGTAGTCCAGATATGAGGTGATGAGGGCCTACACTAGGGTAGTGGCAGTATCAGGGGAGAGATGACATATCTTATAAGAAATGCTATAAAGGTATAGTCAATAAGACTTCACAATAGGTTGGATTTGTAGAATAAGAAAGAGTGAGGAGTTCAAGACAATAGTCTGTCCATGGAGTGAGCATTCCTGTTATGGATCTCTCAAATGTTCAACAATTGGTTGGAGTAATCTCCAAATAAAGTTAAATTTATAGTTTCCTTAAGTAGGTACAATGAATGCTCTCAACTGTCCTGAACTAAACTAGGATCTAGCTTTCTAGTGCATATGTGAAATACATTACATGGCAATCTTCGTCTCTGGCTTCCTTAATTACCCACAAAATCTAATTTGGAACAAGGGGCTAGAGGAATGTAGACACACCTCTTCTGCCAATCAAATGCAAAGTCAAGTCATAATTTAGGAAGCAAATGGCATACTGAGCTAAGTGTAATCTGTTTTAACAGAGAAGTCTATATTTGGGTTGGGGAGTGGGGGTGGGGACATCGCTAACAAAATGGTCAGGCCAATAAATCAATGGAAAAATCTAAAGATTGCCAAGCTGATGAAAGTGGAAACTGTTACGCAGCTGGCAAAGAGGCTTATAACGACTCTGCTGTTTAAAGCTCACATTTCAGTCAATTTGGGTGCAACAAAAGATAGGAAAAACAGAGATTATTTACAACAGTTGCATCTAGTTAATAGGCTGGCTTTAGAGAAAATGTTTTTCAAGTTACCCATTACAACTTTTCCTTCTCCTCATTGAACCACTTTAGTTCGAACAACTTAGTTCCGATAGGTACCTACAACCTCCTATTCAACTGAAGAAGACTTAGGGACAGGAGGAGATCAGAATAGAGGTGGGCACACAGTTCAGTGCTCTGGGCCCATTACACAGTGTGCTGTGTTGTGTCTAGAATTCTTCCAAGGAAAAACAAGGGACAATAGCAAAGGATTAAGAAAACACATAGGAGAAAGGGAGGGAGGGCAGGGTAATTTTGTGAAAGCACTGTGACAACAGCTGGTCTGGTACATGGATTTCATTCTTTTGTGCATTCTCCTCTAAACCTTACCACCCCCAGAGGCTTAGAATCTCTACAGACCATTGCTCTCTTTCTTTAGAAAAACAAGTCATAGGATATGTAGGGAAAGAGGATACTTTTCCTGTTTGCCCCAATATTTTCTCTCTTTCCATTCCTTCCCCTCTTTTCTAATTGCTCAGAATCATCCTACACCTACAAAGTTCCTCTGTTAGCCACAGGAGCCTGCTTCCCTCTGGCCCTACCACCACCAGCCTTTCATCCTATTCTATTACTTTGACAATGAGCCCATTGGAGTGTAAAACCAGTTGGGGCCCACTTTAAGGGTGGTCCTCTTTCAGAAGCTACTGTACTGCTTGAACTCAAATGGCCTCCAGTGGATTCCATTGGTGATGGCAGCAGAATCTGAAATAAAGGCCCATTATAAATGGTGAGGTGTGGAAGGAAATTGCTTGGGGATAAAAGGACTGGCAAAGGACTAGAGGAATGACTTACTTGATTAATTATCTTTTCTCATGGCAGAATGAAAGTGGAAAAATTGCTATTTTGAATTACAGGTATTTGGATTCAAATGAATCATAAATTGTTGGAAGGAAAACAAACTTTGAGAAAGTATTTTCAGAAGGAGTAATTTTTTCTACCCTTACTTCCTGTTTTATAACATCATGCATCTAAATTTAGATCTGAGATTAAATCCTTCATCAAATATAGGAAAAGCAGAAATTCAGGCAGAGCACAATTTAGCTTGACTTGAAAATACCAGGCACTTAGATCCATTCCAATCCTTAGGCCTTGCTTTACATAATGAAAGAGCTGTAGTAGTTTATGAAGACAGCAGGAAACTATTTCTAGTCCAGAATTTTATGCTAGACTGTTGATGGACATTTCATTCACTGAAGCCTTTTCACAATCAGTTCATCATTAATGGATTTAAATCAGAGGTTCTTAACTTTTCGTGTGTGTGTGTGTGTGTGTGTGTGTGTGTGTGTGTGTGTGTGTGTG
>NW_020954585.1:26954940-26965140 GCF_900497805.2 Vombatus ursinus
TGTGTGTGTGTGTGTGTGTGTGTGTGTGTGTGTGTGTGTGTGTGTGTTTGTGTGTATGATGGATTCTAGCAGTCTGGTAAAGTCTATGGGCCTCTCCATTCTCAGAATAATGTTATTATATGTATGAAATAAAAACATAGAATTACAAAAGGAAATGGATTATATTGAAATAGAATTATCAAAGTATTAAAAATAATAAGTTTACCAGCTCCTGGTTAAGAATTCCTACACAAGATGTTTTAAATGTGCTGTCATGATTTGCTTTGGTTGCTTACAAGGGTCTGTTTACCAAAGGGTTTGGTTCCTAGGGAGTCCCCTTTAGAGTTCAGTAAACAGACCATTTACTAGAACACATTCATTGACAAAATGGCTTTCTACACTTCTGAGGACTTCAGTGATTGATTTGTTGGTCTTTAAGACTCACTTCTCTCTGTTTGCCAATGCAGGATTGCTAAATTGTTATAAGCTTATCAGATAGCTCACACAATTGATAACTGACAACGACAATAGCAAATGTAAACCTGAAGTCTTCTGAGAAACAAGCAAATGAAGTGTCACCTGACAGAAGGAGGCCAGGCTATTGATCTAAGAGAACTGATAGGGTACATCCTGCCTGAAATCAGCCATGTCACTTACTGAAAGTGGGAACAAAGATGCCTGCTAAGGATGCATGGCAGGTTTACCTTAGTGCTCAGACAAGTGAGGTATTTTCTGTAAGTAGGGAAATGGTTTGAGCATAAGCATCTGTTTTTGTACTTTCAGCTTTTAGGAGCCAAAGAAAATGTATTTGATTTCACTGAAGTAATCTATGGTATATGAACTGAATGTAGTTAATGATATCACATTGTAGATCAAGGACAGTATTGTAATTTTTTTTTCCTAAGAATTACTAGCTGAAATAATTTCTCATTGAGGAATTTTTTCCTCAGTGACTAATTGACTATTTTTTCTCTCATTTTGGAATTTTGTCTCTATGACCTAAAGCTATTTTCCATATATAACTAAGTTCAGATGTCACTTTTTCCAAACTTGAAGGGTAGACTTCTAACTTGCCAAACATTCATTTAAATCACTCTCAAACAAGAATCTCTAAAGCTGAGGCAACTTACTAGAAACTGCTTTTTACATTGTCACCTCTAACAAACATCTTTGGCATATCAAAAGATAAAAATATGTTTGTATTAGTCAAATAATTAGCCAAAGATAATTTGTCAGGACTAGACTGAAATATTTGGAATGAATCCCAGCCTTTTAGCTACACTCCATTTCTACCTCCTAAAATGCCCCCTTTTCTTCAAAGCCTAACTCAGGTGCTATTTCTCCATGAAGCTTCCCTAAACACTTCTAAACTTGAATGAAATTTATTCTTCTTTCTTCCATTCAATTTAATTTTACAAATATTCTATTAAGTGCCGACTATATGCCATGGTTGTAGCATGGTTACGAAAGTGATAAATGAAATAATATCTGCCATCAAAAGGCTTATATTCTTCTCTTTCTCATTGCATTTTCCCAATTCCTCCCATTTGAACTTTATCACAATATTCCTTAAATCATAGTTATTTATCCTCCTTCACAGTTACAATCACATTAGATTCTCAGCTATCACTGAAAGTACCGATGTCTTATTTTTATACTGTTATGTTCAGTGCCTAGCAGTGTTTTATGTATGCTTCTTGACTCCTTATTTTCACTGGCATGGGTAATTTCTTCACTCACAGGGATCACAGCTCTCACCATGTTTGGAAGGACTAATAGCCTGATTCCTTTCCCTATGCAAGTCAAGGTAGTTTTCACTTATAAAATACGTTGATTGACACACTCCTTGTAACTTGATTTGCACAGGGGACTAAAGGCTCAGAATATTAACATCAATACCTCATTGTCTGAGTTTAAGAAACTGTAAGGAAATGAAGGTGCTCTGAGACATTTGACTGGTGGATCACTGTGAGTAACATCACTCAGAGGAATCAAGCACCCTCAATGCTCAACTTGTTGAATAGCTTTGTCCTACAATGGTAAATTAAACCTACAAGTGTCTCATTTTGTTCCAATATTGAACCTAAATTACCAGGGTCCTGGCTGAAATCAAGCCTAGCCAGAAACAGTTGTCTTGCAAGATTGGAACATAATGATCTCATTGAATTGGAGAACAGGTAGTTCAGAGGAAGATGAGCAGGGATTGGCATTCATGATTCTGACTATGCTTTTGGTGATACTTCTAGAATGAGTGTTCCTTACTGTGAGGCATCCCTCTGTCCTCTACACACACACACACACACACACACACACACACACACACACACACACTCCTGGGAGATTAGAGAATAAGCTACTTTTGGCCATTTGACAATGAGAAACCAATGTAAGTATATTCTTTGTTCTTAAGAATTATACCTTGAATGGTGGAGCCAAGATGTCAGAGTAAAGGCAAAGACTCTTCTGAACTCACAAATTCCTTTTCAAACAACTTTAAATGATGTCTCAAAATGAATTCTGGACCAGAAGAACTAAAATACATAAAAAAAAGTGGTGAAAGAATTTTTCAGCCCAAGGCAACTTAGAAGGTCATCAGGAAAGGTCTGTCTCACTGGTTGAGAATGGAGGAAAGACAACAGCAGGCCTTGAGTGTGGCTGATTCTGCAGTGGCAGCTTCCAGAACACTCAGTCCACAGACCATAAAGGGATAGGACAACTACACAGATGGAGATTATAGGGGAACCTTTGCTGGCACTGGATGTAGGACTCCATTGTATTGCCTATATGAAGATTTGGGTCACAATCACAGGGCAAGGGGGAGCACTACTACACTGGAGTATGTGGCCACAGAGAAATGGAGACCTTGATCACAGTTCCAGGGCATAAAAGAGTGCTTGTGGTCATTTACAGACTAGATTACAGGTCAGGAGAGTAGTGACTATATCTCTCCTTAGATTGTAATGCTTTGGTAGATCTGAAAACTTACAGACTCCTAGTAGTAGCTCTGAAAATAGCAGCACAAAAAAAAGAACCCAAAACAAAACAACAAACCTGAAAGCTTGAGACAGTACCTCATTATCCCAGGCAGCATGTTTTAACATGAAGTTAAAAGTCAAGAAATAGGCTAGAAAAATGAGCAAACAACATAAAAAGGACCTGATCATAAAAAGTTACTATGGTGACAGGGAAGATCAAAACGCAAACTCAGAAGAAAACAACAAATTCAAAATAGCTACATCCAAAACCTCAAAGAAAAATGTGAATTGGTCTCAGGCCCAAAAATTCTTAGAAAAGCTTAAAAAGTGTTTTGAAAATCAAATGAGAGGCAGAAGAAAAATTGGGAAAAGATATGACAGTAATGTAAGAAAATAATGAAAAAAGAATCAATAAGAGAATCAGGAAAGAGAAATCATAAGGGATTCCATAGTGTAAAACTATTTACATTCCTACGTGGGAAAATGATACTTATATCTTTTAAGTACTTTATCATCATTAGGGAAGTTAGAAAGAATATACACAGACAGAGAGCACAGGTGTGAATTGACTATAATGGGATGGTATCTAAAAAAATAAAATTAAGGTGTGAGGAAGAAGGCTGCACTGAGAAAAGGGGGAAGGGAGAGGTAGAAGGGGGATAAATTATCTTAGATAAAAGAGATACAAAAGAGCTTTTACAATAGAAGGGAAGATGGGAGACAGACAACACTTGAACCTTACTTTTATCAGAATTTGCTCAAAGAGGGAATAACATATACACTCAGTCTGATAAAGACCTTATTTCTCAAATATATAGAGAACTCCATCAAATTTATAAGGATACAAATCATTTCCCAAATGATTAATGGTCAAAGGATGTGAACAGGCAGTTTTCAAATTAAAAAAAAAATAAAAGCTATCTATAGTCAAATAAAAAAAATACTCTAAATCACTATTGATTAGAGAAATGCAAATTAAAACAACTCTTAGGTACCACCTCACATCTATCAGATTGGCTAATATGACAGAAGAGAAAAATGACAAATATTGGAGGTGATGTGGGAAAATTGGGATACTAAAGCAATATTTGTTCAGTTATAAAGTGATCTGACCATTTTGGAGAGAAATTTGGACTTTTCCCAGAAGGCTATAAAATTGTGCATAAAACCCTTTGACTCAGCAATGCTACTGGTAGGTCTGTATCCCAAAGAAATCTTTTTGTTTGTTTGTTTGTTTTTTTAGGGAATTGGGGTTAAGTGACTTGCTCAGGGTCACATGGCTAGTATGTGCCAACTGTTTGGTCTGAGGCAGATTTGAACTCAGGTCTTCCTGACTTCAGGGCCAGTGCTCTATCCACTGCGCCACTTAGCTGCCCCTAAAGAAATCAAAAGAAAAAAAAAAGGAAAGGACCTATTCATACAAAACCTTTTTTTTGGGGTGGCAAAAAATTGGAAACTGAGGGGATACCCATCAGTTATGGAATAGTTCAACAAATTGTGGTATATAATTTTGATGTAATGCTATTATGCTATAAAAAGTGATGAACAGAGTGCTTTCAGGAAAAAAAAAAACTTGAAAAGACTTACATGAACTGATGCAGAGTGAAATGAGCAGAACCAGAAAAACAATGTATACAAAACAGCCATATTGTATGATGATCAACTGTGAATGACTTAGCTCAGCAATACAATGCCCCAAGATAATTTCAAAGGACTTACGATATAAAATGATGTCCACCTCCAGAGAAAGAACTGAGGGAGTCTGAAAGGAGATCAAAGCATACTTTAAAAAATCTCTCTTTTTTTTTTTAGTGTTTTCTTTTAAAATATGCTAATATGGAAATATGTTTTGTATGACTGCTCATATATAACCTATAGCAAATTACTAGCCTTTTCAATGGGGAGGGGGAATAGAGGGAGAGAATCAGGAACTCTAAAGTTTAAAAAAGGAATGTTAACTTTTTTTTTTTACATATACTTAGAAAAATAAAATATTTAAAATAGAATTGCAACAAATTATACTATAGGCCCTTCAGCTTTACAGGGCCTTCCAGCCTTGGTAATTTAAGCCCCCCCACAAAGTTCTACTAGGGAATCTCTTCAGAAGTCAATTTCCCTTCAAAACAGCTTAAAGGGATTGAATTTGGTGGGAAGGAGAGAGATTTTGTAAAGAACTCAAAACTCAGGCCCCAGGAGCATTTCTTCAATGTCAGGGGAAACAAATACTGCTTGCACATAGAAATTAGAACACACATACAGGCCTAGAGGAGTCTTTGGCTTTGTTGCTTTCTGTGTCGGTTTGTGTTTTTGTTTTCCCCCAGCACACCCCAGAAGTAGCAGCACCTACAATCCTCTTGTTGAACCAAGGAGAGAAGTGACCCCCATGACTTTGAGGAGTAAGTTCATAGCAGTGGCAACAAGATAGTGTTCAAGGCTAAAGAAACACTTTATCCCAGCATAAAGCTGAAGAACTTGGGCCCTAGTAGGAACAGTTTTCTTGCTCAGGCACATGGGACAATAGTTGACTCTGGTGGAGTGGGAAGCAAACAAAAACTCTGGTACCAGGCGCAGAAGCCATCTCCAGTAGCAGTCCACAGCAGTGGACAATGGGCAAAGATACCCACAGAAGAGGAAAAGTTGGCTTTCAGAAGTGGTGGCAGCCCAGTGGGCCTGTGCAGTGGCAAAAGGCAGGTCCATTGTAATCTATTGCTGACTTTAATGTAAAACTGAATGCCCTTCTTCATCTTTGCCAATATAAAACTCAGTGATCATTGCATTTCCTCCCCCTTGATAGGGCTTAGAGGACCAAGGGGTGGCTTTATTGGAAGGGAGCTTCCTTTATGACAATGAAGAGGACATGAAATAGTCTAACTAGCTCCAGAGAAAAAGGAAGGAGTCCTTAAGAGTCCTCTCCTTGGTCAAAGATATTGTGTTTCCATTAGATTCCTTAGGAGAAGATCCTGGGTAATAGGACTAGGAACACTAAGTGGATAATGGTATAGGGCAGTTTTTCCTGACCTGTGATAAGAATCAATGACTATGAAAGAAATATAATCATCTTTGCTATAGCCCTAATATTCCTGGTAGGGGCAGTTAGATGGTGTATTGGATAGAGCACTGGGCCTGGAGTCAGAAAGAGAGGAGTTCAAATCTAGCCTTAGATACCTACTAGCTGTGTGACCTTTGGCAATGCACTTAGCCCCGTTTGCCTCAGTTTCCTCGTCTGTAAAATGAATTGGCAAACTATTCTAGTATCTTTGCCAAAAAACCCCAAATGGTTTCATAAAGAGTTGTACATGACTGAAACAAGTGAATAACAGTATGTTCTTCCTGCTTGTGGTCACCTTTTTGGACTGAGAGATACATTGTGAGTTGCAAATATTTGGCATCACTCACCATATGGACAAAATTATTTAGACTGGAGATTCAATCTATTCTGGCACTCTTCCAGATTCAGCCACCTCTTCAGGGAACTTTTACATTGTATGTTTTGCTTTTATGATATTTCTATTTAGTTTTTCTTTTTATTCTTTAGTGCTGCTTACATCTGACTTTTAATATATTATTTAAATAATAGAAAGTCATTTAGACCAGTGGTGTCAAGACAGAGGTCACTAAGCTGTACATATGCATCCCTTATTGGGATTCTAAATCAATATGTGTGGGCCACATACAGATTTAGTATTAAAATGTAATGATATCTGTGTTTTATTGTATTTTTATTTATTTTGTTAAATATTTTCCAATTTCATTTTAATCAGGTTTGGGTCATACTTGGGAATGTTGTGGGTCACATGCAACATAAAAGCTACATGTTTGACCCCTCTGCTGTACAAGACCTGAGGAACCTAATCACAAAGGAGTAGAGGAGGAGTATTATACCCCCTTCTACCTACTCTCCTCCAAAGCCCATACAAGTTAGACAAGTCCATTGCTCCAATATCTTAAAACAAATAGGGATGCTCCAATATCTTAAAGCAAATAGGGATGCTTAAAATAACCATACTTAATAATACCAGTATTAAATAAATGGGTGACTTATGTCATTAAATCTAGATATCTAAAATGAAATATTCCTTGAGATTTTGTTGGTTCAGGGGCTTAAAAGTACAGACTATTGGTTTTACTTCCTCATTATGGGAGAATAAAGCAGTCATGAGGAGCATCAGGAACACTCTGATGCTTGGTTGGAGGCTCAATATAGGTAACTCCATTCAGCTGAACCAACTGGAGGTCTTAATGCTTATACTTTCTTGAATATCCTTCTCATGCTATGAGTAAAGCGATTTTCTTTTTATTAATAATTGAAATACCTGAGTATCTCATTTTGTTCCATTATTGAGCCTAAACTTTCATTGGACTGACCTGAGTAAGGCCCAGTACAGACTATATGTCTTTGTAAACTATATTTAAGAATTGTTGAAGCCAAACACATTCATCACATGATTAGTTAATTCCCTGTCTAGAAGGCACACTGAACTTGACTTGACTGGTTCCAAGGTGTATATCTAGGTAAGAGGTCCTGAGAGTTTGAACAAGTATAGTATCTGTGTGAATAGAGAGAAAAAGACAACTGCAAGAGGTATTGTAGAAGCAGAAATTACAGGAGTTAGAAAAAAAAAACTGGACATGTAGGATGAGAGTTGAGGAATTCGGGGCAACAAGAAGGTTGCAAACTTGGGAAATGGGAAAGATGTTTGTGCTCTTGACAAAAATGGGAAAGTCTGGAAGAAGGGTGAGTTTTTTTAGAAAGAAAATAATGAAATATGTACATCAGATCATAATCTATCCATCTCTATTAATTCTGTGCGACTTGTTCTATCTCACTGAAAAAGAAAGGGTAAAAAAATCTTACTCAGTGGTTATTACCTCAGAGTGCAGACCCACCAGAGGTGTACCTGCTAAAGATATGTGATCTTCCAGTGCAAAGAACATGTGTATGCAAGAACCAGGGGGAGTTTTTCTTAGTGGAACCTGTGCAGAAGCTACAGGCAGAGGTACCTAGGTCATAGTTAAAGGGCTAGTCCCTATTGAAGATTGATGAAGAGAAAAGGGAGAATGGGGCAGTGTTCAGTGGTCATAGGTGAAGGGAGTAGTGGGGTTTTGTTGAAAATATACCACTACATCACTGTGGGACATCCTAGAGCTGCCTGGTAGAGTATAGCCTGTCCCTTGGAGACCACTGCCCTAGAGAAGGAGAAGGGAGTTGAAAGAAGGTACTTAGTAGTTCTTGAAAATAGGATGCCACTGATGAAGACTATTCAAATAAATACAAGAATAGTGTGGACACAGGGATTTCTTAACTACTTATTATTTATTAACTTCTTATCCAGACTGAGGAAGAGAAATATATGTATATACACATATAATAACAGCAACAAAAAGGATAAAATGAAGAAGTAGTGGGCTGTAGAAAGGAAAAGTACACATATTTAAGCTTATGGATAAAACTGGAGAGGAAATTCTTCAAGTAAAATAAATTATAATTCCCTAGGAATGATTACTACTCCCCAACCCCCAGCTCCCATCCCCCCCACAAAAAAAAAAGGCTAAAGAGTAAGACCATGATTTGGATCTGGGCTGGGATAAAAAAGAAAAAAAAAGCTAAATCTGTTGTGGGGTGGGGAAGGAACAATGAAGAATGGGTTTAGATTGTTTCAAGAAAAAGAAGACACACATCTCTAGTGGAGTTTTGAGGTACAGATGATACGTGTATAGGAAAGACCACATAATGTGGTGGATAGAGTTACGAAAAACTGGGTTCAATTTCTATCACTTCTACATAGTGGATGTATAACACTAGGCAAGTCACTGAGCCTTTTTGGCATCCCAGGGAAATCTTAAAGACTAAGTTTCAAAGCAGGTTATGATCTGCTTTGGTAGATGAAGTTTCTTCACTTAGAGTTCTCTGTATCTTTGAAATCACATTTCCAGTCTAAAAGAAAAAAATTAAAAAATAGATATCAATATTAATAGATGTGTTTTTTACATGAAGTAAATTGTTGGGCTTTGTTTCTACATTTATTCTGCAAAATTCTTCCTTTTTGCAGGTAGTTCATCCCATTAACACTTAAGTTACTCATTGTTAAGTATTTTTTCTTCCCTTCAAATTCTTTTATAGTATCTGGTTTTGATGGAGAGAAAAAAAAGATTCAATTTGAAAGTTAATGGAATGTACTCATCCAAAAAACAGGAAAAGTGTTCCAAAATAGAATACAAAATGAAATTTTCTATGTAAAATAACCACATTTAAAACATGATGCTCCCAGGGTTAAAAATGCAGAACTGGAGAACTTATGCTTCAATTGAATATAAAAAAGTAGGAATGTTAGTAATGAATTCAGACAAGGAAAGACTAAAAATGGATATTGTTCAAAAAGGCAAATAAGGATGCTTAAAATCACCATACTTAATAATACCAGTATTAAATAAATGGGTGACTTATGTCATTAAATCTAGATATCTAAAAGAAAATGTAACTGAACTGCACAAAGACCTATATACTTAAGATAATAATGGTTGTTATGATAATTGCCTTTTTCAGAATTAGAGAAATCTAACTGAGAAGTAAGAAATTATGGATTTGGTCATGATTTGAGATAAAAATATATGTTACACTTAGGGTGATTATTTAATAGGAATCAGGAGAAATATCCTTAAATTTCAGCATTAACAATATATATGAGTTAAAAATGTCTAGTTTCTGAAAATTGCTTTGCATGCAAATATTTCAGCTGCAGTCACATATTCTACAAATCCAAGGATCATGCAAAATAAGGCTGCATAAGAAGCCTTATAAATCTGACATTTAGGAAGAGTAGAACATCATGTATACTAGATAAAGAGATTTTTCTTGGTACAATTATCCATAGCCATCACTAGACCTTTTTTTGCCATAGATTAATAAGCTTAGAAAACCATTTTCTCATAGAACATATGTGATTGTTATAGTCCAATAAATATTGTAGCGGAACTTCAATTTCTGTATCTACTGCAACTGTGGTGACTCGCCCAGGGTCACACAGCTAGTAAGTGTCAGGTGTTTGAGACTGGATTTGAACTCAGGTCCTTCTCACTTCAAGGCCAGAGCTCTATCCATTGTGCCATCTGTGCCAACTGATGGTATATCCCCCAACTGTGGTATATCTTTAAGGGAGTTAAATCTGTTTCCCTGATGTGTTCATCTTGGGCATTATCACTGTGTGTGTGTGTGTGTGTGTGTGTGTGTGTGTGTGTGTGTGTGTGT
>NW_020954585.1:26965150-27004504 GCF_900497805.2 Vombatus ursinus
TGTGTGTGTGTGTGTGTGTGTGTGTGTGTGTGTGTGTGTGTGTGTGTGTGTATGTATGTATAAGTATATGTGTATATATATATATATATACATGTATACACCCTTCCCTGAATAAAATATACTTTTGATCATGCATGTCTAGATATCTTCGATATTTTAGATTCCAAAGAATAGGTCAATAGGAAGCCTTGGCTCTTCACCACACTGACAAATTGTATGCGTAACATTCTCACTCAACTTCTTCAGCATTAAACTAGAGAGATAATTTGGATACTTATATAACAATTTATTGCCACTTATTCAGGCTTCCATGCCTACTGGCCTTTGAGTCTGTTCTATTGGGTGGTCTAGAGTGAATAGGGCAAGTCTCTTCTCAGTGGGATCAAGCTTTATAGTTATCCCTCTGTTTCCTTGGGACCCACATTGTTGGAGAACAGGCATGTTCTGTAGATCTATTCTCTCTCTTCTCTCCAGAATGGATTAGTCTCCTTTAGACTGAGGACGTCTTGAGAGCCTTCTCTATTCCTCATTGGTGTATTCAAATGTAGATTCTCTTTTATCCTGGTTTTGACTTTGAACTTTCCTGTACAGGCTATTCACTTCTGTCAATAAGTCTAGCTACAGATGATGGATGGAACCTTCATGGGATTTGATTCTGTGACTTTCACATCCTCTTGTTCTCCAATTTACTGAAGAGGCCAACTAGCTCTCCTATAAACAACAAGGGGTTATGATAATCCTATCTGTAAGACTCTGGTTCTTCTATAGAGATATTTTGTAAACTGGTAGGTAGCTATCTCTAAGGTGGGGGGGAAGAAAAAAGAAATTTACAGGAAAACTTTAATATATATTTAAAAGAAATAGTGAGTTGTATATAATAGATTTGGAGTTTCATGTGTAATCATCTTTTTTTAAAATTATACTATATGATGGATATGCTTGTTTTACCCCATAAATTGAAAATAAAATAAATTTTTAAAAATAAACTGATAGGTAGACTTCTTAGTATCTTAATTACTTAATAAGGGGTGGTTCTCCACTAGTATGCTTATTTTTCCTTGGGCACTAAGAGATCACTCTCAAACCCCTCTGTGTGAATGAATTTATGTGTTGTACCATTGCAGTAGACAACCTCTCAACTTACCTCTAATTTGAGTGATGTAATGATGTGTCTAAATTTCTCCAATATTGTGGAATGGCTCTTGATGAAACAATATGTATTCAGTAATGCCTATGTCTTTCTGAGTAGAATTATAGGAAAGAATTAGAAGGCCACAAATTGACCCTATCATGCCTTCTGCTTAAGCCCCAGGAACTATCACATGTCCAATAGTTTGTGATTAAAATGTTCTCCATGTGGGATATGCATAGTTTTGAACTTCTTGATACCAACCATGCCAAAAATTCCCTTAGTATCTAGCTCTCTAAAATTCAACTTAGACCACACTAAATCTTGGCAAGTAAACCATAAACTAAGACTTACTCCTCCCTTAACACTTTGACCACTGTGGAAGCCCTATAGTTTATGATTGGATATGCCTGGGCATACTTGTTTAAGTGGTCTATTATAACTACAATGTTGTTTGTATTCCCTTTTTCAGAGAACTGGACCCTTTAGAACTATTCTCCAGATCCAAAAGTTTCCTGTTTCTTGTTTCTTGTAAGTCTCCAGGCAACCAGAACTATTTTTTTTTCAATACCACTGGCATTTCTTGCATACATCCTCTGCCATTTAGGAAGAGTAGAACCTCTTGTACACTACACAGATTTTTCTTGATACAAGTATCCCTAGCCATCACTAGACCTTTTGTTGGTGTAGATTAAGAAGCTTATAAAACCATTTTCTCATAGATCATGTAGGATTGGTTATAGTCCAATAAAGTATTGCACGGCAGAGCTTCAATTTCTATATCTGCTACAACTGTAGTCTATCTTTAAGGGAGTTAAATCTGATTCCCTGATGTGTCCATCTTGGACAATATTGCTGTATATAGAATCTCATTCTGCAGCTGTGCTTGTCACCAGTTGTCTATGCTCAATCTGGGTAGAGTGCATATTCTCAAAGCTATAAGATTTATTTGAACTGAATGTACAGTCTCCAGAGGCAGTACTGGATTCTCAGCTATGCTAAGTTCCATTCCCTTCATGCCACAGATAGCCTTCATTCCTTCTACGAAGACCACTGTGGTTTTTGTAACACAGGGCCTGTGGGACAGACATCTGCCTCTACATTGATTTTCATTGGTCAGTAATACATATTGAACTCATATTTAGCCTAGGTCACTACCTTTTTTTGATTGCAGAATAAAACTTAGCACTTATTAGAATTTAGGTTAATAGATTGCTATCTGTCCATAACTGTTATTATGTTCCATATATGTATTCCTGAAACTTTAATGACACTTTGAGGCCTGGAGATTTTGTATCATTGAATGTAGCAGGACTTTGGCAGTCATTGTTCTTCTTCTAAAAAATTGTCCCTAAGTCATCTAAACTAGTATCCAGCCCTTAGATTGGAAAAATCCAACACTGGAAACATGTGTGAGATAGCTGTTCTCTGAAGGCTGGGTTATATTTCTCATCTCAGTGATCTCCAAAAGGTGCTAGTATACCTAGTCCAATCAAGTAGACAACATTTAGTAAATACCTTGTGAGTACCAGGCAGTGTCCTGTTTGATCTTCTCAGCCCCTCTAACCATGTTTCTTCTCAGTCTCACACACACATATACATTCATACAAATACATACATACATATATGCATATATATATGAGATTATTAAGAGTTTCTTCAATGTGGCATAATTCTTCATGATCTTAGAAAGTGACCACTAAACTCCAGAAACAGAATCACCTCTTGATAATTCTTCAGAAACATCCAAGTGATGAATATCTCTAATTTCTTAGTGCCAGTAGTTACCCTCCGTTAAGATTCTCTACAAACCAAGTGTTCAGCAGAGGATTAACAAAGCTGAAACCTATCAATTAACTGCTTTACACCAGCTGCCCTCCATCCATTTAACACCTTTAGGAGTTTTTCTTCATGTTCTTCCAGCATCTTCCTAAATATTATGAAAGCATCTAATTCAACTTCTACCTTTAAATAGTTCATATGAACTAACTCCATTTTTCATGAAATTCTGAAAAATGGAGAGAACCCAGAAATCCATTAAGGCATGAACCAAGGTGGTAGATCACCCTGGACACACGAAAGGTGACATATCTTCATCTTTCTCTGCAATAGGTACCTGATTGTATAAACTATGCAAGTCAATAACTGCCTAGAGGAAAATCCAGGATATCCTCAAGATGTAATATTGTATATTATTCTAACTTAAGACACATTTAAAGGTCATTAGTCTACAAATAGCCTCATCTTTCCTGTCTTTTTCATATTCACACAACATGTGAGGCCCATAGACCATAGGACTGTGATGATGCAGGATCTCATAATTTTACAGTTGGAAGGCAATTCAATACCTAGCAAAAAGGAATTCCTACTGATTCATTAGAGAGATTTGGATGATACACTAAACAGAGTGTGGAGCTTGGAGTCAGAAAGGCTTGAGTTTAATCCTATCTCTAACCCTATCCAGCTGTAGAACTCTGGACAAAACACATAATCACTCTGTGCCTCTATTTTCTCATCTGTAAAATGGAGTTAATAATAGCACCTATTTCTCATGGTTGTTCTGAAGATCAAATAATATAATACATATAAAACATAATTTATTGTTCCATACCTATTAAGTAGTCATCTAAGCACTGCTTAAATATCCCCCAGTTAGTGGGGATCTATTGACATTCAAGGCAGTCTATACCACTTTTGGACAACTCTAAATGTTAGATAGTTGTTCTTAATTTCAAACCTAAATTTCACCAAATGAGGTAATATCTGTAAATCACTTTATTAACTTTAAAGCTTTAAATGAATACTAACTAATGTGATGATAATGATGATGATGATGATGATGATTCATGCCCTCTGGTGACAAACAGAATAAAGCGAATCCCAATAGCCCTTCATGTACTTGAAGAGACTTCACAAGCTCCCTCTTTTGTTTTGTCATTTCCAGTGCAAAGATTACTGTCTCTCATGGCCACTTATCTTCAAACATACACATTTACTCAGAATTATGCAGTACTCCCTAGGCTCATGGTTGTCTTGATCTTTCCAAGATTGTTGACTCAACTCAGTCCCTAGTGTAGAAACTCTTTTCCCTACCCCCCCACCAAAGAATATCCAAGTATTTCCCAGATAGGGTTCTATCTTAAATCTAACTCTCCTGTACTAGAACTTCTGTCCTCAAAAGACATCCTGGATCTATAGATTTAGGAGTCAGGGTATGTATGTAATAGAATATAACTGGATTTCACCAAGGCATTTGACAAAATGATTCATGATATACTATGGACAAGATGGAGAAATGTGGAATGGATGAGTCCATAGGTAGAAGGATTGAGGAAAAGTTAAATAAATGTACCCAGTGATTGTCTATATTAATGTGGATAAGAGGGTTGCTATGGATTTGTATTCAGAATCAGAATTCAAAAGAGCTTAGTGTCATCTTGGGCGACTCACTTAACTTTGTTGGGCTCCAGCTTCCTCATCTACGAAATGAGAGGGTTGAATTAAAGAATATCTAAGATACCTTCTATCTCTAATGTGTGATCCTATGAACCTGGACAGAGGTCTGTATTGAAGAAACTTAGGGACCTGCCATTGCTCCTGTTCTTTCCATCATTTTTACTAATGACTTGCATGAAGGCATAAATGATTATTTAGCCTATTTGTAAATGACATTAATCTGGGAGGGGTCACTTATAAACTAGTTGACAAAATCATGCTCCTGAAAATTTTTGGTGGATTAGACTGATGGAAAGAAAGAAAGGATAAGCATTTATTAAGCATCTACTATGTGTCTAGTACTTTGCTAAGCACTTTATGAGTATTATCTCATTTGATCTTCACAACAACTCTGGGAGGTAAGTACTATTATTAGCCCCATTTTACAGATGATGAAACTGAGACACATATAGTTTAAGTGACTTGGTCAAGTAAATGGCTGAGGCTGAATTTGAACTCAGGTTTTCCTCATACTAGAGCCAGTGGTCTATCCTCTGTACCACCTATCTGCCTTATCTAAGTGGGCCAAACCTAATGAGATGAAATCTAATAGGAATAAATGTTATGTACTACACTTGAATTTAAAAAAAAAATCCATAGGTACAAGATGGAAGAGTTATAGCTAAACACAATTCAATTGGAAGGGAGTTACTAAATTGTGAAAACATTATCAATCAAGAGTGTGACTTGGCAGTCACAAAAACTGAAGAAGATTATAGACCGCACTAGTAAAAATAAAGTGTCAAGAGTGAAGGGGATAATAGTCTTGACTATACTCTCTTCTGGTAAGAGTACTTCTAAAGTATTCTGTTTAATTCACGATGTCACATATTAGTGCAATTGCTTATTCAGCAGGTAGGGACAACTAGGTGGCTCAGTGGATATGGTACTGGACCTGGAGTCAGGAACTCTTAAAATCTTAATGAGTTCAAATCTGGCCTTACTCACTTACTATTTATGTGACCCTGGACAAGTCACTTAACCCTGTTTGCCTCAGCTTTCTCATCTTTAAAAAAAAAAAATGAGCTAAAGGAGGAAATGGCAAGCCATTCAGTATCTTTGCAAAACAACAACAACAAAAAAACAAACAAACAAAAACAATTGGGGTCACAAAGAGCGGGACACAACTGAAATGACCCAACCTCAAAAGAGTGTGACTTGAAGAGGGCACGAAGGATGGTTAGACAATCAAAACCATGTTTTGTGAGGACTGGCTAAAGAACTGAGTATATTTAACCTAGAACAGAGAAGACTTAGTAGGGAACATTGTAATATTTTTAAGACCTATGAATTAAACTTGTGCTTTTTGACACCAGAAGGCATGAACTAGAAACAACTTCAAAGACGCCATCAATAAGCACTCAAGAAGGATCTCTGCTAAGTTCTGGTGATACACAGACTCTCTGCCCTCAAGGAACTCACATTCTAATGTGAGAGACAACATGCAAACATCTATGTACATACAAGGTAGAGAGACTATAGTGAGAAAGATTCTACACTAAGCAGGAATATCTTTGATATAAAAGAAAACTTCCTAACATTTCCCAGAATTTGAAAAGTGGAATGGAAAGTCTTAGGAGGTTACTAAGCAAAAGGTGTATGATTATTTTGCCAGGGGTGATGTAAAGATACTTGTTGTTCAGGCATGGTTTGGACCTGATTGACCTCAGACCACTCATATGTTCTAGTGCTGAGTCAATTTGCACGTTTTCCCAGAGACACTCTCTCTTCCTATACAGCATCTGTAAGAAGCTCAGAGTGGTGTCATTCATGAGCTGCTATCTCTTGAACCTTCTCCAAACTTGTCTCCAAATTCTAGAATCACTCTGCTGAGATTGGCACCAGATTTTAACCAGAGGTGTGCTGGAGTTAGCTTAAATTGGCTGGGGAGAGCTGATTTTATTTTATTTTTTCATTCTGAGCATTTACAACTTGGAAATTAACAATTGCTACATATCAGGGCTTGTTTTATTGCTTTATTAATTGTCTAGACTTAAAAATGTGATCGAGAAAATCGTGATAATTCAGAGTAAACGTAAAAGCATATTTTGTGTACATTTTCCCTACTCTGGAAAGCCAGTTGTTAAACATTTATCAGAATACAACTGGTTCTAGCATGCATTTCATGTCTTTAGCTGGGCTTAAACTAAGGTTTCCTGACACCTCATATTACCTCAAATCTTGTTATCCCTATGCTACCTTAATTGAAGTATGCCCTGAAAGGAACCTAAGCACTGTAGGGAATCACCCCTGAAGGCCCAAATGTAACCTCAAATTGTTGGGCATCCTTATCTAAACCCTCAAATAACAATGATTCACAATAACTGACACTCCCTCACTTTTCAAACAGCAGGCATGTCTTATTCTAACTATTTTGTCTCCCCCTTATTTATAAATTGCCATTATTTTCCTATTTTCAACATTCATTCAATTGCTAAAGAGTTAATTTGCTAGATATACTTACATCACTAATTACCAGTGGATAATATCTTTATCCTGATGCTCATTTATGTTGAGGAGAAGGGGTAATTCACAACCATGCATAACTGTTTGAATGCTGCATCTTCCCTGAACAAATACCAGCCTTTCCCTGGGGTTCAGCACCCTAACAGAGATGAACTTGGAGGTCCCTTCATGCTCTGAGATTTTATGATTTTATGAATGAAATCCAGGCGTTTTCACTCCCGACTTTTTCCTGTTGAAAACATGAGAGTGACCACACAACTTGGTACTGAATCATGTACATGATGAAAAGGTGGAGAAGAGCATTGGCATTTATATAATACCTACTGCATTCCAGGCACTGTGTGAACACTTTACAGATATTGTCTCCTTCGATCTTCACAACAATTTTGCAAGCTAAGTACTATTTTCATCCCCATTTTACAGTTTAAGAAAATGAGGCAGACAGAGGTTAAGTGTCTTGTCCCCTCGAGGTCACACAACTAGTAAGTGTCTGAGGCTGGATTTGAACTTAGCTCTTCCTGATGTTAGGCCTGGAACTCTATCAATGGTGCCACCTAATTGTCTCTGAGATTGAAAACTTGACATGCAATAAAAGTGTTATAAGTCCCACATTTGGGTTCTAGTTTAAAAGGGTGATACCTTTCTAGTTAGTGAATCTTCTCATTGCTGTGGGGTTGTCTGTAAAGAGGTGGTAAAATCTTACCTGTTGAATCAGGCAACTCATCCCCAATGAGGAGAGCAGGTAGGGGTTCTGGTGAGTCAAATTCTGGTTGAATGAAGCTGCATTGTACTATCAAGAAACCTACTTCTTCTGTTCTACCCTGAGTATTTCAGTTACCAGGTTAAGGGTCAGATTAATTGACATCTTCCTTTTGCACATACAAACCATGATTACATGATACGCAATACTTGGTAGTAGATCTTTTTTTTTTTCCCAGAGGAAATTTCTTGGTAAGGTCCCAAAGCAGAGCTGATAGCATCATGTGTATATTAAAATATAATCCAAGGCTTCTTATTTTAATTAGCATGCTGAGCAATAGTAGCAAAAAACAACTAGCTATAGAATGGTGGGGTAGATGGGACACAAGCATTTATTAAGCACTTACTATACTGTGCTAAGCACTTTAAAAATACTATCTCATTTGATCCTTACAACAACCCTGAGAGGTAGGTGCTATTATTATCCCCATCTTACAGTTGAGGAAACTGAGACTGACAGAGGTTAAGTGACTTACTTAGGAAGTGTCTGAGGCTGTATTTGAACTCAGTTCTTTCTAAGTTCAGGCCCAGCACTCTGTCCACTGCACAAGCTGAATACCTCTGGATGAGGAGGAATCTTAGCTATACATACAATGTATAGTTATTTTCTTCAAATCTGAACTATCCATAAAAATACTATTTAAATCACATTGTGAAAAATTATTATGATTTAACTTTTTTGGGGTAGAGGGATCTTAGGCCTATAATTTAATTAGTTTAGGTAAATCTGTATAACTGTTCTGCAACCCATAATCCTAAAGAGTTACTGGGGGCACTGGGGGTTAAGTAACTTACATAGGATTACTCATCAAGCATGTGTCAGAAGCAGGACTGAATCCAAATCTTTCTGTCTCTGAGTTCAGTCCATCTTGATTCCAAGGCCAGTGTTTTCTCCATTAAGTCATGCTGCCTCTTATTGATATGACAATGAGATATTAAAATGTTGATTTCTTCTGCCACTTTCCCTTTCAATCTTTGGCTAAAACAATGATTTCATTTTCAGACATACTGTAAGATGATTGCTTGAAATATACCAAGTTTAGTAATTCACTCCCGTCTCCTTCCCCCATTTTTCCCTTTGGGTTTGACAGTATCAGCACTGTCTTTGTAAGATGGAATGTGGTCATCCACAAAGCAGTTGTTGAAAAATGCTGTTTTGCTTTAGTAAAAACTTCCAGAATATGACCTGGAGAAATTTCAGTAAATAAAAGTATATCTGATAAGGTTTCATTCTCACTTCTGCCTTGAGATGCTGTGATCTAGAAGGTTAGTAAGAATCATGCCCACCAGCTGCACATTTTCTTGCTACTTCCGCAGATAGCAAAGTCAAAATCTCATCCAGGCTTTTCCTCGTTTTAACCAGTGGCTGGAGAGTTAGGTCAATAACTTCTATTATTTAGGTTCCATCCCTCAATGAGATAGCTTTTGCTTGTGAAAGAACACATACACACATACACACAGCGAATGCAAATGAGAAGCCAAATACAGCAAAGGGATAACAACTAAACTGTTATATGAGAAATAATAGGTTTTATTCAACTATATGTTCTCACTAGCAACAGCAGAAACAAAACAGAATTTGAGATTTGAGGGTGGGTGGATAATGGGGTGTTATGCCACTCATATGATTGTGCAGGCATTATGCAGGTGGTAGAGGTTCTTCATGGCCTGTGGTTCCAATACCTCCCCTTCCTACTGATTATAATATGCAAGAACATAATCTTAAAAAAAAAGAACCCTAGGAACTCCTTTTCCTTTCTTCTTAGATTTATGCCTCCATTTGCAACAAACACAACAAATCTCAAAACATTGCAAATGTAGACCTTTAATTAAAAAAAATGTTCCAATTCAAGGGCACTTCTTAAAGATCCTTCTCTGATGATAATTATTAAGAGAAAAGAGACAGTATTAAGGAATCCATGTACCACTTCTTTGGTACTTTAAGAGATCTATGACCTCAATGGTGTGAAGAGTCCCTCCAAAAATGTAAATCACACCCCTCTACAACATATCTCATACTGTGTCATTCTTACCTATGTGTTTCTGGTAAATGCTACATTGACCCTGGGTGCTAAATGCCTTTTTCTGGTACTTTAAAAACAGATATTAAAACAATAGCTATGCAGCACTTGGATTGTCCACTTTTTTATTAGTTTTTCTTACTACTTAACTGGCCCACCTTCCTTTCCAAGCAAACTTGTTCTTGATAATATGTCTTATTTATACAGAGATGTTCTTCCATACTGCGGAGGTGAGACCAGTGAGGGTAAAGGTAGGAATTACAATCAGCTCATTCAGCTGTTTGAGAAGCTGTCTGGGTCATGGAACTGTTAGTAAATGGCAGGTATCTCAAGCAAGTTCAGTAAGCCGAAGACCAGATCGTAAGTGATAGGGAAATGGAGCCCTCATTCCAAGCTTTAGCCTTAACGTTAATGTTAAGGTCAATGTTAGCATAATCAGAAGATATGTTTCAACACAGGCATGCAACTAACATCAGAGGGTAATCAATGGTAAATTCAGAGGTAAGTTAGAGCCGATGCCTGAGTGCAGGCAGGTGGGGTTTGTTCTGGGTAAAGAGAAATAGTTCTAATCTAAAGGACAAATCTGAAAGCTAAGACCATATGTTGAGAAAGAGATGAAATTCTTAAGATAATGACGTTGAAACATTTCCCAGAGGAAAGGTTTCTGCCTTATGTAATGACTGCAATGGTCTTGAGTATTTTAATGTTTCCTTAGAGACATGACTGTAGTGAATAATAAGTAGATGATGGATATGGTAGTATCTCTTAAAGCCTAAAAACTGATTTATATTCTTATCTGTAGTCAGGAAGATCTGAATTCAAGTCCAGACTCAGGTACTTATTAGCTGTGTGATACTGGGAAAGTCACTTAATCTCTCCCAGACTCAGTTTTTTTCATGTGTAAAATGGAGATAATACTAGAATCTACCTTCTCTTGTTGACGTAAGGATAAAATGAGATAATATTTGCAAAGTGATTCGCAAACCTGAAAGTGCACTATTAATGCCAAATATTCACATTGTCTATAGTGGGGATGTCAGACTTTATTGTAACTTCTGCTTTCATCTGCAAACCAATATTTATTCCCTACTATCCCATAAAACGTTTCAGGAATTATATTTCTGCCTTTAGGAATGTGTTTTTACCGAGTTTGGCAAGTAATCATTGTTGACATCAATGTTTAAGGACTGTGTATACTATCCACACAGAGTATCCTGAGCAAGATCTTTGGAGTCATTTAAACTGCCATTGCAATATCAATGTGGCCTTGAAACACATGGTTCATAAATCACTATAATACTAAAGGGACATTTCATAGTTCAAATGATACAATGGTCTATCCATTGGTCATACAGAGTCTGAAAGACTATCCTTTTTTCCTTATCTTGATTCTTTTTTAGTTTGTGGGTTCTCTGTGGGTTCAGTTTGGTGAGTAGAACAGTTTATGTTAACTGATCCAGGATATGAGGGATTGATTAGTGGTTAGGATCAGTATTTATATATATTTGGTGGTATTCATAGAGGAAGAGTTATGACAAAGCCAAAATTTTTCTTTCTTTCCCCATATGGACAATTCAGAGGCCCAAGATTTGAATCTGCTTGATATAAATTAATCTCTAGAAATTCATGGAGACCCCAGGTCATTGGTCTTATATTCATTTTTCTAGGTTAGAGGCAGGTTGGATCAGATTTCTTGTCCATCAGAACCATCAACGAAGAAAGCAGAAACACATCTGACTTTCCTGTGTCAAAGAGATGCAAATTCTCTTCTTGGATATTGATTAAAGTAGATGATCTCCAAAGTCTTTTCCAACTCTGAGATTTGATTCTTCTTAGCACTGGGCCAGAAGTTCTACATTCATGGCAGTGTGGTACTGACTAATGGCTTCATAGTTTCATCCAAGAAAGTGTTTAGAGTTAGCAAAGTAGAATATGTGAACTCCAGCTTATGATTAGGTTGTACTAGGCCAGTCATTATTTGACTCCAATCTATTTAGGAACAGAAGAGACCTTGCAGTGTTCTGGGTGAGAAATTCAGTGTACTTTTCTACTATAGCCCATGAGGATTTGTTCTCATGTGTGCTATATCTAATCCAGATGTTGCCCCTAAAGTATATCCATGACTACAGTCAAGGGAAGGTATAGCTATTATACTAGGGCCACATGCAGGAAATTTTGAGATGTGGCAAAATCCACAAGAATTTAGATTTATGAAAACAGTGGTCAAGGAGCTCCAGCTCCAAAGGTAGGAGAAAATGGGCCTGTGAAAAGGCTACAATGCTTGAGGACCTTCATATCTCTCAGGGGACCTTTACTTATTTCCATCACTCCTGGACTATAGTGTCACTTGACAGTTTAGCTAACTGAAAACTGTCTTATAGCCCACAATATAAGCATCATCTCTAAAAGGAACTTTGAATTTATCCAGGGAAAGTCATTACACATACACACCCTGCCCCCTGTCACCTCTTCTACATACACACACACACCAGTTCCAAATGTTTTCTGATGTCTATGGTAATAGAGAAAGGAAGAAGTCCAGGGTGGAGGAGAGTGGTGGAAGGGGTTAGGATGTCTGATGAAGATACAACAGACCTAATCTCAGATAAATTGAGTTTATTTCCAGTTAAACTACCAAATGAGCTCTGGTACACTGCTCTGTGGGCCGATTAGTGTGCAGTTTTATCAGGCTGCCCCCTCCATGAGCTAATTAATGACTGGCTCTTTCTAAATTCTTAAACCAGAACACTGAAGCACTGGTCTACTCTTTTACCATCTCTTCTCATGTTGTAGCCAGAAGATTCAGTAAGTGCTGATTTCCTCATGTAGAGGGTCACTGAAAGCCCCTGAATAAAATCCTCACATTATCCCTACTATTCTTGGTGAGACAAGAGAATGCTCATCTGGCAAGCATGAGGTTGCATTATACTCAAGGCCATAGACCATTTGAGGTCCAGTCTAAATGGAATTCGTGGGGATATGGGACCACATATAATCTGGTTTGGGTTTTTGCTTAGCCATGAAGCTTTTCCAAAGGATTCATCATATTTATCTACTCAGAAGTTCTTAGATTTCAAGGGGTCTATGAACTTAGATAGGAAGTTGTTTCCTTTGTCATCCCACGTATTTTAAACTTTTGAAAACATTATTCTGATAAAGGTCCATAGGTTTCATCAGATTGCCAAAGGGCTCCATGACCCCCTCAACAACTTAAGAACCCCTAATCTAATGAGACTTTTATCTAATTCTTTGTTCCATGCCCTAAATGAAGAATTCTCATTTAAGAATAGTAAGAAAGTGGAGCCAAGATGGCAGAGGGAAAGCAATGTCTTGCTTGAGTTCTCCCCCAAACCCCTCCAAATACCTATGAAAATGGCTCTAAACAAATTCTAAAGCAGCAGAACCCACAAAAAGACAGAGTGAAACAAATTTCTAGCCAAAGAGAGCCTAAATGGTTGATAGGAAAGGTATATAGCGCTGGGTGGGGAAAGGAGCGCAGTTTGGCCTGGGCGCGCAGGCTGCAGTGACCCTGGAGCAGGCCTCAGAGGGCTGAATCACTGGCAGCTGTTGTGGTTTCCTGACTTCTCAACCCATGAACTCCAAAGACAACTTGGAAGGTCAGTGGGAGAAGTCTGTGACTGTGGCGAGTGTTAGGAGCTAGGTCTCAGTTGCAAGTCCGGAGCGCAGCCCGGGACAGGGGCTGTTTCCTGAGCTTCCAGCCCACAGACTGAGGGGGAATTGAGTGACTGATCAGAGGGGGATTGCAGGGATCTCTTTGCCAGTGTTGAGGTAGGAATCTCTTGCTTTACTGGTGTTTGGATCTGGGTCACAGTTCTGATGGGTGGTCCTGGGGTGAGGAGGAATTCTGGTGTGGTGGAGCTTGTTGTGGCGGTGGAGAGGAAACACCTTGTCCCTTATCATAGCACCTTGGAAGAACTGAAAAAATTCAGGTCCTTAGAAGTATCTCTGAAAACAGCTGTACAAACCCCTGAAGCTTGGAACAGTATATTCTCCACATTGGAAGCAGACTCTTACCTTAACAAAGAGTTTATAACTCAAGTAATTGGCTGGGATCATGAGTAAGCAGCGCAAAAAGAGTCAGACTATATTATCTTACTTTGGTGACAAAGAAGACCAAAACATACAACCAGAAGAAGACAATGAAGCCAAAGCTCCTACATCCAAAGACTCCAAGAAAAATATGAATCAGTCCCAGGCCTTGGAAGAGCTCTAAAGGGATTTTGAGAAGCAAGTAAGAGAAGTAGAGGAAAAACTGAGAGTGATGCAATAAAATCATGAAAAACAAGTCAACAGCTTGCTAAAGGAGACCCCCAAAAATACTGAAGAAAATAACACCTTAACAAATAGCCTAGGGGCAGCTAGGTGGCACAGTGGATAGAGCACTGATTCTGAAGTCCAGAGAACCTGAGTTCAAATCCAGCCTCAGACCAAACACTTGACACTTCCTAGCTATGTGACCCTGGGCAAGTCACTTAACCCCCATTGCCTAAAAAAAAAATAGCCTAACCCAAATGGCAAAAGAGGTCCAAAAAGCCAATGAGGAGAAGAGTGCCCTAAAAAGCAAAACTGACCAAATAGAAAAGGAAGCCCAAAAGATTACTGAAGAAAATACTTCCTTAAAAATTAGAATGGAGAAATTGGAAGCTAGTGACTTTATGAGAAATCAAAACAATGTAAAACAATTCCAAAAGAATGAAAAATTAGAAAACAATGTGAAATATCTCATTGGAAAAACAACTGACCTGGTAAATAGATTCAGGAAGGAAAATTTAAAAATTATTGAACTATCTGAAAGCTATGATCAAAAAAAGAGCCTAGACATCATCTTTCAAGAAATTATCAAGGAAAATTGTCCTCATATTTTAGAACCAGAGGGCAAAATAGAAATTGAAAGAATCCACTGATCTCCTCCTGAAAGAGATCCCCAAAGGAAAACTCCTAGGAATATTGTAGCCAAATTCCAGAGTTCCCAGGTCAAGGAGAAAATATTACAAGCAGCCGGAAAGAAACAATTCAACCATTGTGGGAACACAATCAGAATAACACAAGATTTAGTAGCTTCTACATTAAGGGACCACAGGGCATGGAATATAATATTCCAGAGAGCAAAGGAGATAGGATTACAACCAAGAATCACCTACCCAGGAAAACTGAGTATAATCCTGCAGGGGAAAAAATGGTCATTCAGTGAAATAGAGGACTTTCAAGCATTCATGATGAAAAGACCAGAGCTGAATAGAAAATTTGATTTTCAAATACAAGACTCAAGTGGAGCATGAAGAGGTAAACAGGAAAGAGAAAATCATAAGAGACTTATTAAGGTTGAACAGTTTATATTCCTGCATGGAAAGATAATATTTGTAACTCATGAGACCTTTGTCAGTATTAGGGTAGTTGGAGGGCAAAAAAAATATATGTATGTATATATAGATATAGATAGATTGATTGATTGATAGATAGAGAACACAGGGTGAGTTGGAAATGAAGGGGTCATATCTGGAGAATAAAATTAAGGGGTGAGAGAGGAATATACTAGGAGAAGGAGTAAGGGAGAGGTAGAACAGGGTAAATTATCCCACAAAAACCAGAAAAGAAAAGGCTCTTACAGTGGAGGGGAAACGGGGGAAGGTGAGAAGGAATGAGTGAATCTTATTCTCATAGAATTTGACTTAAGGAGGGAATAACATACATACTCAATTGGGTATGGAAATCTGTCTTACCCTACAGGAAAATAGGGGGGGAAGGGGACAAGAAAGTAGGGGGATGATAGAGAGGAGGGCAGATTGGGAAAGGGGGTGATCAGAAGTAAATACTTCTGAGGAGAGACAAGGTCAAAAGAAAGAATAGAATAAATGGAGGGGACAGGATAGGATTAAGGGAAATAGAGTTAGTTTTTTCACAGCATGTCTACTATGGAAGTATTTTGCATAACTGCACATATATAACCTATATTTAGTTGCTTGCCTTATCAGTGAGGGTGGGTGGGGAGGGAGGAAGTGGAAAATTTGGAACCCAAAGTTTTAAAAACACATGTTTAAAAAAAGATGTTTTCACATGCAACTGAGAAATAAGAATTACAGGAAATGGGGTACAGAAATCTATCCTGCCCTACAGGAAAATAGAAGGGGAAGGGGATAAGAGAAGGGGGGAGAGATAGAAAGGAAGGCAGACTAGGGGAAAGGAGTATTCAGAATACATGCCATCTTGGGGTGGGGGGAGGGGCGAGATAGGTTGAAAATTTGGAACTCAATATCTTGCAGAAGTAAATGTTGAAATCAAAAAACAAATAAAATTATTAATAAAAAAGAATAGTAAGATAGTAAGCCAAAACCTCATGTTTCAAAGGCTATAATCAAAACTTCTCACAAGAGAAGATACCTTAATCCTCTATCCACCTTACATAGTGGCAAGCACAGTGTCCCTTCCCAGTTGTTTAAATCTTTTATTTGCATAGGCAGATGTATTTGTATGACTTTTCAGTGTTCTAATTTCCAACTCAATTTTTAGTAGTTCATTTTCTAAGAGATAGTGTGATGGGGGTGGGGTATCCACAGCTAATCATTAGCTCCACTTTGGTAAGCTCCTACCTAAAATGTGTGATGTAATTGCTTATGACATGACTATGAGGAGTCATTGGGGAGGACTGGCTATAACAAAGATCCAATCCACCAAACAATTTTTTGTTTTTAAGAAATTTCACCCCTTCCATTGTTGATTCCATTGGGGAATTTCTACTGAGGGAATTTGTCTTTAAGTGGCCAGGTATGGAGATATTCTTTTTAGCCATCTTAAAAGAGACAAACCACATTCCCCATCTGGATTTTCTATCATTATTCTCAAAAAAGTAAATCATCTGCGAGCTACACAAAGTCAATGAAATTCTGCACATAGGAAAAGCTCCAGAATGGGTTCCCTATGATCACACTCCCAATAACCATTATTTAAGTCATTCCATCTCTTACTGTTTAAGTTTCTCATGCAGTGTCCCAAATTATTTGGTGATGAAATCATGCTCATCCTAAGACATCACTTTGGAAAAAGTAACATCCCCAGTAGTTTTATTAAGTCAAGAACAAAGCTCTCTTTTGAACCAAAGTTCATTTTTAGTTCTCACTCTCGGTCCATCTCCATTCTCTTCCTTTATGGCCCTAATGTCAGTGGAAGTCAACACATTCTCTAGTGAAACCTCTAGGTCAAAGACTGTTTTTCCCACCTTCAGTCTATCAGTCTCCACAACTGCTATCATCTACCCCTTTACTTATGCCTACTAAGTCAATAAACTGTCCCTCAGCCTTCAAGGTAAAATCCTGGAAAACCAAAAGCACATTCTTATCTGTCTCTAATGATTGGATGACTGGTTTAGTTTTTATGTTCTTATGCTGATAATCCAGATTATGCAATATCTTTACTCTCCTTATCAACTTTCTTAAGCATACAATAATCCTATTAGGCTAGTAGAGCTCTTCTCTTTATCACATTAAGAGGGCTCTCTGCACATGTCTGGAAGCACAGAAGCCACATGGTGCAGCAATCCAACAATCTGAGGCTTCCTTTCTTCTGAATCACCCTCCCCCAGTTCCACTTCAACCACCATGAGGTCATTCTGATTCTGTCCTATCAGCTACACCAAATGTTCTAGGCCAGGCCTACCTCAAGATAGTCTAGTGATTTAGTCTTGGGATTGGAACACAGTGAAACCCTCGTGGACCATACAGTTCAATAAAAATGCATTTACTTCTAATAATAGATTTAAAAGGATAGAATTACTAATTGCAGATCGAAGCATAAAATGCTCTCCTCTATCTCTCACCACAGCAGTAATAGGTCAGAACAACACAGGGTAGTGGGAATTCCACTAAACTTCCAGTGCACCAATTCCCCACCTGGTGTACGTTTTGTCTTTTAGTAAACAAGAAAGCCATGATTCAAGCTCTGATTCCCTAGACCAAATAAATCCCAAGGAGGGCTTCCTTGCCTCCTTAAAAAGAAGTCAGTCCACTATACCAAAAGTTGATACTATTCCCACTTCACCAAGAATGCTTTCTAGTGGAATATCATAGAGTCAGGACAAGTTGATTAAGTGGTATAAATTACAGTAGGCAACCCTAGCAAGCTAAAACCAAGGCCAGGTAAGACTTATCAGTCAGTATTTATTGTAGACATCTTAGGCTGAAGGCCATTGTGACTAAGCATATCAGAGATAAGGAAGACTGATTAAGATGAAAGAGAAAATTCCAAGTCTCATCATTAATATCAAAGAGACAAATTTACCTGAGAACTAATCCTATATTCAGAAAATACCAAATTTCCAAGGAAAATAAACAAACATGGGGTAACCCACAAGAGGAGCTCTGATGAGTTACAGGACCAGAGATGACACTTTCACTAACCTACTGTGTCTCCAGCAAGCAGCATCGACTTATCCGGAGCATTGCCAGATGCCTACCCAACCCCCACCCCATACCTCCTTGCCCATCTTTCATCCCTCCTTCTTGAAATTCTGCAGCTGTACTATGATCTGTTTCTGACCACATATTTCTCTTCTGACTGACAGCACGTTCACAACTCAGGTCAAGATTTTGACTCAGCAGATACCTTTGAGCAAGCACTTGACCATGAGGTCAAATCCAAACAACTTCAGAGGGGCTTTTGGAATTTCATTTGAATCAGAATTTCAGCTGTTCAGCTAGAAATGCCTGCTTAGATTCATGTCACTGGCTCTATGAAATCTGTCAAGGCTTGTGTGTTTATTCTAGCATTTGTATGCTGGCAACATGTAGGCTTTAAGTGTGCATCTTGATCTATCCAATGGATGATGATTGGGCAGCTGCCCTCAACTTTAGTGGGGAATGGATGGTGCATCCCTGACAAGATGAATCTCTAGGCTAAAAAGTGTCTCAGCAGAAATGTAAAATTGTTCCTAAGAATGGCTGACAGCATCTGCTCTTGTGACCACTTTAGAGAAGGAAGATTTTGGGTGATGCTTACAACCTCTGGTAGATAATAAACTTGATGGTATTCTCAATCCCAAGTCTTTATCATAAATAATTATTCTGTAATATTCCTAAATGTCTTGACCTTATTACTCCCTTTGCCAGCATTCTTGGTATTCAAATGGAATTCAAATGGAAGTACAGAGATCTACATTTTTTTCCAGGAGTATTTGAGGCCACGCTCCTTCATAAATTCAGAGGGGAAATAATAATGAATGAACCTTTAGTGTAATGGTTCTTTACTTCTTTTGTGTGTCATGAACCCATGTAGAGGTATGGTGAAGCCTATGGATCCCTTCTCAGAACAATGTGTTTTAATGAATAAAATAAGATGCAGAAGATCACAAAGAAATTAATTATATATTGAAATACAAATTATTGAAAAAAAAAGAAAGAAAAAGAAGTTCACAGACTCCAGGTTAAGAATCTCTTATTGAATGACTTTGAGGTCTTGAGTAATAAACTCTGGGATTTGTTTGCAGAATTATATTTAGTCACAGAATTATGTTGCTATAAATTAGCTCATTTCACAGATGAGGAAACTGAGGCAAGCAGGGTTAAGTGACTTGCCCAGGGTCATATAACTAGTAAGTGTCTGAGACCAGATTTGAACCCAGGAATTCCTGACTCCAGGCCTGATACTCTACCCACTTTGCCACCTAGTTGTCTACCATATGTTCTGTTATAATTATCTATATCTATGTAGATATATATATATAATATATAAATTTTTATTTATATATGCATGCATACACATACATATACACATACATATATGATATACATGTAATTCTATATATTTAGGTATTTTAATTGCTATAGCCTCTCAGAGTTTTAGTAAGCAGCTAGTTGTTACAGTGCAAGAGCTCTCAACCTAGAGTTAGGAAAACTTGAGTTCAAATCTGTACTCAAACACTCACTAACTGTGACTCTAGGTAAGTTGGCTAACCTATGTCTCAGTTTCCTCATCTATAATATGAGGATAATAATAGAACCTACCATACAAGGTTGTTGTGAGGATAAGGCGAAATAGCATTTGTAAGGTACTTTGCAAACCTTAAATTGGTTTATTAATGCTAGCTATTATCACTATTGTTGTTATTATCATTATTACCTTCAAGATCATCTAATATAGTTGATACTTAGTGGTTTCTTTTCTTTTTATCCAGTTGAAAATTATGGAGATAGGAAATGAACTGCTTGGTTACATAGATGGTATTAAGGAACTGAATTTGATTTTCTGAACCATGAATCATGCTAACAGAATGACAAATTTCTATCAGGGGAAAGAGCATGGACTGCAAGAACACCTGGAAGACCATATTCAGAAGGAAATTCAGCAAACTGAACAAAGTATTTGAGAGGCAAGGAGAAAATTTTCCAAATAAAATTGTAAAACCTGAAACTGTGAAGGATAACAACAAAATTCTTTAAAAACAAAAACAAAAACAAAAACAAAAATAAAGGAGTAATGAAAGAGGTGCTTAGTTACTCTTAAAAGAAGAGAGTGGAAATAAGATTCATGAATTCAGATCCTTATACACAGATCAACAGAAAATGAGTACACAAGTGAGCTTGACAGCTTAACAAGAAAAGGTCAATGTGATCTTACAGATATTAACAAAATTTTGTGGTAAAGAACTCATGACTGAAATTGACTGTTGAAAAGTGGGTACTTTGTAAAAAAAAAAAAGGTGAGGGGAAGTCTAATAGAAAAAGAAGTAATAGTATCATTTGCATATGAAAAACTTTTGATTCAATGCCAATAACTGACTGATAGATCTGCACACCACCTCAATTTCCTCATGGTGTGAGTTATACCCATGATGTGAAGGATGATTAGAAAGTGGATACATGATGAAGTCCAACTGCAATACTTCAAGAGATTCCTGATTTAAGATTCAGAGGGAACAGATACAGGAGAGAGACTGGACCAGTGATTTCACTGAAAAAGAGAACTCTCAGGTAGGGAGCCTCCCTCTGTCAAAGCAATTCAACAATGTCTCTGTGACAATGTCTCTTGTGTCACAGAGGCCCAGAACACTGAGATTTAAGTGACCTGTCCAAGGTCACACAGGAGGCATGTTTCAGAGGTGAGGCTTAAACCCCCCTTTGAGAACAATCTCTCTCTAGTACATCTAGCTGTCCCTCTCTTCCTCTCCAATGCTTCAGACTCAAGAAACAGTATGATGTAGTAGAAAGAATGCTGGATTTGGAGTTGGAGGACCTAAATTCAAATCCCAGCTTTGCTGCTTTACTACATGTGTAACCTTGAGCAACTCAGTCCCTTTGCCTCTCTATGCATCATTTTCCTCACCTTTGTCCCTCTCCCAGCCCTGTTCCTGACTTCCTGGTCTCCAAAACCAGGCTTATTCTACCAGTGGCTCCTCTTGGAACTTTCCTCAGTACCTGAAATCTTGCCCTGGACCAGCGCCTCAGCCCTGCAGACTACTCACCCTGAAATATTCCTCTGAAAGACCTATTTCACTCCTCCCATTGATGAGTTCCTTTTGGAGGATCCATTTTGTGGAGTGGCTCAGGCTGGACTGTCTTCATCCTGACCCTTCTAGCTGGTTCCTGACTTTCTGGACTTCAAAACCATGTCCTCATACTAGCGACCTTGTCTTCTCCCATCGAAATATAAGCACCTCTAGGGCAGGGACTATAGTTCTTTTTATTTGTATTTGTATTTCCAGCACTTAGTACAGAGCCTGGCATGTAGTAAGTGCTTATAAATTTTTATTTCTTCCTTCCTTCCTTCCTTCCTTCCTTCCTCCCTCATTTCTTGCCTTCCTTAATTCCTTCCTTCTTTCCTTGTTTCCTTCATTCCTTTCTTGTTTCTTTACTTCCTTATCTCATTCCTTCCTTCTAGGTCACCTCTATGTCACAATGAGGCATCAGAATGGGACCTTAGTATCTACATACTTATTCCTCCTCATCCCCCTCTCCTCAACAATAGAATTGAATATTTTCAAATTTATGATCTATACTTATGTTAGGACCTAGTAGATTCACATGCATCTTTCAGGGTCTTAGTTATAAAATAAAATGCTCTATTATCTTGGAAAAAGTCTCTTAAAAATAGAAACCAGGGGAGATAGACCTTGGAAGGAAAGTAGACCGGCTTGATTAGCAAAAAGGTAACTATGACTAGAATGGCACGATGTAGGAGCCCTCAAGTCCTAAGGAAAATACCACTGGATTTGTGTTAATCTTGTGATAATAATGTCTGACTTTGAGTTCTAACTGTGCTACTCACTGTCAGTGTGACCTTGGGCAAATGATTTCATCTTGTTGACCCTTGGGTTCTTCACCTGTGAAGTGAAGTAGCTTGGCTAAGAGACTCGGAAGGGTCTTCTGCCAAAGAGGACCAACCACCAAGGAGGGCCCATTTCCTTGTCCCATGCTGCAATGCCCTTTGTGGCCCTTTCTATTTTGGCCTTTCTAGCCCTGAATCTCAGTCTCCAGGGGCAAAAAGGAATCCAAAATCGATTGGCACCTTCCTGATCCCAGGATTTAACTAGTGGGTTATGTGTTGTGGTTAACTGGGTTATATGGGACAGGACAGAGCAAAGACGGGAAGAGCAACTTTTTTGAAGGTCTTTATTCTTCAGAGGAATAAGTGTTGAAATGCATGCTTCTATAAATATTAAATTTCTCTATTTATTTAGATGACTAAGCCTCATCAAATGCTTTACTACTCTGAACCTCGATTTGTCATCTATAAAATTGAAATAGATATTTGCATTACATATTTCTCACAGTTTTTACAAAAGCTTTTTTTTTTTAAAACTTAAATCTCTATAAAGGTGAGGTACTGTTTTTAAGACTATTAAAGTTCTGGTTTACTTTTGTTAAGTTTGAAAACAGATTTTTTTATGTTGAAATAACACAATTGTAAAGAATTCGCATTTTAATTTGCTTAAATGGAACTATCTGCACCAACAGAGATGGTAGCATCTCAGTGAATCAATAGCATGTCTTCAAGTATTGCTGTGGTTGGGAAAAAAAAAATCAACCTGTGACCAATCTTGTATTAAGCCTTTCTGAATTGAACAAGGCTCATCCTTGAATGGTAGAAACGCAATCCATCACAATGGCTCTCCAACTGGGTAGGTCATTTTAAAGCTTGCTCCTACTTGTATAGTCTTTGAGAAGGTTATGTCCATTATGATGAGGAATAGAGGTGAATTTTAGTAAAGGAAAGAATTTCAGAATTCACTTAAAATAGTTCCTGATGAAAACATCACTTTGTGCTATATTCATTTTGATGTTCTGGATTTAAATGAATGAAAGAGCTATTGAAATACCTTCAGACCCCATTGCACTCATTTTAGTATTTACACTGAATATCTTGCACATTCTGTCTCAAAATCAGCATGGTTAGATTAAGGACTTTTGTATTCCTGCAGCCAGATTGAAGTGTGATAACAGCACAACCCTGGTTTAAATAGAACTATTCTAGGTCTGTTTCTACAACCTCTTCCCCACTCTCCACCCCCCATATCCAGATTGGTTTATGAAAGACACTCTGTGGAAATACCATCTATTTTGACAACTATATAAAAAGCAGGAAACTCAGTGCACTCCATTCCTCCCCCCACCAAGATCCCCCACTGAGCTTCTGCTTCTTCCCTTCTTTGCCTATGTGGACATGACAGAAAAATAGAAGGTTATTTATGTTCTGTGAGGAAATACCAAATAAGAATCAGGCTCCTTGCTGACTTCTGCAGCCTCCCTCAACATTTTTCCAAAATACTTACAGAGAATTTGGCTCCACTCATGTTAACGATAAGCAAAATGGATTAACTGTATCTGTTATAAAATAAACCCAGCCCCAGTGAATACTCATAGCAGCTTTTTCAATACCTTAGAGTTGTCAGTATGGGGGAGGGGATTAAAAATATTGCTTCCATGAAGCCAGAAATATAGAACCCAGAGTATTTCCATATAACCAAATTCAATTCAATTTAACTCAACTCACCAAACATTTATTAAGAAATCACTGTGTATAAATCACTTTGCTACCTGCTATGGAAGATTCAGAATTTATCTCGGACATGGTCCCTGCTCTCATAGAATCTGGAGTTCTATAGAATTAAAGTGGCTTTTTTTAGTATCTTATTCATATAGAAATAATTGCTACTTTATTGATTACATAATTGATTAAAATAAAAAATTTTGAGTATTTATCATGGGCAAGGCATTTTCCTAGGTAAATAGGATACATTGCCCAATCCAAATAATCTTTCAGTTGAGTGGGGTAGATAAGATATACATACATAAAAATGTATCTAATAATTCAATGTTTTGAATATCATATGTCTATAGCACATATCATTTGCATTTCCTTTCAGAATTAATGAAAGGGTGCATTCAATTCTCATCTGTCCCCCGTGAGAGGATGCTTTTGTTTTGTTTTGTTTTGGTTGATTGTTTTATTTTCTCTCTTCCCTTCTACTTATACTCATCACCCAGAAATACCTTGAGAAGGTCAAATGCAAATGTTTCTACCAATTGTGCTAAAGTGCAAACCTTAAAGCTTCATGTAAACATGAGGTATCATGATTATTTTTATTATAAAGAAAAAACATAGCTTCATCATGAAGCTGCAAAGCATGGATCAAAGTCTCAATTTTAATTCATGCTAACTATATGCCCTTGGTCAAGTCAATTTTCTAAGTTTCATTTTCCTTGTCTGTAATTCACAGGTTCATTGTAAATAAAGTTCTTTGGAAACTGTTTTCTTTTTTTTTTAAAAGGCTACATACTATGTGGAGGAGGGAGCCCCATATAGCAGAAAGAACCCTAGGAATCAAGAGACCTGGTATACCATCCCAACTTTCATATTAACTAGCTTTGTCACCTTAGACAAGTCACATGATCCTTCTCTGCCTCAATTTCTTCACCTATAAAATTAAAAATCTGCAATACAAAAAATTCTATGACTCAACTTATGAGTCCATAATCATCATCTTACCAAGAGTGAGAGACTAGGACTTGGAAGCTGATCTTTCTGGATCTTATTTATTTATTTATTTATTTTTTTTGGTGAGGCAATTGGGGTTAAGTGACTTGCCCAGGGTCACACAGCTAGTAAATGTTAAGTGTCTGAGGCTGGATTTGAACTTAGGGCCTCCTGACTCTAAGCCCAGAGCTCTATTCACTGTGCCACCTAGCGGCCCCTTTGGATCTTATTTCTAAAAAGTAAGATGCACTTCAGTCTATCATATTCCAAATCCTAACTCAAATCTGAATTCCTCTCTAAGTCTTTCTTTTATCTTTGTGGGCCCTAGAAAACCTAAATACATAAACTTTTTCGAAGAAGGTACTGACCAATTATTTGTAGAAGGTAAGAAATAAAGAAGGAATGAAGCAAGGAAGGGAGGGAGGGAGGAAGACAATGAGGGAAAGAAGGAGAAAGGAAAAAGGGAAGTGAGGTGGGAGGGAAGAAAAAAAGATGAGAAGGAATGAGGAAAGGAGGGAAGGGAAGGAAAGAAGGAAGGAAGGAAGGAAAAAAATAACTGAAACATACTTTTACCCAACTTTTTTTCTTAGATTTGAACACAGTCATTCATTTACATTTGTCTAAAATCAGGTTTGTTTCAAAGGGTTTCGTTTTTTTAGCCCATTTTCCATTCTACTCTAGAGTTTCTGTAGCTCACTAGTTTGAATGTAAGGTATTTTGGAAATAAGAATACTTCAATTGGCTCAAGTACCCAACCCTGATCAAGTAGGCACTTCTAAAATCACCTGAACATACTGGCTTACAAATAGCATATATTTAAAGTTTAAATATTTCTCAGGATTCTCCCCCAATAGAACATAAACTCCTTGAGCACTTGTTGTATCTTTTGCCCTTAGGATAATTTCTGGGGCAATAAATAGTTATTGATTGATTCAACATTAAAATAGCAAAAGAATAAAAACTCAAACCATACACTCAAGAGAACATACATTTGTGTTACCTAGACCCAAACCAGGATTTGTGTCCTGAAAAGTCTAGGGAGATAGCAAACAGGCCTTGCTTTAGATTATACTGCTAAGATCTTGCAAAAAGTTTGCAGTCATCCCTCTGATTGATATTGGAAAAAAAAAATATATATATATATATATATATATAAAGAGAGAGAGAGAGAGAGAGATGTCACTATCCAGAGAAAGTAGGATAATGAAAATAAGGACTGACCTAAACTGCTGTGATACTCTCTTCAGAAGTATAGACAGCCTGGGAAGTGAATAAATAAAAATAAAATATTTCTATGATAAAGACTTAGTACAGTTCCAGAGATGCCTGTAGACACAAAACGAGGAGAGGAGAATAAATGAAGAGAGAGAGAGAGAGAGGGAGAGGGAGAAGGAAAGGGAGAGGGAGAGACCAAGAGACAGAAAGACAGAGAGAGTAGCCATAAGGTTACCTAAAATTACCAGAGGAATTGGAGCAAGTTTTTTTCTTTTGTTTTACCAAAGTAAATCCCTGGCCTCTTTCTGGTTGAGGATCACATGGAAGGCAAAGCGGAGAATTGGACTACAGGATATGGGATGATTTCTATCATGTGTTGCTGCTTTTATACATCATTGCTTCATGGATGGATACCTCTAAGAGCGAGGCTAAGCAGAAAAATAAGACATAAATGGAATGAGGACAGCAGAGGCAAGAAATGGAAAAGAAATTAGAGCTATGAGAAAAGAATTGGATTAAAAACTAGCAATTTATTACAAGAGATACAGAATCTTATCTAAATAAGCAACTCCTTGAAACTATGAATGGACTATACTGAAGTTAATGAGTCCATGAGACAGCAAGAAGTATTAAAACAAAGTCAAAAGGTTGAAAAAAATAGAAAGAAGTACTAATTATTGTAACAGTGAAAAATAGGCTTCAATAAACAAGATAAATGAGAAACTACAGTATGCTAAAAAGGTGTCATAGAAATAATCATAGAATATTAATACTTTATATATGTGTATATATATATATATGTCTCAAATTACATCTAAGTAAAGGAAAAGGAAAAAAAATAAATGAGTTACAGGGAAAAATATTCGGTAAAACTATAATAAAGGGACAGGTGACAGAAAGCATAGATTGAATACAAAGGACTGAAAAGCAGTACAGTATCTCAACCAAACAGAGGAAACAGAGTTCCAAGGAAGAACACTCCCATAGGGGAGGAAGCATGTATCATCAATGAGATGTAATATTTTGGTATGATAATTAGCACATAAGCCTAGAGGGGAATATAGGAAGGAATTCTTAAGAAGCAATTGGTTTCCTTTTCTCAGGCTTTAGGGATTTTACTTCAGATGAAAATACTGAGTTTGGTTACGATCACTCTGAGACACCAGTTAGGGAAAATGAAAGAGATCACAGACTGTCTTCTCTGCTTTGCTTTATGTTTAGCTCCATATGTAGTTCATCCCCGGCCTCTTTGTGGTTGAGGCAAAATTCTATTAACTAGAAATATTTGGATAAAGAAGCAGCAGATTGTATTAGTGTTGGTGCGTGTGGAAAGAAAAGAATCAGAGGTGAAGCTGGCGAAAAGGCTGATCATAAGGTCTCTATAGCTCAAGGTCATTGCTCCATGTCTTTCTTCAATGCCTCACTTCGGTACTTCATTACTCCAACCTCGAAAATCCAGTAGTTCAGAACCTTTTTTTCCTCATTTTTGTGAAATCTTTTTCCTTTTGTGCAAAGTGCTTAAGGCGCTTCCCCATTTCTTACGCTATGGTTTTGATGGATTTTAGGAGGTATACAGGTACTATTCATATTCAGTTCTGATCATTTGATACATATCTACATATCTCTATCTCTATCTCTACCTATATCCCTAGACAGACACCACAGCCAACTGGGGTGATTTCAATACTACCCTTATAATAGGGATATCTCATGAGGTTTTTAACCTGGGAGTGCTTGGTGTATTCTAAGGCCACTTTCTCTAAGAGAATGTTCAGCCTTCACGCATAATATCATTGCCCAAGAGCAGGGAATATATGGGTTCCAAAGGACAACTGGCATATACTGAAAAGGATCACATGGAGGGCAAAGCATAGAATTGGACTACAGGATATGGGATGATTTCTATCATGTATTGCTGCTTTTATCCATCATTGCTTCATGGATGGATACTCCTAAGAGCAAGGCTAAGCAGAAAAAAAAATAGAGATGATATAAAAGACTTCTTAAGGCACTAACAGAAATTGGTTAGAAGAGGGAACTCTTATGATATATTTCAGTAGCTGTAACACCATCAAGAATATATAGATATTTTTAAAAGGAATTAGTAAGGGTATCACAAAACCACAAAACAAAATTTCAGAACAAATTGGAGGGGAAGAGAACTAATGAAAAGAAAAAAGGGAAAGGAAAAAAAAAACTTTACAGAAAAAGGCAAAGTAAAAATAATAATAATTAACACACATATGAAGTTGTAAGAGTTGAGGGGAGTAAGAGTGCTAGACTTGGAGTCAGGAAGACCTGAGTTCAAATCTTACCTCAGATGTTTATTAGACATGTGACCCTGCACACTTAGCCTTTCTCATTCTCAGTTTTCTCATTGCATAAAATAGGATAATAATAGCCCTTACCTCATAAGGTTGTTGTGAAGATAAATTGAGATAACATGTGTAATGCTTTGCAAACTTTAAATTGCTATACAATTGCTAGCTATTATTATTGTTAATAATAATAATTCTTACAGTTATGATAACCCTAGAAAGTTTTGATTTGGAGGCTGAGCTTCTCTGTATAATGCATGTCCCAATGTAAGGTGTCTGGGAGTTTTTTTGTGGATGAAATCTGATATATTGCGCACTCTAAATTCCTTTTCAATAAAGGCATTAGAAGGCAAAGATGAAGGGTGCTCCCGCCACTGTTATTACTAAAAGACATGATAGAGATACTTAGCACTATTTGTTGTTGAGAAAAAGATGGCAAAGTTTTCAGATGGTGCCCAGCAGACAAATAGGTTTACACTTTGGGTAAGATAAAACCTTTCCCTTTTTGAAAATCAGGTGGGCTATACTTAGACTTCATCCTGAGGCAACAATATTCAGAGTTAAGTGAGATAAATACTTTAACCAGGACAGAGACCAATGAAGATTATCTGAATGAATCAGTGATCCTCTGTGAGAGCAGAAATCTAAATTACAGTGAAGTAGTTGGTTCTCTCTTCCTCTGTTTTTCCTTTCATTCAAACCCATAGTTTCAAAGAAGGCAGCAAGCTCACATTTTCTTTGGTTAGATGAATATTGATTACACTAATAAAATATCTTAATAACAAATAAAAAAAAAAAAAGGAAAACACAACCAATGAACTGTCAAAGCTGCCTGCTGGCTCCAATCTGTCAGTATGGCAATTATAGGTGGTTTAATTCATGTACATGTAGGTGTCCAGGCTGTTAATAGCTTTTCTCTTACTTTCTTTGCTGGCTATTCACATAAATGTCCTTCCCAGTTTATGTCACAGAGAAAGGATTTCTGGAGTCTGAAGTCATGTAGCCTGCTGGGGCATTGAGGAAAGGGCATAGATTTAAAAACTGAAGGGTCCTTAGAGGGCATCTAGTCCAATGTGAAGGAAAAACAGCCTTATTATCAGAATATGTTATTTGACTGAAGTGTCATTCATTTTACTGCAAACTAAATAGACAAAACCTCAGTGAAATGTGCCCCCCCCCCCAAAAAAAAATCTACTGTGGACACAATACCTTGCTAACTTCATTCTGCTTAGGCTGAACACATAAAGCCCTGCTGTGCACCACTCTTTGGCTGCACACAGTGCTACAATGTTGTATCCAACACACAAATAGGAATTTTCCATACCAACTTCTCGTTAAGGACGGACTAAATTCCAATGGTTCATTCAAATGCTGCAAAAGATTGCTAATTGGCTATATACACTAAGCACTCCTGAAAATGCTCTGTGGACCTGAGAAGTTGAAGCTTCTATCAACAAGCAAGCTTTCTTGACGTTCTAATAAATTTCCTTTCCTTTCATTTTGGATACACCCTTTATTTGACCTTATTTGGTCATATGGATCTATTACTGGTGAAATTCTTTTTGGACTCTCTAGAAACCCAGGCTAAGAAAATACAATTACAACAAGGGTCTGTAATTTTTTTTAAACACATAAAAGGAATCCTCACACTAGGAAAAAAAAGTTAAAATAGTGGAAGATAACACACATAGGAGAGTGGTGGACAGGGAAGGGCATGTTGGTCCAGAAAGTTGAAGGGATTCTGGACAAGACAGCTTGGAAATAGACTGGCTCACCTCTTCCTGGAACATTGGCAGAGTTGAGAGCTGATTTATGTTTCAAGGACTGGATTGGGGACAGGTAGTGGGAATACTGTTGGCAGAAAAATAATTGGTGACTCTGTTGAGAAGATGGCAAGGCTTAGGGAACAAAGTGAAGTATGACAGAGCTGCTTGAAATAGATGGCCAGGTGCAAAGCCTGCAATGGGGACAGCAAGGCCTGACAAAGATGAAAGGGTTAAAACTTCCTGGACTGGGTCTCTGATCTTGTTAGCTTTGAGATAATGACATGGAAATAAATAAGGAACAAGACCAATTCATTATGAAACAAAAACTGGTAGGCGAGGATGGGGTCAAGCGAAAAAATTGTGGAGAGGAAGACCTTGCTTTGCCTTTCACAGGCTATATAACAATGGACAAATCATTTAACCTCTTAACATTTTAGGATTTGCAGATCAAGGGAAATGTGGGGAGAATTCACACCAGAAAGTTTCATGTACTGGTGACATCACAGCTTCAGACCAGAAACAATAATAATAATTACAAGGTGTCATGAGGGCAAGTAGGTGTCAAAGTGGATGGAGTGCCTTCCTGGAGTCAGAAGGACCTGAGTTTAAATCCGGCCTCAGACACTTACTAGCTCTATGACCCTGAGCAAGTCTCTTCACCCTGTTTACCTCAGTTCCTCATCTATAAAAATGAGCTGGAGAAGGAAATGGCAAACTACTTGGGTATCTTTGTCAAGAATACTGCAAACAGGGTCACAGAGAGTCTGAAAGCACTCAACAGCAAGGCAACTAAATATTTGTAACAGCCTTTGCAAACCTCAAACAGCAACAGCATGAGGAGGAAAAAGAGGAGGAGGAGGAGCAGGAGGAGAAGGAATTTATTAATGACCTACTATGTGCTAGGCACTGTGCTAAATATTATCTCATTGATCATCATAACAACCCTGTGAAGTAGGTGCTGTTATTTCCTTTATTTTACAGTTGAGGAAACAAAAGTCAGCAGAAGTAAAGGGACTTGCCCAGGGTTACACAGCTAGAAGTGTCTGCATCTGGGTTTAAACTTGGGTCCTTCTGACTCTATACTTTGCGCTATATCCACTTTGCCACTAAACTGTCTCTGAGTTATTATAAAGGAAATACATTAGCTATATTCATGTATTTCATTATTTTAGTATCATTTTATACTTGCGTAGCACTCTTAACTTTTCAAAATTCTTATATATCCATTATCTTGTTTGCTACCCATTAAAATCCTGTGAGATAGTACAAGGAAATTACCTTAGGTGACTTTCCTGGTTGAGACAAGGAGACTTAATGGAAACAGGCTGGAGTTTCCTTTGATATATAAATGACTACCCAGGCTTCCTCTGGTCCAAAGGGTCAAAGGAACACCTATTGTTTCACCCCAGAGTCTATAAATTTCTCTGGGGCAAGAGTAAAAGGGGGAAAGTTTCAAGAGAGATGTTTCTGCTTCCATGAATAAGTAAATGGAAAACAAGGGAAGGAGAAAAGATCAAGGCCTCCTTCTATTTGCATATACTTTGAAGACCAGAATACTACTGCTATAATGTATTAAAGCAATTTGTAGTCCTCCTCTTTGTTAATACCTTTGTTTGTGAATGTGATTATTTTGTCTGAGGGAAGGGGTGCTTTTTTTCCAAATGCAGCTAACAAGGGGAGAAGCTGGAAACTGAGAGTTGGATGAGTGGTTTCAAGGGCTAAAGCAAAGAGACAGTCTCAGTGTATATCAAAGAAAGGTCTGTTCAACCTAAAGATAAAGCAAATGCATATACGGGTTCTGGGAGCATAAAATGTGGCCACAGGTGGGTGGGATTAATGCACACACACACACACATATATACATATATACATATACATATATATATATATATATAAACAAATTAAATACAAAATAAACTCAGGATAGTTAAAAATAAGCAGGGAGAAATGGTACTATAATATAAAATGTCAACCTAAGTAATATAAAGGAACAGAAAATGTGCATAATCAAATTGCAAATTAATATGTTCTAAGGGGAAAAGAGAAGGCATTGGAAGAAGAGTAAAAGAAAAAAATAAAACTGGAAAGCAAAAAGATCTCAGGAAAGGAAACACAGAGCGGTGGATAACACTTTGCCCTGCCCCTTTCTAATGCCCTTGTCACCTATCACTGTATCTGTTATTTACATATATGCTATCCTATTACTAGACTCTCAGTTCCATAAATGCAGGACTGTCTAGTTTAAACTTTGTATCTTCCCTCAACACCAGTGCTCTGAACATAGTAGATGCCTTGTTTTTGATTGAGAAAAAAAAAGAATGAATTTATTTCAATTAAATTGAAATTACCCAGTGCTTAATGCATACCCATACAGTTATGACTTTAGATTAAATTAGCAGTAGAGAAAGTTGGTCTCTGTTGCCACTCAAGGCCCTAGGCACGTTCTCCTCTTCCTCCTTTCTCCCTAGTTTTGGGATCCCATCTTTCTGTTTCCCTCTAGGCCTAATTCTGCCATTGTGACTTAGGGTTTGCTATTGCCTAGTGCTCTTTCTTTGATTCTTTTTATTTCAATTATCCTCTCCCCTTCCAACATAGAATCTATACCTATGTTATGTAGTCTCACTTTATGTCAAATTTCAAGTGGACACCTAGCTAATATGTGAAAGTGAGAGAGTGCTAATTACATTACAGAGTACCCTCCAAGACATATTTCATGTTTTTGATGACACTGCTAGCAACTATACCATTGAGAATTCCAAGCCCAGGTAAATGAGAGGTGTACCCTTCCATGGCAGAGGCAGTAAAGTCTACCCTTAAATGTAATATTTTAATAAGACCCATTGGCTAAGGATGGTTGGAAAATATGGCATGGTCAGAGTAAGGGAAAAAATGAGTTTATAGTACAAGATTGAGGGATCCAGGCTGGGTAACTTGCAGGAGTGCAGGCATTGTCAGTGACCGTGCTGGGTATGGCATTACTTACTATCCACAGTTCTCCTTGGTCGCTTATCTCATTGTGTCCTTACATATTTTTCTTCCCACCTTAATTATTAGATCCAGGATGGCAGAGATTATTTTCATACGACCTACAGTCCACAGTGTAATCCCTTGTAAATAGAAAGTGTTCTCTCTGTATTTCTCTCTGTCTCTGTGTCTCTGTCTGTCTGTCTGTCTTTATGTGTGTGTGTGTGTGTATTCATTAGTTCGTTCATTTATTTAATTTATTTATTTAGTCACCCTTCTATTTAGAGAATGCTACCAGGATAGGGATCAGACTGGATCCTAAAGGAGTTCAATGCTTGACTGTCCCAAAGTATTGTGGAGTAATAAAAGTGAGCATCTTAGGATCAGACAAAAAAAAGAGTTTTAATTTATTTGGTTTATTTTTTCTCACATATGAATTTAAATTAGTTACAACATATTTTCCTGTATAAAAATAAAATTCCAAACCCCAGAGAATTTAAATATTTCTTTTAAGAAGAAAAAACTTTCCAGAAAACTCTAGTAAAACAAAGGGATTTGGACAGTACTTTGGAATTATTGGTGATTGAAGTTGATCTGCATGCATTAGACATGAGTACTTGGGATTTGTTGGAATGCTGTGATGTAATATTCTTTCCTTCCACTTCTTCCACTACTGCATTCTTAAACCTGTTTTTCCCATCATTACAATCTCTGGTCCCTTGATTCCTACCTCATATTCTGGTTTATCTCTGTACTTTCCTTCTTATAATTTTTACTCTATAATTAACTATTTAAATAATCTACTGTCTTTCTTTCTCAGCCCTTTCTTCTTTTTTTTTCAACTGCTTCCTATTTATTTTTTTTGTTTTCAACATTTACTTCCACAAGATTTTGAGCTCCAAATTTTCACCCCATCTCATCCCTCCCCCACCCCAAGATGGCAGGCATTCTAAATACCCCTTCCACTAGTCTGCCTTCCCTTCTATCTCTCCCCCCTTCTCTTATCCCCTTCCCCTTCTATTTTCCTATAGGGCAGGATGGATTTCTGTACCCCCATTTCCTGTATTTCTTATTTCCCAGTTGCATGTGAAAACATCTTTTTTTAAACACTTGTTTTTAAAACTTTGGGTTCCAAATTTTCTCCCTTCCTCCCTCCCCACCCACCCTCATTGATAACGCAAGCAACTAAATGTGGGTTATATATGTGCAGTTATGCAAAATATTTCCATAGTAGACATGCTGTGAAGAACTAACTCTATTTCCCTTAATCCTATCCCATCTACCCATTTATTCTACTCTTTCTTTTGACCCTGTCCCTCCTCCAAAGTATTTGCTTTTGATTACTCCTTTTCCCAATCTGCCCTTCTCTCTACCATTCCCCTACTCTCTTGTCCCCTTCCCCCCCCTATTTTCCTGTAGGGTAAGACATATTTCCACACCCAATTGAGTATGTATGTTATTCCCTCCTTAAGTCAAATTCTATGAGAATAAGATTCACTCATTCCCTCTCACCTTTCCTTGTTTCCCCTCCGCTGTAAGAGCCTTTTCTTTTCTGTTTTTTTTTTGTGGGATAATTTATTCTGTTCTACCTCTCCCCTTCTCCTTCTCCTAGTATATTCCTCTCTCACCCTTTAATTCTATTCTCCAGATATGACCCCTTCATTTCCAACTCACCCTGTGCCCTCTATCTATCTATATCTATATATCCTTACATATAATTTTTTCCCCTCCAAATACCCTAATACTGACAAAGGTCTCATGAGTTACAAATATCATCTTTCCATGCATGAATATAAACAGTTCAACCTTAGTAAGTCTCTTATGATTTTCTCTTTCCTGTTTACCTCTTCATGTTCCTCTCGAGTCTTGTATTTGAAAATCAAATTTTCTATTCAACTCTGGTCTTTTCATCAAGAATGCTTGAAAGTTCTTTATTTCACTGAATGACCATTTTTTCCCCTGCAGGATTATACTCAGTTTTGCTGGGTAGGTGATTCTTGGTTGTAATCCTATCTCCTTTGCTCTCCGGAATATTTTATTCCATGCCCTGTGGTCCCTTAATGTAAAAGCAGCTAAATCTTGTGTTATTCTGATTGTGTTTCCACAATACTTGAATTGTTTCTTTCTGGCTTCTTGTAATATTTTCTCCTTGACCTGGGAACTCTGGAATTTGGCTACAATATTCCTAGGAGTTTTCCTTTGGGGATCTCTTTCAGGAGGAGATGGGTGGATTCTTTCCATTTCTATTTTGCCCTCTGGTTCTAAAATATCAGGGCAGTTTTCCTTGATAATTTCTTGAAAGATGATGTCTAGGCTCTTTTTTTGATCATAGCTTTCAGATAGTCCAATAATTTTTAAATTCTCTCTCCTGGATCTATTTTCCAGGTCAGTTGTTTTCCAATGAGTTATTTCACATTGTTTTCTAATTTTTCATTCTTTCGGATTTGTTTGACAGTGTCTTGATTTCTCATAAAGTCACTAGCTTCCAATTGCTCTATTCTAATTTTTAAGGAAGTATTTTCTTCAGTAATCTTTTGGATTTCCTTTTCCATTTGGCCAATTTTGCTTTTTAGGTCAGCCCTTACTTCTTTATCCTTGCATGAAAAACACTCAACTAATATCCTTTCTCACATGAGCTATTTAAGTCCTGATAGATTATGTCATGAAACCTGGTGACTGAGTCCATTACAAATTCATGCTAACTTTAGCTGGGTCCTAGCTACTGCATTTCTGACTAGATCACTACTTTCTACTATATAAACTTGCTCTATTTCTCACTCTTTCTTCCTCATATTCAATCTCTCCCTTTCTACTGGCTTCTTCACCTCTGTCTACAAATCTGTGGAGTTCTCTTAGTTAAAAAATCCTTCCTTTGAGTTTGCTACCACTTCAAGCTTTTATCTTTTATATTTCTTTCCCTTTTCTGTTGAAAGTAGTTCATATTTGGTGTTAAACTTCCTCACCACCCTGTCACCAATGAACTCCCTGAAATCTGACATTGTCTTGCCACTCTACTTGAACTACTCTTTCAAAGCTCTTAAGTGTCTTACTAATTGCCAAACTCAATAACCTTTCCTCATCCTTCTTGACCTTTCTCTAATATCTGATACTTCACTTTTTTTATACTGTGTCTCCTTATCTTGTCCAGGCTGGACCTGCAGTGGCTACTCACCAAACTGCTGATCCAAGCGAAAATTTTGACCCTCTCTTTTCTGATCTGGCATCCTGGAGGCTGTGACTCCCAAGATCTCACCATAATAATGCTGAATTTAATGTAGTCATTTGATCAGTTTTAGCCTTACTAAAGCTTAAAACTTAAGTGATGGACCAGCCTCAGCCTCCCCAGTATCAGGGACTTCAGGCATTTGACACATCTGGCTCTGACCATTCATTCAGAGTCTTGTTTACTTGTCCATGTTATGTATTTTACTCCCTAAGTGTAGATATCCTCTGAGTTTCTGTCTTTATGCTTCTTTTCTTTCCTCATTTCTCATCATGAGTGTAGTCAATTCCCATACCCACTTTGCAGATACACAGATACACATACACATACATACACACACAATTAATCAGAGTAGGGATTGTAGAGAGAGCAACCTACTGGAGAGTATAGAATGAAATGGGATTACTTATATATTTAGAAAGAGTTCCCTCTCAAAGATAAAGGACACCCCTTTATGTGAGACAGAGTTGAAGGAGATTGTGAGGGAAGGCATCTGAGTGATGTGAGTTGAGGAGGAATGGAGAAAAGGGAGCACTCAGCAAATCATCTTGCTTTTTCTGTCTAATGGAGGAGAAAATGGTGTAGGTATTCATATATACAGAATAAATAAAAAGAAAATCAATATAAATAAATGCAAGATTATTAACCACAAGGTAGTTAAAGAAGCCAGGACTTCCCCCTGATAGCCCATACCCCCTGGTAATCCCCTAAGTACTTCTCTTACTCTTGTGCAAAATTGTATGTTTATATAGCGGGGTTCAACAACCAGGTGCATCATTGTTAACTGATGATAAAGGTATCTAAATGAAAAGGTCCTCAACATATGTTGCAGCCTTGTTATCAAAAGAGTTGGTAGTAAATAGGTCCCAGAAGGAAGAAATAGGCATTTGCAGCAAGCAATAAAGTGTGTGGGAGAATCAAAGAGTTCAATTTCCCTCCTGATTTGTCTAAATTACTCCTTCCCAATATACTACTACTGTAACATGCTATTCAGTTCTGGTGTTATGTTGCTAGCTCACATTTATATATCACTTTACAAAACAGCTCTATCACCATCACTCTGAGGTTAAAGCTATATTTCATTTTGTTTTGATTTTTTATCTTTGCTGTCATTAAACAGATCACCAAACTGAGGGTCAGAAAAGTGCTATGACTTGTGAGAGCTCATAAAGTCACATGCCTAGTAAATGTCAGAGACAGGATTTGGACCTAAGTGTTCAAGTATAAAGCTTTTTCCACCATACCATTACACCATCCTACTGTCCTAGATGCTGTTTTTTAAAAAAAAAAAACAAAAAACTGTACTCCTTTGTGTCTATAATTAGTAACATATTATTTTTAAATTTTTTTTGCATTGCTTTATGCTGGCCACCAATAAGTCATTGGGCAAAACCAATGACCAATAAATGTATAACAAATAAAAAAGACACAATAAAGACTTTGCTTCTATAAGTAGCCTGAAGTAAAAATTAGTGGCGAGGTAAAAAGGTAGGATGAAGTAGGATTGGAGTGGGGAAGCAAACAGTTTACTCTGGATGCTGTACTAACTTCCTTGGGAGCTGAACAATGAGTATATGAACTGTACTAACATAGAATCATAGAGTTTTAGTTGGAAGGAGTATATGAAGAATAGAGATATGTCCACATTACTCTATTTCTGTGTTTACATGAGATTCATTACTACTATTGAGTCAACGAATCAATGGCTAGGATTAGATTTTAAGCCAGGCCATAAAAAAATGTTATGACCACTAGTAAAAAAAAAATGTAGCTATTCATGCAAAGATATGGGTAATCAAGTCTTAGGTTCAGTGTTTACACTCTGATCATGGCAGAAATTGAAGGATTGCTTGCATTTTCAAATAAAGATCTAAAGTGGTTTGTATATGTTTAGTCTCTCTCTAAGAGCAGTTTGACATGAAGTTGCTGAGCAAAGTGCTTGAATAAGTCATTTCAAAATGTTACAGCCTCAGTGCATGGTAAAATTAACATAATACACTGGAAGCACTGGATTAGGAGCCAGAATACTAGGGTTCTATTCCTAGTTTCACCATTAACCTTACCAAGTCACCTGTAGAATGTAATTTAATTTCTGAGCCTAAAAGAGGGATAATAATACTCATCCCTATCTACTTACAAGAGCTGTGGAGAAAATCAAATGATAATGGCTTTTTATTTGAGAGCTCCTTTTGCAAAGTGTGAAAATATAATTATGAAAATAATTTTCATTTCTGTAGCTCTTTAATGTTTATACAGTATCATCCCCTCAACAACTCTGAGAAGGGATGTAAGCATAATATTTCCTATTTTGTAGATAAGAAAAATTCAGATCAAAGAAGTTGTGACTTTTCCATAGTTTCACAGTGAAAACTATTAGGCACCTAAGCCCTTTTAAGCAAGGACACTTTTCCAAAGTTATTCACAGGAATGTCATCTTCAATGATTCTGAGGCACGAAGTCATTATAGATCAACTTCACTGTGGTAAAATATGTGCCCAGACCTTGGGTAAACTTGACAATACAGCCACAGGTGAATGATGCACCCTTGACGATAGACATTTTAGTGCATGCCTGCAACATCCCAAGCATCAGGGCTTTTGTTTTGTTTGTTTGTTTGTTTGTTTTCCTTTTCTTTTCCACTGCTGGTTTCAGAGCTTGTTCTGGGGATTTGGAAGTTCTTGGTACTTTCAAGGTAGTGTGACCAGAATGATGTTTAATTTTTGTTCACTGTTCCCTTGCAACTTCAGGTGAGGTTGTAAAGGGATCAAGCAAATGATCAGAAAGAGACTTCACTGAGCACAAGAAAGGGCATTGTTTGGCAACTCCATTGCCTGTACTTACTTACATGACACAGTTCCAGTTCAGAGAGGAGGGCTTGCAATCAAAAAGGAGCAAGGGCCCTGAGGAGCAGAATCACCTATGTAGTCAATTCCCTTACCCTCTTTGCAGATACACAGACACACATACAGACACACACACACACACACACACACACACACACACACACACACACACA
>NW_020954585.1:27004514-27076530 GCF_900497805.2 Vombatus ursinus
CACACACACACACACACACACACACACACACACACACACACACACACGATTAATCAGAGTAGGGACTGTAGAAAGAAATTTCCCCGACCTCAGTTTCACAGATCTCCTCTTCCTGTGACTTGCCTAGGGTCACATAGCTTATTTGCATCTGAGGCCAGATTTGAACTCAGTCTTCCTGACTCCAAGACTGGCACTCTATCCACTGTACCACCTAGCTACCTTGCGGACAGAATGTCTAGGATAGAATGGATATAGATTCACCCCTCCACAAATGAGTTCAGCTGTTTGGGGTAGAAAAATGTCTCACCCTGACTTTTTGTTGGTTCTGCTGCTCCAGAATTCAAATTGAAGCATTATTTTTAAAGTTGTTTGGAGGAGAATGTTGGGAGAGCTTGACTACTTTTCTCTGTTATCTTGCTTTGCCATTCTAAGTCTCATGATCTTGAAGACTTACAATGATATAAAAATTCCTCATCCTATGGCCTGGTAATGAGCCTTTTCAAACCTATTTAGTTTGACTTCAAGTGATATTTAGAAGTCATTACTGGGTCCATATTCAAAGGCTTTCCAGTGTCATACAACATGCCAGAGTTTACCTTTGGCATTGCCTTAAAAAACCCCGGGTAACTGCCACACCACAAGAAGACACTGGAGGAGAATATTATTATATTTTAAAATATGCTGATATAGCATATGTGAGTAGGAAAGTATTCCTCTAATAGAAAAATATCAAAGATCCATAGAATCCTGGAGTTGAAATGGACTTGGGACACCCACTAATCCAGGTGACCAGATGAATGAAGCCCATTACAACATACCTAACAAATAGTTGCGCAACCTTTGTTTGTTCAAATTTTTCATGCTATAGGCAGAAAGCTGTATTTTATCGCCAAATGAAAATAAGTTACAGAGATGTGAAAACAAATGCATTTTTTTCTCCTATGATTAAAATTACTAGGATGCATAGTGTAAATTGCTTAGCCTTGTTACTTGGCCAAGACTATAATTATAACTTAGCTATAATCAAAGATGTTTTTGTGTTTCAGTTGTATAATGATAAAAATTAAGTGGAGCACAGGAGCAGGAAGAGGCTGTGTGGGAAAACTTTTTTTTATAATATCTAGTTTTCATTATCACAAAAACACAGAAGTGAGAAAGAGAGCGAAAAGAAATCCCTATGCCTCCCTGCCAGGTTCTCTTTTGGGATCACTGGATGAAGGACAACTCAATTGTTGACTGCTGATTATCCATAACTTCTGCAGAATTGCTCTACAGGATCTTTCAAAAGTGCTGAACAAAATCCTTGCTGAAAGTTTCTTAGGTTGAATATTTGGGCATGCTCCATAGCTCCATACTAAGGTCATATGTAATGTCTCAAACCCTGCATGAAAAGATGGAAATCTTTCTTCTTTACATTTATAGCTTCCCTCAATACATCAAGAGAGAAATGGGCTTTGCTGTATTTCCTGTGTAATAACTCAGAACACTCCATGATTATATTTTAGGTTATATAGATGATTAGATAATCAGCGTTATAGGGCATTTGACATAAAGAGGATAGAAGAAATAGAATAAGAATAGCACCTACCCTGTAGCAGGTACTTTCCTAACATTTTTACAACTATTGTCTTATTTGATCCTCACACCAACCCTGCATGATAAGTATTATTATTATAACCATTTTACAGTTGAGGAAACTGAGGCAGACAGAAAGTGACTTGCCTAGGGTCACACAGCTTATTTGTGTCTGAAGCCAGATTTGAACTCAGGTCTTCCTGACTCTAGGCCTGGAACTCTATCCACTGTACCACCTAGCTACCTTGAGGACAGAATGCCTAGGATAGAATGGATATAGATTCACCCCTCCACAAAAGAGTTCAGCAAAGAGACTATACCCTGCTTAACATAAGGAACTTCTTCAGCTGCCAGGATCTGTGAGTTACGTCTTTGCCACATGTTTCTTTAATCTTGGGCCCAATTTCCCCTGGACTCTGTTTATACTTGTGGTAAAGTGCATTTCAGACTTTAGGGAGAATGTTTTATCATATATATTCAGTTTCACTTTTATTTATTATTTTTTTTTAAAAGCTTTTCAAGGTTGACCGAATAAGTTGATTTCTTACTGATAAACCGTGGGACAAAGTAGTGGCAGCTGGAGCTGATAGCAGTAGAGAAACATCCCAGACTCCTCAGGGGAACCACCACCACGCTGAAGGATAGATGAGTCCATCTGTAGGGACCTGACTCCTTGAGGAGGAGAATAAGGAACCTCAGAGCATACAAGGGTTACATATTTATGAAGGAAATAGAGAAGGAAATTAGGAAGCTAAACAGTATATGTAGAATGCTGATTGACAACAGTCAATGGAATGATGAAACTGATTGTATATTACCTGGAATTAATACGAAAAAAAATAGAGAAAGTCTGATATTATTTTTTGTACATGAAGAGGAAATCCTCTATTATCCAGCATGGTCAGGAAATGAAATGTTCTGTTAAATCATTTTTTTTTTAATTGAGAGCTAGCAACTAGCCATATATGGATTGAATATTTTCAAAGATTGCAAAAGAGTAAGATATAGTTACCATTAAAGCTATATTGAGTAGTATTTAATTTTTCTTTGAAGATTGAGAAGGTGCTTCAGAATCTTATTATGTCCTTACATCAACATTAGAAACACCAATTTTTACCCTGCTATAGGCATGCTGCATTGGATGCTGAAATTCTGATCTTCCTTCATGATTCAATTCAGGTAATAAAAATGGTCCATCCCTCCTCAAATTTTCCTATAACTTGTATCATGCTCACTTGTGAATGCACTACATCTTGCCTGTCAAATGAGTCAGAAACTTTTGCTTTGGTCTTGAGGGCAAGAAGACTTTTGTTTTAGTCTTTGTATCACTTACAACTAGTGAAGTAATTTGTACATATTAAGTTAAGGTTTGCAAAACATTTTACATATATTATCTCATTTGAACCTCACAATAACCTTGTGAGGTAAGTGCTATTATTACACATGGGGAAATAGGCTGGAAACATTTGCCTGAGGTCACATAGCTAGTAAGTGTTTCAGGCAGGATTTGAATTCAGGTCTTTGTGACTCCATATTCAGCACTCTATCCACTCTGCAACTTAGCTTTAATAGGATATAGGATCTTAGGGTGATAATTATGTGAGAGCTATATAAACTCGAGAGTTAATATTTTCATATTCTCTTTAGTTCAGAAAGCCCCCCCATTTTAATAATATCTTTTTTACATCACATTTATTTCTGAATATATCCTTCTTTACCTGCCCCCACCCAGAAAGCCATGCCTTGTAATGAAAGATTTAAAAAGAAAGAGATAAGTAAGCAGTTTGACAAAATAGCCATACATAGGATTATATGCAACATTCTACATCCATTATTCTGTAATTCTTCAATTAGGTGTATTTTCTCACCTATTCTTAGAAACTTCCTTTACTTTTTAAAATAAGCTTACCTAAATTGTCTTTAGCTGCTCTGCTGTAATAAATGTTAAGAAGCTACATTTATATAGTCTTCTAGAATTTTGATGTGGAATTACAGCTATGGCCTAGAAACAGAGACAATCAGACACAGGTAGGAACATCTCGTGAAGGATGTAATTTGCTTTATTTATCGCCAAGTGCTGAATGTTGACGTTTATTTTCATAAGTACATTGAAATTTATTTTAAAAACTTTTTTTCTTAAAGACCTAAGGTCTATGGAAAAGGAACTACTTCATTGGTCTTCAGTATGAGATTATTTAATACTTTTGAAATTCTGCATCACCATAACAGGTGCCTGAAGACAACTGGGATAATCACATAGCTTTATTTTCTCCTCTTTCTTTCAATGTTCCTCACTGCGGTACATAGATGTTCATATTGAAGAACATAGAAAAGAAATCTCAGGGAAAAGGGGCTTCTTGAGGATGCTAACAAGTATGTTGCCACTGAATGAGGAGTAACTTCATTATTCCAAGGGACATACCAAGATACCCAAAGGACTCTATCCACTAACTCTGATATCAAGGGCTTCTTGACAGGAGAGGACCTGATTTTAGATAGGAGGGGGCAGGCAACAGGGCCTCTGAGACCAAGAGACTTCTACTTTGAAAACAGAGATATCCAGGTAAACTAAATCTGTTCTACCTTAAAAGGGATTCATCTGCTACAGTTTGGTATGAGATCACTGTCTCATTCTTAAATTCATCCACGGCAGAGGCAGCTGATGGTACAATTAATAAGAGTTCATCTAGTCTTATACATTTACTGCATGTATTACCCAGAGGAAGCCTTTTAATCAGTGTTTGTTTGTTTCCTCAACTATAAAATACAACTAATAATAATACCTTCCTCACAAGATTGTTGTGAAGATCAAATGAGATAATATTTGTAAATAGTGCCTAGTTCAGTGTCTGGCACTTGGTAGGAACTATGTAAGTACTTATTGAATTCCATGCTGCCATCCTTTTCATATCAAGTCTTCTCACTCTAATGACAGAAGTCCCTTTTATTCTCTTAAATATGACTTGTTTCCTGAATGACTTTCTCCTGCCTGTCTCCTAAAGCTACCATGGCCAAGAACCTGTATAATTTATAATGCTGGGACTTTTCTCCAGCTTTCCCAACTGGTATCTCATTAATTAACCCTACCTTAACTGGACATGCCCATCATCTGAGTTCTGCCAGAAATCATAACCCAGATCAGTCTATGGTGAATCTCCTTTGAGGTAGAATAGAAAAATGCTTATTATACACTTACTTTGTGCCAAGCACTGTGCGAAACACCAGAGATACAAATAAAAAATGAAGATCGTCCCTGCTCTCTTTGAGTTACCCTTCTACCTGGAGGAGACTCCAAAAGATTCAAATTTATTTTTAGTTCACAGAAGATGGAAAATTCAAGTAGTGGTTAGGAGGGAAAAGTAACAAGAAAGGTAGCAAGCTTTGGGAATAATGACAGGGAAGATGGTCAATCCTCTGTCAAGAGTATAGTAAGTTTAAGAGTTAGAGTAAAGAGGGTCTCTGGAATATCTGAAGCAGAATCAGGAATCTAGGAGTCAACATCCAGTTGTCACTAGGAACTCTGCACCTATTAGGAAGTTGGCATTTGGGTAATAAGAATTGGGTTGGAGAATGGAAAAATAGGTGGCTCACATCAGGAACAGCAGGTTTTGCTGATTTATTTTCCTGATGTGCATTGGTGAGTGAGTGTGTGTGTGTGTGTGTGTGTGTGTTTGTGTATGTGTGTGCGTGTGTGTGGGTGGGTGGGTGTAGGGGAGGGCTGACTTTTTCCATACAATGTGGCTGGTGTGGGTAGCTGGCTCTTGGTCACTTAATGGATATTCAGCAGGGCAGTGTGGGTAAAGGGGAAGGTCTCTGATTTTCTGCCATGGGGCTAGTAAAGGTGACTTGTCCCAGGTCATTGGTCTGGCAACTGCATCTATATTCTAGAGCTTCCATCCTACATAAATGCTCTCCCTGCTGACCTAACTGCAAATGACTTAATCTTAGATTGACCACTAAACTTACTGATTCACTATCCTCAAAGTCATCATAATATAATCTTGCCTACATGGAAATTTTTAGGAAGACAAGTATTGAGTACACATTAAGAATAAGATATCAAAAATGGTTAAATTTCAGCCCATATACTTTAGTATTTATTCTACTTCAAATCTATGATTCCATCCATGGGGGTACTACCTATACTCATGCCAATTATAACTCCTCTATGCCTTGTTAGATGGCTTTACATTTTGCTATTTAAAACAAATTACTTATTGGTCAACCCTCTCCAAATTTAGTTAGGCTGGTCTTTAGATAATGCATGGATAGTCCATTGCTGGGCCCTCATTCAAAGACATTCCAGCTTGCAAGAATATACGAGATGATGGAAAATGTTATCCACATCTAAAGAAAGAACTTTGGAATCTGAATGCAGATCAGAGCATGCAATTTTCACTTTTTTGTGTGTTTTTGTTCTTCATGGTTTTTCTTTTTTTTGTATAGTTTCTTCTTTCACAACATTACTAACGTGGAAACATGCTTAACATGATTGCACATGTATAACCTATATCAGATCTCTTAGTGTCTTGAGGAGGGGGCAGGAGAGGGAGGGAGAAAAATTTAGAACTCAAAATCTTATAAAAATAAATGTTGGAAAACTATTTTATGTGTAATTGGAAAATAATAGTATACTATTTACAAAAAAGAAAGAAAGAAAGAAAGAAAGGAATATGCTAGAGTTTTGGGAGACCAAAATTGCCTTCATAGTGGGATGAGTCAAGACAGTAGACTTCTTAAATTCATTACTGAATACTTTAAGGAGCCATGGCCCTATTCGTACAGGCATTCCCTTCACTATTGCAGATTGCTGCCCATTGATAACTTCTCATATTGTGTAATTCTTACTCTCTTTCAATACATCTTCCACAAGGAATATACTAGTGTAGAGTATGTATTAAATGCAGGACAAATATTAACAGTAAGTCCAAAGTTTTTTAAAGGAAGTATCACCCTTACTGAAGCACTCTACTCCCTTTTACCTTCCTCTCTCATACCCTCTTCCAGCCACAGGCTGCCCCAGAACCCACTCAGGTCAGCCGGTTGGTGGGAAAGTCACCAGAACCAGGGGTGCCTTCCTCCTTACTATCTCCTGTTCATTTGGGATGCTTAACTGATCTTGGGGCTTGAGGGATATGCAGTCAATGACTATTAATTCCAATGAGATGGAAGGCAACCAAGCCTCACTAACTACCTTTATTCTATTCCCTGCAGTCCCCTGACACTATCGTTTGACCTATTTATGTAACATGAGGACCTCAGGGCTTTACCATTCACCCTACTGCTGTACTCTTAAGACTTCTAGGGCTTTGCATCTGCTCTGCAGCTGACCTTTCTATTTTTTTTTTCCTTTTTAAAATGTGTTGTCTTCCTCAATTAGAGTGTGAGATCAATTAGAACAGAGACTCTTTCATTTTTTCTATTTACATCCTCAGGGCTTAGCATGTAATAAACACTTCATAAATTTTTTTTTTGTTCATTCATACATAGTGGAAACATGAAGGGAAAAAAGAAGCTTCCCATAGCTAAAATTTTAGATGTTGTATGCTAGAAGATTTCCTCTGGGTGTTGTGATGTTTCGTGGATCATTTATATATTGCGTGTGTGCATATATACATATGTATACACGTGTGTGCACAAACATATATATACACATATGCACACAAACACACATGCATGCATGTATGTAGATATGTGTGTATATCAAAATATACACACATATATTCATGAGTATGTATATATGTTTGTTATCACTCACTTATTACCCAACCGATCTTCCACCCTTACTGATCACATGAGTCCTTAACAATATTTTTGGCTACTTTTGGTACACAAGTCATCTTCTATAATATGTTACAGCCTATTTATAGCCAACATACATGTAAACTTTGCCCTTCAGTCTACTTATTAGTCTGATACTTCAGAAACTTGTTTTCATTTTTAAAAATAAATACATGTATATTGCATATAAATAGTCATAAATACACACGTGCCCATATAAATATACACGCACATGCACACACATGTGTTATATTTGTACATACACACATGGATATAATAGCACACATTCATATATGTATAATTATATATGTACTACACATGCATACTTATGTAGACAAGTATATGTATATGCATATATGCATATGAACTTTTTTTTCTGATAATAATGAGCTTCTGGAGGGCCAGATCATCTTTGGTTATCTTGTCTTGTATAGTGCCCAGAATAGTTCGGTACTCATAGGCACTTAAAATGTACATTTGAAAATGTTGCCAATATTGACATCTCAATTTGATATACCCTTTTTAAAAATTTTCCCCGAGGGTGGAGAAAGTAGTGAGAAGCAATGGAAAACACAAATCTGATATTTCCATGTGTCAAATTTTGTGCATTTCTTTTCAACAAACTTGTTTTCACTGAGTGCCTACCGTATTCCCAGTATTGTGTTTATGTGTTCTTGGGGATAGAAACAAGGAGTAACAAAAGGCGCTCGTAATAACTCCACAAGGAGATAAAAATCTCACTGGGAAGAGGAAGGTAACAAACATGAAATAAACAAGCATAGAAACTGGAAATTGTCTGCTAAACCATGTAACACTGGGTGTTAGCTTTCGTTGTGTTTGTTTGTAAATAGAGTTTCAGAGAAGATTCATGCTTCAGATATTGGCGAGGCTGGAGGTCTTTAAGGTCCTTACCAGCCTAAGATTCTAGGATGCTGCCATTTAAGAGAAGAGAGTGATGGTTGTAGGCAGAAGTTGTTAGGAAAACCTCCTTGAAGAGTCTATGACTTGATCTACGTTATTTTTAAGCTCATGTTACGTCAGTAATCTTGTGCTTGACTCCTGAGGCTCTATCTAGGCCAATTTATCCTTATGAGAGTTTTGGAGGATTAAAATGGAGTTGATTGCTATTAAATGAGAGCTAGCATAGCCTAGTGAATAATCAGCTTGCCTTGAAGCCAGAAAGAACTGGTTTCAAGTACCACCACCTCTGAAACTACAGATTATGGGCAAGTCACTTAGACTCAGTATTCTAGGCAATTCTCTAATACTATAAATTATAGAAAAAAAATTTCCTTATCCAGAAGTTCCCTATGCTAATTAAATCATAGGTCCCCTTTCATTTCAAATAGAGAACTTCCTTCTTGAAGTGTCTATAAATGTGTACAAACCACCAAATACATAAAAGAGGAAAGATGCTGAAAAAGAAATAGAGCAACCATTCAATTCCAGATTCTGTATTAAATAAACTTTGATTTTTTTTCCCTAGAGGTCATTGGAAACCATGAAGATTACTGGTATCCAACTGCCTCTCTTTATGTTGGCAGTATTTTGACTACAAACATTCACAATTTATAGATCTAACACTGACAGACCAGCTAGGAATACATTTATGGTTAGGGAAATGCACAGCCAAGAACAAGTAACATGGCATAGTTAAATAACAAATTCTAAGCAAATAAGCTGCTTCAAAAAATTCAAAAGACTAATCATTTTGATTATTTTTTAATAGCAAAGTGGAATTCTGCATTTATTGCCTGATGGAACTCCTGAAATGCATTGTGTTGCTTCAAAAGGAGTCTAGGCTTCTAAATAGGCCACTAAAAACCTGATTTCAACATATTGAAAACAAGATGTGACAAGCACTTTGACACTGGCCCTCTACTAATTTCCGCTATTTGTAAAGAGGCACATCTGAATGGACATGGCTCAGTAGAATGGGTCAGTATGGTTGAGTCCGTGTCAGTCCAGTCATAAAACCTGAGTAGAGGGAAAAATAAGCAGCCATTGATTTCCAGTGAAAGCCCCCAGAGCCCGGGGAAAGCAGCCAAAATGAGGCACCAACTGCTCTCTGCTGGAAATCTTTTGTGGTCGAGAGAGAGGGCTGAGAGAAAAATAGAAAAAGCTGGTGGGTCTAAAAGGGACAGAGAGACAGGAATCAGGATGGAAGAGGTGGCAAGGATTGCCTCAGCAATACTTCCTTCCCCGAAGCTTAATACACTCCTTTCCCAGAGAGTGGAAAAGGAGTGGGGGCTGGGGATGGGGGGAGGAAACTTCAACAAACCCTACCTTTCTTTATGCAGCACTTTGGGAACCATTCCAATGGGAATTTCTCAGGCTCTTTCACATTCCCAGAATTCATTTGTTGGTGTTTGTTGGTGGTGTTTTTTTTTTAAAACTACTCTGATCTAATGAGTATATGCTTCTAAAACAGAACAAACACTCAGTGTGATTGCAGCTCCTCATTTACATAATTGCATTATGACAACAATTTGAGGAAGATAATAAATGAGGAATATTTTGTTTGGAGTTTGCTGCCCGAAAATACAAAAACTCTCCCCCACCCCTTTGCTTTCTGTTTTTATTTTTGTTTTAATACCTCTCTAACATTTGTCCTTCCTAAATAAGAATGAAAACCTCTTCAAAGTGTGGACAGTGGATAATGATTCTTTTGTTTTCTGACTTAAACACTAACCCCCATGCATCTTGTTATATAATAAATTATTCCTAAGAGTGCCTCCAAGTGAGCGTGAAGCAGTAAGTTTCCAACAGCCTCCGAAGTTTGAAATATATGGCAGTATTTCTGAGCTTATCAGTGTTAACTTTAGCACTGTTTTAAGGAGAAGTTGGCTGGGTTTAACAGGTATTTCTGTCCAAAGCCATTTGGGTATATGCCTGGAATATATGCCTGGAAAGATGGACGATTCCAATGTCAAAACTGCCCTACAGTTTAAATGTCAAGTCAACAGAAAAAAAAGTATAGGTTCCAAAAAACCAACAGGACAACATATCAGAAACTGAGCCTGGGTGGTTCAGCAGCATTCCAATTTTGATGGTTTTGCCACAGTTTATTTAAATGTTTTTGTTATTCCACTTGAGGGATTAAAAATAAAAACAAACAAACTTTGTTACTTGAAAGAAAAAAACCTGCCTTACAGAGAAAAAAAAACATTTCAACATCATTTTAAAACTAACCACGTTAATTTGGATTTATAATTTGGTTTAATTTGGTACAGACTGGCCTACAGTTCACTTTTTTAAAAAAATCTATTAAAATAAAGAGTTTGTTGACCAGGGTCATAGTAAAGACAAACTGCAGGAGGGATGTTGGTGATTTTTAAAAGAGCAAACTAGTAAATCTATTGGTTAGTGAAAGAGAACATAAATATTTGTCAAATTGTATCAAAATAAACTTCAGCAATCAGCTAGGCCCATCTCTATACAATGAACATACTGGCTAATAGAAATGTTCCTCATCTTTTCTATACACTAGTTAATAAAGATCTCTACCAGGCAATGCTGCCTTGGCAATTCCTCATTCTGCTCTAGGTTCTGAGAAGCAATAAAATAAGTTCCCCGAGAGAATCAAATAAATCAGACTTTTCACTAATTCAAACTAGTTTCCCATGAATTAAAGAAATTCTACAGTGCTGCAATCACCAGGGCCTCTTATGCATGATTCTCTCAGCTTGGTACTTGTCTAGTGTCTTTTTCTCTGCCTGCAGGAGGTGTGGGCTCCTGACTCTCCTTTCTTTACTCACCTATTAATGTGGATATGAAGCAGATTCAGTGATAAGGGCAACATCCAAGACATTGGAGCTGACAGTGAGCCTGAGACAGGAGTGTATGAATGAGTCTTTTCTTTAAGGATGAGGATATCAAAAAGATGTGTTTCTGAAAAACCAGGGAACATGACTTGGTAGCACTGAATCCCAGAGGAAAAACGGACTTTGTCTACAAAGTCTAAAAGCAAATAGCAGGCCTAAAAAAAAGACATAGTGTAAGTTAAATTAAGATAGTATTTTATATCCCCTCAAACAGCAGAATGAGTATGATGAAGAAGCAGGTTAAATTTTTGACTCTAACTCTGACTTTTAACTCCTCCTCTAAGGACAAGTCAACTTAACCTCAATTTCTCCATTTGTGAAATGGAATTGAGTCTAATTCATAAATAGTGGGGAAAGTGATTTGTAATTCCCAAAGTGCTATAGAAATGGGAATTGGTTAGAAAAATACACCTTCATACAGTAGTAGCCTTTGGCCTACCTACTCTAGGTGTCTTTTTGGTGGGTTTTAACAGCCTCATCCTTTCTCTGGATCCTTCTTGGACATTCTAGGGTTGTATAATGAGTATAGTAGGACCTGATTCCTGTACCAACTCCTGCCTCTGTGGATTTCATTTGATATCAAGCTTTGGGGAAAGAAGAGACCCCATTCTAGTCATATAAGTCCAAAACACTGGCACCATTTTCTACCTGAGGACAACCAACCCAGGGGTGTACCTTTCTCTTCTTGAGATGTTGCTGGTCCTAAGCATGTATTGAATAAAGTTGCTTACTCAAATCCTTCCTGGCTTCTCCACTTCTCACTGCTTCCTAAGTACTTCTCAGTAATTACCCTTTACTAAACCAATCTATGGCACTGTATCAGGTGGTTCTGCTGACTTCAGAAGCAGAAGCAGAAGGGGACAAGGGACATACAGGCATATATAGCACCCCCTGTGTTCTACACCCCCATTTACTTGTACTTTCTCCCATCCTGAGACTTTGGGTCTCAGGGTGAATGTTCCTTAGAGTTCTAGCTATTTCTAACCACTAAGAGCTACTCTTACCACTAAACTTCAAGAATCTCTAATGGTGAGCTTCTCATTAACAATTAATAAATTTAATTATTTCTTAGCAAAGACATTTAAGTTGTGCAGTGGATAGAGTGTCAAACCTGGTGTCAGAAAGACCTGAATTCAAATCCAGCCCTAAACACTTACTAGTTTGTGACCCCAGGCAAGTCACTTAATCTTTGCCTCAGTTTCCTTATCTGTAAAATGGGGATAATAATATCACCTACCTCCTTGAGTTGTTGTGAGAACTCAAATGAGATAATAATCGTAAAGCACAGTGTCTGGCACATATTAAGTTCAATATAAATGTTAGTAATGATAATAATGATAAAATTTATAATAAAACATTCCCCTGTCAAAAAGAAAACAAAACAAACAAAAAAACAACAGGGATTACTAGCCTGCAAATACGTGTAGCATTTGTAGGGAAAGGAAGTTCACTTTCATAATACAATAGTAATGAGGAAAACAGGTAGGATTCATGTGTTGCAAAAACAATGCCCAACTCTTGTTACTTCAGGGCCTAAAAGACCTTCCTCTCTTTTGTATCTTGTAGAATCCTACCCCTAGGTGGAAGCTAAGTGGTGCAGTAGATAGAGCACCATACTAGCTGTGTGACCCTGGACAAATCACTTAACCTATTTGCCTCAGTTTCCTCATCTGTAAAATGAGCTGGAGAAGGAAATGGCAAATCATTCCACCATCTTTGCTAAGAAGACCCCAAATGGGGTCATGGAGAGTCAGACACAACTGAAACAATTCAACAACCATCCCTGAAGTACATGATCTCTTCTGGGTGAGTTGCTTAGCTGGATTCTCAATATCTGTTCCTCTCCATCGTTAACTTTCCATTGCTAAGGGATAGACTCCCACCTTTGGGTGACTGTATTTGTTTCTGTCTTGAGTATTTGTTCCTGCTCTCTTCTGGATATAATGTCTCTCACTGGCCCAGTAGCTCTGAAGACATAGACAGTGGGGGAAGGAGGAGAAAACCCTTTAACTCACTGACTCACCTCTAGTTAAGTACAAGGATCTCCTGCCACAACTCCCTCCAGTTCCCAAACTGGAACTCAAATAATTGAGATTCATCCAGCTTTAAATATAAAGCCTCCTTCCAATACCCTCTTACCAGCCGCCCTCACCCCAGAAGCATTGCAAGCTTGTTTTTTCAGACAACTGTGCTAGCTATGCCCTTCTTGACTCAATTAAAGAAGTTTATACTCCAAAAACAGATCACAGTACATAGAGAATTTTGTTTATAAACCACATTAAAAGCATGTAATGTGATTATAACAACTGAGGCAGAAGGGAAATTACTTTCCCTGTTCTTTATACATATTGTCAATGTTGATACAGAAACACATCCATCCATCCAACCATCCAACCATATATACATACATACATACATATACACATATATACATATAATGGGGATGGAGTGGCATATGAGAACCAGTTCCTGAAGCATTTGAAGATATTCACTTCCTACTTGCAATCTAAATAGTCATGATAAAAACTGGAGTAATCCCTTTTCTGGCCACGTGTGAAGCACTCCTACTACGTAATGACCCCCCAAAAGTGTATTCTGTTGGCTTCGGAACCCAAAGAACTGAAGACTCAGAGGCTTCTGAGTCAGAACTCAGGGAGCAAACAAAAGAGGGGTCTTTCCCACATTGGCATCTTCCAATGAGGTAGGACTATTTCAAGCTGTTCTTGACAGTTAGGTGGGTAAGGAATGGTATTCCTTTCTCCCATCCAGCCATAGCAGCTGTGAGCACATGACCAACTCTGACCCTTTCTGAAATTACTCTGTTCTTAAATGAATGTGTACTCTGAGGTTTAAGTACCCAGATGATCTTATGAGTCCCAGAGATCCAGAAATCTTATCAAAACTGAATGGGGAGGAGATGCTGACAGAAGAGAGGGTGGATTGGGGGAGGCAGTAGTCAGAAGTAAAACACTTTTGAGGAGGGACAGGGTGAAAGGAGAAAGAGAAAAGAATAAACAAGAAGCGGAGTTATAGGATGGAGGAAAATAGTTAGCAATCATAACTCTGAAAAAATATTTGAAGCAAATTTCTCTGATAAAGGCCTTATTTCTCAAATACATAGAGAACTCAGTCAAATTCATAAAAATAAGAGCCATTCCCAACTGATAAATGATCAAAAGATATGAACAGTCAATTTTCACCTGGAGTAATCAGAGCTATGTATAGGCATATGAAAAAATGCTCTAAATCACTGTTGATGGGAGAAATGCAAAATAAAACAATTCTGAGGTGGTACCTCAGACTTATTGGATTGGCTAATAGGACAAAAAAGGAAAATGACATGTTGGAGGCGATATAGAAAAATTGAGAAACTGATATATTGTTGATGGAGTTGTCAACTGATTCAACCATTTTATAGAGCAATTTGAAACTATAACCAAAGGGCTATAAAACCACATGAATAAATACCCTTTGAACCAGAAATGCCACTACTAGGTCTATATCCCAAAAGAGATTAAAAAAGAAAAAGGAAAAATACCTATGTGTACAAAAATGTTTGTAGTAGCTCTTTTCTTGTGTCCAAATATTGGAAATTGAGGCAATGCCCATCACTTAGAGAATGGCTGAACAAGTTGTGGTATAGCTGAACAAGTTGTGGTATATGATTGTGATGGAATGCTATTGTGCTATAAGAAATGATGAGCAGGCAGATTTCAGAAAAACCTGGAAAGATTTGCATGAACTAATGCAAAGTGAAATACGTAGAACCAGGGGAACACTGTATACAGTAATAATGATATTATAAGATGATCAGCCGTGAATCACTTAGCTATTCTCAGCAATACAATGATCCGAAACAACTCTGAAGGACTTATGGTGAATGATGCTATTCATCCCTGAAGAAAGAACTGGTACAGTCTGAATAAATATCAAAAAATACTTTTTTTTAAACTTCATTTTACTTAGTTTTTTTGTCTATGTTTTCTTTTACAACATGACTAAAATGGAAATATGTTTTGCATGATTGTGTATATATAACGTATCAAATTTCTTGCCTTCTCAATGAAGGGGAGAGGGGGAGAGACAATTTGAAACTTAAAAATTGTAAAATGAATGTTAAAAATTGTTTTTACATGTAATTGGGGAAAACAAAATACTCAGGAAATAATTTAAAAGTAAAAAAAAGTTGAACGGTAGCAATGGCAATGGTCACTGGCATAGTTGTGGTAATGGTAGTAGAGGTGGCTACATTGGGAGCAAAGAGATAGTCACCTGAGAAAAGACAACTTCAGGGACCCATACTCCCCTTTTTTGACATCTATCTGTTGGAAATCTCAAGAATCATAATCAACTGTCATTTCCTTCCTAAGGCTAGTATTTACTCCACTTCCTGAATCAACTTTGCATTTATTGATTTATTTTATACATATATTGTATTCACTTATCAGTGTACATGTATCTTTCCCATTCCCCTAGCCCCTACCATAAAAAAATAAGCTACTTGAGCCTTTTTCTTTTTTATCTTTTCATTTCCAGTGCTGAGCTCATACTTGGGGCTTGCTATATGCTTGTTGAATTCAAGTCATTGAATTAACGATTATATAACATAAATAACACAGTTAACAAAATGTTTAACCTAATGGAGTAATCAAGCTATTAGGAAATTCTGACTACAAGATGGGCACAGTTTCCTACAGGCTGCATAGCAATGAGGAGGGAAGCCAAAACACAAAATCAAGCAATTTTGTACTAAATCTAAAGAGTGAAAAAGGAGAGGTCAGTAGCTAGCTGAAAGCCAAGGCCCTCTGTAATTGTTATAAAAAATAATAATCAATAGTGACTATTTTAATTAAACTGTCTTAGGCTCCTTAGAAACACTAAAATAAAAAAAATGCTTTTCTGACAGCCAAATAGAGTGTTTAGAGCACAACTTGTAATAGAAGACAAATATTTTCAAGGATCTGTTTTTGTTATTGACTTTTATTGTTTTCCATGCTATAATAATAACAATAGAAATGTTAAAGATAATAAGAACTCACATATCATACTTAAGGATTATAAAGTTGTTTCAACAATACTGTGAGGTAGGTAGTAAAATTATTATTTAACCCTCATTTTTTAGATGAAGAAACTACACTTAGCAATTAAGTTACTTGTCTTTGTCACACAATGGCTAGTATGTGGCAGTACATTCTGTTCATTTCTCAGAAGGTGAAGGAAGTGATATGGGAACTTCTACGTTATACTTGGTTCTGACCAATGATGTAAGTGGAAATAACAAGAAAGTTAGAAAACAGTGAATATGCCATATTAAAGTCTGTGATAGATAGGGTAGAAAAATGCCCCACACATATACTAGACTTTTGGAGAACAGAGGTCAGGAGGTCAATTAATAAACATTTATTAAGAGCCTTCTATGTGCCAGACACTGTGCTAAGAGCTGGGGATATAAAGAAAGGTAAAGACAGTCCCTGCATTAGAGGAGTTCACAGGCTAATGGGAGAGACAACATGTAAATAACTATGTATAAACAAACTATATACAATATAAACTGGAAGCAATCAATAGTGAGAAGACACTAGACACTAGAGGATCAAGATAGGCTTCCAGTAGAAGGTGGGATTTTAATTGAGTCTGTGAGTTTTTTAAGAACAAAGACTTTTTTTTTCTCCTTTCACTGTATCCCTAGCATTTAGCACAGTGCCTGGCAGATAGGCACTCAAGAAAAGCTAGTTCTAGTTCACTGATTGATAAGACAGAGAGAAATAACCAGATTTCCTTGAGTGTGAGATAATAGATCAACTCAACCTTCAAGAGCCTCTTCAGTGGAATGCCACATAGTTCTATGCATGACCCTGTTCTATTCATTTTTTTTTCAATGACTTAAATGTAGGCATAGGTTGCATACTTATCAAATTTACACATACGATGAACTAAGAAGGGATCGACAATATACTGGATTAACAAAGGTTGGGTCAGTGGGCTGAAGTTAACAAGATAAAATTTAACATGTAGCTTTCCTGTCCTCTTTCAGATGACTACTTGTGCTAATTCAAGGATGACAAATTCCCTGACTGTTTTCAGCCAGCCATGGTGACTTAGCACTGAAGGGTACTTTGGGGATGAAAAAGTAATGCCTTTATTGGTGACTGAGCAGGAAGAGCTAATACTCCTATGGACCTTTAAAAAAGTAGTGACTCTACTTCAGCTTTTCTTTCTTTATCCCTCCAAGTGGCCTCATGCAATTCTGGGACTTTTTATGAGGGATAAGAGATGGGTAGCCCTTCTCCAACCCAGCAGGACAGAACACTTCTATATGACAGCTAGAAGAAAAGTACTAAATAAGGTGACCTTGGGCCTGGGCTGCTAAGAACCTTTTCCAATTTGTATTTCCCTCCCTAAGTGGATGACGAAACACTGATATTGAGATGAATGTACCCAAGTTTAGTGGTGACCTCATGAGTTCAAGAAGTGCAGAGGTGGAGCCTACCTGTGTCAGCAAAAGTTTCTATATCAGATAAGACAATCTACTAATGAAAGGAAGAGCCCAAGCCCTCTCTAACTTCACAGAATACATGGATTGGGAGTTTTTTGTAAAGTGCAGAATGGATGTGAAATGTAAAAGTGATGATTCAGCACTTCTACAAACTACTTTATTTTCTGATGAGGTTTAAGTATTCACCTCTCAGGGGAGTATAACTGTAGCAATTAAGTAATTGGATCTTAGTTTAAAAGTCTTTCTGTCAATGAGCCCTTGCGAATGATTTATTTTTAGCATTTCTTTTGTGTGTAAGAAATACATACTTGTCCTATACCAGATTTATATTATACACAGTGAGTACCTTTCCACCAACCTCTTTGGGGAAACATTATGAATGAGCCAAAATTAAATGTTAAGTACATTTTCCCAAGAGCACTGGAATAGGGCCACAAAAACAAGTGGGAGGAAAAAAAAGAAAAAAAGTCTGACCCTTCTTTAATCACTGATGATTTGTCCTAGTGGCTGTATTAGTACAGTTGAATGAGATCTCTTAAAGAATTAATGAGTGAGAACAGGGCTCCAGACCCCTTGTACCTAGCAGTGGGGACTAACTACTACCTTTGGAATGTGGACATCACTACACTTTTCCAACTGTTCCATTTTCCTTCTCATTGGGCAGAACTTACTTTCTAATTTCTAATTTTGACCTCACTCCCTTGTTAGGAGGGGCTTTATCAGTGTGTATGAAAGGAAAACAGAGGAAAGGAGCATATGACTATTACAGAAAAACAAAACAAAGCAACAACAATAACAAAAACCCTCAAACTAAACTAACAAAATCCTGTCTCTCTCAGACAGTCAAATTTTTAGTGTATGTGTTTTAAGTTCATGTTTCCTGCAGTCTAGGGGGAAAAAGGATTAGATCCACATTGCTTGATATATTTCTGCTTTTTCAGAGTTTATCAAACATTCTTTCTCATATAGCTCAGGAGTCCCTGGTCAGGACAGAATTCTGACAATTAATAAAGAAACTCTGAAACTAATTCTCTCTCTCTCTTTCTCTGCCTATATACATGTTATCACATAAAATACAATATATATATATAAGATATAGAAACTATACATATGTACACATGTATCATATTCATATATTACATGCAAAGTGTGCAAGTCATTGTTTTTCCCTCTCTTTTGTACTTCCCTAGTGATGAATAATAAAGCATTCAAACCAGAGCAGCTCAGATCACTTTATATAGATGACAAATGGAAATTAAGTAGAAGTGATGAATGGAATTTTAAAGAATGGGAAAACTTTCAATTTCTCAACTACCCTTTAGGGCTGAAAGAGAGGGTGGGAGAGGAAGCAGACCATTTCACTGCATGAATTTTCTGTCTGGGGAAATTCAGCACCAACTGGATTTGTCTCTGGCTTCAAACTGTTCCATCAAGCCTCAGTGGTAGAATGTGGCAGTGGCAAAGGTGTAGTTTGGTCACTGTCAGTCACCAGCCACTGTTCATCTCTAGTCTATCTCTGTCTCCTCACTGTCATTCATTCAGCTCCTAATTCAATGGAGTAATTTATCCCACTCCATGTATTTACACTATGATCCAACAGTACTGGTCTCCTTGCTCTTTAAAAAAAAATCCTAATTATCTGTATAGAATCTTTTCAAAAATTATATATATATGCATATATATATATAAACATATATATATACACACATATGTGTGTGTGTATAATTAGTTTTCAACATTCATTTTTGTAAGATCTGGAATTCCAAAGTTTTCTCCCTCCCCCTTCCCCAAGATGGAAAGCAATCTGATATAGGTTATACATGTGCAATCTTGGAAACATAGCTGAATAATAGTGGTGACAATGACTTTTTTCACCCCAATCTTATTGGAAAGGCTTCTAGCTTATCCTCATTACAAATATACTTGCTGATGGTTTTAGATAGATACTACTTATCATTTTAAGGAAAGCTCCATTTATTCCTATGCTCTTGTGTTTTTAATAGTAATGGGTGCTGTTTTTCTCAAAAAACTTTTTCAGCATCTGTTGAGATAATCATATGATCTGTTGGTTTTGTTATTGATATGGTCAATTATGCTGATAGTTTTTTCTAATATTGAACCAGCCTTGCATACCTGGTTATCCTACCTGGTTATAGTGTATTATCCTGGTGATAAATTGCTATAATCTTTTTGCTAATATTTCATTTAGCTGTTTTGCATCAATATTCATTAGGGGAATTTGTCTATAATTTTCTTTGTCTGTTTTGGCTCTTCCTGATTTAGGTATCAGCACCATATTTGTATCATAAAAAGAATTCAGTAAGACTCCTTTTTTGCCTATTTTCCCAAATAGTTTATATAGTATTGCAATTAACTGTTCTTTAAATGTTTGGTAGAATTCACTTGTAAATCTATCTGGCCCTGGAGATTTTTTTGTAAGTAGTTCATTGATGGCTTGTTCAATTTCTTTTTTTTCTAAAATGGAGTCATTTAATTATATTATTTTCTCTTCCAATTTATATATGTATGTATATAGAGAGAGGTTTATTGGCATACGGTTGGGCAAAATAAGTCCTAACAAATGTCTTAATTTCCTTTTCATCTGTGGTGAATTCACCTTTTTCATTTTTGATACTGGTAATTTCGTTTTCTTCCTTCTTTTTCTTTAATCAAATTGACCAAAAGTTCATCGTTTTTATTTATTTTTTTAATAAAATCAGTTTTTAGTTTTATTTATTAATTTAATTTTCTTACTTTTAATTTGATTAATCTCTTTTCTTTGATTTTCAGAATTTCTAATTTGATGTTTAATTTGGGAATTTTATTTGTTTTTTTTCCAACTTTTTTAATTGCATATCCATTTCATTGATCTGCTCTTTCTCTATTTTATTCATGTAAGCATTGAGACATATAAAATTTCCCCTAAGAACTATTTTGTCTGCATCCTATAAATTTTGGTATGTTATCTGTCACTCTCTTAGATGAAGTTATTAATTGTTTCTATAATTTGTTGTTTGACCCACTCATTCTTTAGGATTAGATTATTTAGTTTCCATTGATTTTTTGATCTATCTTTCCATGGTCCTTTATTACATGTAATTTTTTGCATTATGATCTAAAAAGGATGCATATAATATGTCTGCTTTTTTTTTTCATTTGATTGTATGGTTTTTATGCCCTAATACATGGTCATTTTTTTCTGTAGGTGCCATGTACCACTGAGGAAAAAGTAGATTCATTTCTTTCCCCATTCAATTTTCTCTGGAGGTCTATCATATCTAACTTCTCTAAACTTAGACTCACCTCCTTAACTTCTTTCTTGATTATTTTATAGTCAGATTTATCTAGTTCTGAGAGGGGGAGGTTGAGATCCCCCACTAGTATAGTTTTGCTATTTTTTTTTCTGTAAGTCACTTAGCTTCTTCTCTAAGAATTTGGGTGTGATATCATTTGTTGCATATATGTCTAGTATTGATATTACTTCATCATCTATGGTACTGTTTAACAAGATGTAGTGTCCTTCCTTGTCTCTTTTAATTAAATCTATTTTTGCTTTTGTTTTGTCTGAGATCAGGATTGATTGTTATACCTGCTTTTTTTTTTAACTTCAACTGAAGCATAACAGGTTATGCCTCTTGTCTTTACTCTGTGTATGTCTCTGTGCTTCAAATATGTTTCTTACAAACAACATATTGTAGGTTTCTAGTTTTTAATCCACTCTGCTATCCATTTCTATTTATGGGAGAGTTCATCCCGTTCACATTCACAATTATTATTACTAATTGTGTATGTTCCTCCATCCTACTTTTCCCCTGTTTATACTTTTCTCTCTCCTTTTCCTCCTCACCAGTGTTTTGCTTTTTTTCCCCCTTTCCTTCCTACTTCCTTATAAAGTAAGATACATTTCTTTACTCCACTGAATGTGTATCTTAGCTCCTTTTTGAGCCAAAACCAATGAGAGTAACGTTCAAACAATGCTCATCCCCTCCTTTCTTTCTCTCTACTGTAATAGGTCTTTCATGCCTTTTCATATGATAAAATTTACCCCATTCTGCCTTCCTGTTTCCTCTTCTTCCATTATAATCCTTTTTGTCACCCCTTAATTTATTTATCATCACATCAAAGTCAATCTATACCCAAAGCCTCTAAGTATACCCCTTCTAACTGCCTAATAGAGATGCAGTTCTTAAGAGTCACAAGTATTGTCTTTCCCTGTATGGATGTAAACAGTTTAACCTTATTGAATACTATGTTGTTCTTGTTGTTTTTCTTTCCTGTTCATTTTTTTATGCTTCTCTTGAGTCTTGTATTTGAAGATCAAATTTTCTGTTCAGTTCTGGTTTTTTTTTTTTTTCCAGCAGGACATTTTGAAAGTCTTCTATTTCATTGACTATTCATCTTTTCTTCTGAAAAAAACATGCTCAATGTTACTGGGCAGTTGATTTTTTGGTTGTAATCCAAGCTCCTTTGCCTTCCACACAATATCATATTCAAAGTTCCTCTGATCCTTTAAGTAGAAGCTGCTAAGTCCTGTGTAATTCTGACCGTGGTTCCTTGATATTTGATTATTTTTTTCTAGCTTCTTGCAGTATTTTGTTTCCTTGACCTGACAGTTCTTTAATTTGGCTACAGTAGTCCTTGGAATTTTCATTTTGGGATCTCCTTCAGGAGCTGATCAGTGGATTCTTTCAATGACTATTTTACCTTCTCGTTTGGTCTCCTTACTCTTACTCAAACAGGACACTCCATCCTTAGACTCAGGGCATCAGAGCTGTGCCCCATGGCTGGAATTTTCTCCCTCCTCATCTCCACCTCTAGTCTTCCTTCAAATTCCAGCTAAATTTCTACCTTTTAGAAGAAAGAAGCCTTTTTGTATCCCTCTTAGTACTAGTGCCTCCTCTCTGTTGATTCTCTCCAATTTATCCTGTATTTAACTTGTTTGGAAAGTGAAAAAGAATTAAAAAGCCTCTTGATGAAGGTGAAGAGGAGAGACTCAAAGAAATTAATTCAGCCTAATCATTGTAAGGTAAAATACTGAAGCTGAGGCTTAAATATTTTGGCCACATGGGGGGAAGATGGGACTCATTAGAAAAGACCCTAATGTTGGAAAAGATTGATGGCAAAAAGGAAAAGGGGATGATAGATGAGATGGATAGAAAGTGTTATCCAAACAGTGAATATGAACTTGAAAACATTTTGAGACATAGTGGGCAATAGAAAGGGCTAGTGTGTTACGGTCCACGAGGTCACAAAGATTTGGACATGACTGAACTACTGAACAACATTAACAACAAATATCGTTGTTGGCATGTCATCTCCCCCTATCTTCCATTAAGAGCATGAGCTTTTTAAAAGCAGACACTGTCTTTTGCCTTTCTTGCATTCTTAGTGCCTGACACATAGTAAGCACATGATAATTGCTTATCAATTGACTGAATCAATCTGAAAAAAAAGTGAAGACTTTAGTAGGCTGTAAATATAATATGAGACAACAATGCAATGTGGCAGTCCAAAAATTAATATAAACTTAAGTTGCATTAAGAAAAGTGCGAAGTCCAAGGCTAGGGATGGGAAAATACCACCATGGTCATAATTGATTGTAGATCTAGAACTAGGAAAGATGTGGCACCATTCTTAGACCAGGGCAAGCCAGTCTTCACATAAATTATCTCATTTAATCCTCACAGAAGGTCCATTGTTTACTCCACTGGCACCTCAGTCTCAATCACTAACACTGAAGTTTAGGGAATAGTAAACTTAGATTTCAAAACAATATTTTGTTCTCTATTGCTTCCAGTGGGTTGAGGGTGGGGAGGAACTGGAAGAAGTAGGTATAATCTATGAGGAGGAAGAATTGTAACTCAAGGAAGGAGCTGTTGAGATTAAGCTTGTTTTAAAAGAAGTAGGTCCCTAACACTTGCTAACTACGCGACCATAGAACGCTGACCCTAAGCCAGTATTCTCCAAACTACTTTGACAATCCATTTCTATCAATAAAATTTTTATTTGTAAATTATATGCATGCACAAGTCATGTTATATTATGAAAGATACATAAAAATACACATTAAATAAGAGATAAAATTGAAATTAAAATTCAAAGGTTTTTTAAAATTTATAACATATAAATCTTTTTGCTCATACTAATATATCTAATACATTATTTTTAGTTAGAATAGTTGTTAAATATGATTAATTATTTTAAAAAACCCCTGCATATATCCTGGCAAATAGGACAGACATAAATAATAATTGTTTTTGGTAATTAATTATTCAGTTAATTTGATTTAGGTAATTAGCTAAGCATGTGGATATTTTTAAGCTACTTTGTTGAAAGACATACAATATGACAATCAATCAACTACAAATCATAAGTCAGTGAATGTTTTTGTATTAATCCGACTAATCACTTTTAGGTTAGAGACTTAACCTGTGAGTAAATTCATTAGTATAGGGAGTTCCAAGATAAGGAAATTCACTCTACCAATAAAGGCTTTCATCTTCTCTGCAATCTATAAATTTTGAGATTCACCTAGAACAGGGAGAGGATGTGATTTGCCCAGGTTCACACAGTCTATATGTATCAGAGTCAGGACTTGAAACCTAGGTCTTCCTGGCTCCAAGGTTATCTACTATACCATACTGCCTCTTATATTTTTTACTACTTTTTTACATGTTTTCCTTGGGGGAATTTTCTCATTCCATACTTTATTAAAACTGTGTATTGCTGCCATTACATTTCATTCACATAATTTGTTTTGTACAATCATATTCCAACTAGACAGCACTAGGAGCTAGTTATTCTCTAAACTATGTGAGCTATCTCTTGTGTTGTCTGTCCACAATGCATTGCCTCTGCATTCCAAGTGTGAAATGCCTTCTTTTCCCTCAAGTATCATCTTAGGTGCTCCCCCTTCCCTGATCCTCCTAGCTGTAAGTTCTCTCCCACCTAAATATTTCTTGACTTCTTTGTAACTCAGCCTTGCACTCATCATAACCTAGCCCTCATCATATTATTTAGGTACATGTCATAACTTGCAAGCTCTATGAGGGCATAGATTCTCTCTCTGTAGCATCAGTGCCAATGAGTAAATGTGTATTAAGAGCCTGCTACATGTCAGGTATTACTATGTGGGTGCTGGAGATATTAATGGAAATGTGAGACAGTGCCCTTGCTCCAGGAAACTGCATTTTACTAGGGGGAGGCAACATGTTCGTATATGAATAAATACAGTTTATATACAAAATAAATACATATTGACTAAGAGTGAGAACTCTTAGTCAACTAACAACTCTGGGAATAAGAAAATGCCTCTTGAAGGAGGTGGAATTTGAGCTGAGGAAGGAGAAAGTTCCAAGCATAGGGAATAGTCTATGCAAAAGAAAAGAGAAAGAACATGGGATGTCACATAACAGGAAGAACAAATATATCTGGAAAGGTTTTAGTACATTGTATGATTGTCCTGGAAAGAAGATAGGAACCAAATTGTGAAGGGCTTTAAATGCCAAACAGACGACTTTCTATTTGATCTTAAAGACAGTTTAGAAGTGAGGCGATTCATCGAGATATAAATCATTTTCCTAGAATATCTGATGAATATTGTTGGGAATAACCAGAAGAATGGATGAGGGAATTCACACTTTAAACTGCAGTAGTCCTTCATGATACATAGGATCATAACTTGAGTAGTTATTTGGATGACAGTAGTCATCAAAATTTAGTAATTTTGTCACTGTACAGTTAATGCCTTTAATCACATCCTTCTATGAAACAGTGAATGTTGTAAGTGAATTATTCTAAATATTGATTGATAAATCAGAATACCTCATCTCAGCCCATTAAGTTTGTAATACAATTTAATCCAATTATTTATATGGGCAGGAGCCCAAATTTGTATCTCCCATTGTTCTGAGAAGTTGTTACCCACCTGGCACCTACTAATGGCCACCTACTAATTAAACTTCTTATCTTTAGCCTTACTTCTTGATTTATTGACCTCCAGTCAAATGGACCAAGGTGGGAAGAATTACTCTCTGTCAGGACCTTAGGATCTCTATACTGAGGAATTCTCCAATAGGTCTTCCTTGCTCTTCTTGACTCCCTTTGCTCTTATGCACAAGTCCCTTTTCCCAGGTCAGAGGCCCTCTGGGTAGTTTGCTTTCAGGTTAAGTCCTAAATTCCTTCATAGCTTAAAGAATCCTGGAAAGGTAATTACTTTCCAGCAAGCAGGCTGTCCTCATATCCCCTTGCTCTGTATCCAAGTCTTTTGGCTAAGGTTTAAAAGGTGGGTCTCATTAGAAAGTACATGGAAAAGCTGGAGAGAGTCCAATACGATGGACTTCCAGCCTTGCCCTATGAGGATCAATGAAAGGAACTGGAGATCTTCAGTCTAAGAGAACAGAAATCTCCAGGGGCATAAATTTATATTTTACCATGTCCCTTATTAATTTGTAGTGACTTTGGGGGAAGGAAAAGGTGGAGCAGCCATAACAATCACCTTTAGATTAGCCCAACACTGATTAGCCTGCTCATTTATTATAATGGTAATTGCTTTTCCTCTCCTCTGCCTATTCCTAGGCTTTCCCACAGTTCACCTTTTGGACATTTCATTAATATTAGCATATGTACCCAAGAGTGGACAGGAATATGTCATTATTTTTAAAGTTGTAAATTAAATATTTCAAATGTGTGACTTGTCTAATGGTCTGATAAAATATTTGATAGCAGAAGGGGTTAAAATTTTTCATGATTAATGTATTTCCCCCATAATGCTAGTGTGCCTTGACTCTGTTGATTATCTCCAATTTATTCAGTATATATCATATTTGTAGATAGTTATTTGCATGTTGTCGCTTCAATTATACTATGAATTTCTTGAGAGAAGGGACTATTTTTTTTATATTTGTTTTTTCCTATTTCCAGTGCTTAGTACATTGCCTAGCACATAATAGATATTTAATAATAATTATGATGATCATAATTGTTATAGTTCTTATAATAATACCCAGCATTATATAGTACTTTGAGGCTTGAAAGAATTTTATAAACATTATCTCATTTGATCCTCATAACCCAGGGAGATAGATACTATTACTAGCCCCATTTTTCAAATGAGGGAATAGAAGTAGACAGAAGTTAAGTGATTTGCCCAGGGTCGCAAAGTTAGTGAGTGACTGAGGCTGGATATGAACTCAGGTCTTCCTGATTTCAGACCCAGAACTCTATCCACAGTGCCACATAGCCACCAATTAATAAATTATTGTTGATTTGACATCCCTGGATTTCAATTGTACATGACATACCCTACTTGACCCCCAATGCTGTTAGTCATTGAGAATTCACACACTATATATATATTATATATATATATATAAATTCTTATTTAGTGTTATTGTAAACTCCTGCTAGTGTTGTGTATGAAACTAGCAGGCCTTGAGTATGGGAATGATGTAGATTTCTCATGTTTCAAGTATCTAAGTTTCATAAAAATGCAACCTTAAATTGATGAACATGCAGAGACAGATAGATGGAGAGGTCCCTGGAGAGACAACAATATAGAAGTAGTAGATAGAAAAAAAGAAATAGCCTTGAGGTTAAGAAAATATAATTTTAATGTTTTGTGGAACATACGGGCTGTGTGACCACGGACAAGTCAATTGCCCTTGGTATGCCAGGGTAACTCTAGGACTATAAATTATACAGAATTGGCTGATCTGCATTGGTAAAAGAAATGCCCTTACTGGTTAGCCACCTACACTTATGAAATCTCAGTTCTGGACAATATGTAACTATTTATCCTCATATAAAGATGAGCTCATAATCAGTAGAGTTCAAAGTGTATAGTGATTTTCTAGTGGGAGGAACATAGATTTGGAGGTAAAACAGAGCTCAGAAGTCCTATCATCTTACCCTCTTATTTTCCTGGTGAGTAAATGTGAAATGAGTTACCTACAGTTATTTCAGAGCCAAGATATAAAACTTGATCCTCATCCAAAATCCTGTGTTTTATCCTCTACCTGTGACATAGGACTATGAGATAGCTGAACAATGTAAGTTATAACTGACATTTATACAGAGCTTTAAGTTTTGCAAAGCACTTTATCAAACTAATCTAATTTATGACAAACTTATGGAGTAATTAATAAAGGTAATATTATCCTCATCATTGAAGAGGAAATTGAGACTTGAAGGGTGACTAGACTATGGTGATAATTAATAAGCGATATGGGTAAACTATGAATCCAGATCTCTCCTGATTTCCAGTCCAGTAGTCTTTCCCATAGACCATTCTGAAAAAAAAAAATGCATGGGATGAAGGGGGTGGGAGGAGGGGTGGAATACACAATGCCTGAAGCCACAATACTGAGCATAGTTAACTGGCCTTCTTGAAAATCGAAATCCATGACCTTGGCCTCTTTATCACCACGCTCAGACAAACAGAGCTCAATAGTCAGGAAATTAGTATTTACTATATATGCAGTTCATGCCAAACAAATTCATATTGTGCCAATCTGTCTTTTATTCAGTAATCTACATTGAATGATTCAGAATCAGAAGAGACTTTTTTTTTGAAACTTCCTGTACAGTCTGGTCCTAGAACTATACAAGTATTGTATTTTTTTTCCACACTGCTTTTAAACCTGAAGTTTTGTTTTTTTTATTAGTTTAGAAAAAGTGTTATTTGAAACTTTTCAAAAATTGTGTATCACTCCATTTAATGTTCCTGTTGGTCTTTAGTTTTGGGGTTGCACCTTTCAAACTAAGTTTATTGATCTAAAAATTGTATCTAGAATGTGTGTTACCTTGTCACTGGGAATCGGTAATTTGCCAAAGACCCAAACAGTAAGACTTGTACCTGGGTTTGAAGTAAGCTGTAGGTGAGTTTAGAGATGATCAAATATTATTTAATTTTGTGCTTTCCTCACATGTTAAAGCTGGAGGAAACCTTAGAGATTATCTAGTTCAGAGTTGTTAAACTCACAATATATCTGACTTATAGAACCTTAGAATGGGCCAAACCAGATTAAAATGTAATTGGGGAATATTTAATAAAATAAATAAAAATATAACACAGATAATGTTAATTTGTATTTTTAAAGTCAATAATTAGCCTGTAACGATCTATTTCTATTTGTGTTTGGTACCATTGATTCTAGTTCAATATCTTCATTTTATGGATCAGGAAACTGAGGCCAAGTTGATATTTTATTCTCCTGCAGACAATGCTGACACAGAACCTGAAGGAATAGGAAGACATTGAGACTAATGTCTAATGACCTTTTCTTGCTTCAGGCCTCCACAATCATAAAACATTTCAGAAAAACTCTCACAGCAAAATTTGTTTATCTGATGCTTCTCATTGCCACATTTATACATGTGAACAATACCACAAAATGTTACCAGTTGCTTTTAAGAGGTGGAAAATCACTTACTTCATATTTCACATGAATTTAAAACAAGCGTTTTTATTTACAATTGAGCTGAAACCATGAAAAGGTTTTGTATGAGAAGTGATCATTCTAGTTATCCTGGGATTTCAGAGATTTCTGGAATGCCAGCTTCAGATGCTGACTAAGGTTAGCAATGACTCAAAACACAATTTAATCTGAATATGTGGCAGACAGGACTCTTAAAAGCAGCACTATATGCAATTTAGGAGATTTAGGAGATGATTGACTGTGGATCAGTTCCTGAGTGAGCTAGACCATATCTATCCCATCCTAAGAAGATCTAGACCCAAATTGGCAGAGAATAAGTAAAACAAAACAGTAAGAATCCTGAAAACATCTAAAAAGCAAAAATCAGTGTGTTCTTTGTATTGTTTTTTGTTTTCCTTTGCATTGTTCATAAAGAACTGTATTTGTTGTTGGAAATGTAGACTGGTACAAGTCCTTTAGGAAATAATATGACAATGTATATAAAGAATAGCAAATCAAGTCTTTTAACCCAGTGATTCTCTTGTTAGAACTTTATTTTAAAAATATAAAAAGAAAAAAAAAACAGCTGATTTTTTTTTGCTTATCCATCTATGGGTTTTATTTTTATTATTTTCAGGTTTATTGATTTAGTACTTTTCATTTTAAATGTTTACAGATTATTCCAGATTCATGAGAGTCTTATAACAAAGTAAAGCAGTTAAGTAAAAATTTTAATACAGTAGCTTTACTTAGGAAAACATGCAACATATCAGCTTTAGTATCACCTCACCTCTCTAGGAAAAACAAAACAAAACAAAACAAAACATAAATCTATTTCCTTTCCCAATCACTCCCTACCCCACTGGGGAAAAAAAGGAAAAATATAAATTTCTTGTAACAAGTATACAAATATTTGTAATAATAATGGTTGAATAAATCAAAGCATAATAATGTACTTTATACATAAAAATAATGCTATAAATATGGAAAGATCTTTTTGAAGTAAAATAAAACAAAGATAGCAGAATCAGAATTCTGTACATTGGCTACAATGTTACACACATACATCAATGAGAATAAAATAAGGCAGATACAATCACAGAATTTCATAGTTAGAAGGAACCATAGAAAAGATCTAGTACAACCTAAAAGGAATCCTCACTGTATTATATCGGGGCCTAATGCTTTTCTATGAAGCAGAAATCCCCAGCCGTGAAAGGAGATGCTTCAGCAGTTCTTGAAAGGGGACTCAGGATAATTTTTTTTTTTTTGCTGTTGTCAGTTAATTTACAGAAGTTCACTTTGTTAAGTGCTAAGAGTTTTATGTAATATTTTATGCCTTATTTTATAAGTTCATTTGTTTTTGTTGAGGGTTATTAAGTTTATAACTTTTTTATAAGCAAGTCTGTTATCACATTACTCTTTAAATGCCTCTGCAAGTAGGTAAAATAAAGACCATAGCATCAGGAATGAGCTCAGCAGCTAATTATCCACATAAGTGGCCTTCTTAGAAGCACAGACATTCTAACAGCTTCCTTGGGTTGTTCCTTCTTCCTCCAGGATGAATACACTCAGTTTTTAAATGACTATGGCCAAATATTACATATTCCAAGAAAAAATCTGTATTCCTTATCTAGGCTAGAACTATATGTGGTCTGTCTTTGTAGTAATAAGCCAAGATTACATGGAAAGTATATCTTCCTGTCATGTATCCTATTACTAACAGCAGATTGAACATTATAGAAAACATAATTTACTTGTCAGAATGACAATCCCCTGGGATGTCATCCAGAGACTTGTCATATAAGAAATAGGCTCACCTTGGTATCTGCAATTATCATGATTCATTTATATTTTTCTATTTCACAAGTAGATATAAGTGGAATAGAACCTGGTCACCTGCAACATTGGATAGAATAGCAGAGAAGCATGAAAACTTCAATTAAGCAAAAGGATAGAGTGACCTTTAAGTCTGTTGGAATGATATTTAAAAAAAAGTCCAGGAGTTTTCTTGGCTCGTAAATTAATAGTTTGCCTTTGAACTTCCCATTCACCAATGACAGCTTAAGCACAACTGCATTTTTATAGGTATTGCAGTTCCATGTTTCTGAATAGTTTCAGATCTGGTTACAGTCCATTCATGGAACTCTGTTTCCCATGGTATTGGGAAATTACATGTTTGGGGATGACTTTTGTCTTTTTAGGAGCTCTGCCTTTATGGCTGCTCAGTTAGAATGTATACAGGGTGAGAAATTAGCAAACAGTTTAAAAGTATGGATTAGTTGACCTGAGAAAGGGCAGGATGAGGCAGAGAGGAAATGGTGCATCCCTTTGGAAAGAGAGTGGAAAAGTGAGGGAATGATACAACCATCCAAGTGATTCTGGAAGATGTGATTCGGGGCATATGCAAATCTGTATGACTATGCTTATTCTTCTTCTCTTTCACGGGGCTCTCTCTCTTTCTCTCCCTTCCTTCCCTCTCTCCCTCATTTTCTCCTTCCTCTCCCTCTTCCTCCCTGTCTTCTTCATTGCAACATCTTTACTTCTTTTTATTAGAAATGTAACAAAACAAATAAAATGATCATTTCCATATGCATATATATGTAATATATATGTTTATGTAATAGTCCATGAAACTTCAAATCTCTATTACATATAATCTTGCTTTCCTTTTAAGCATATACTAAATTCATTTAACTTTCATGTAACTTTCAAAGCTGTTTCCTTATTTGTTTCTTCTAGGCTTTTTCTGTTCTCTTAAGTGGATTTTTTAAAATGACCATCTTTTCTTTCTTTCATGTTTTTTGAGCAAATCTATCACTACAATCCCTTTGGTAGCACCCCTCCCCCCCCAAGAAAAAGTAGAAATTAAAAGCAAAACAAAACAGAACAAAACAAATCAATTATCCTAAATATGCCTGATCAAACAAAAGTCCCACACTGGCCATATACAAAATTTGTATCACATTCTACTCCTTGAGTCCATCATATTTTTGTCAAGAGATAGGTAGTATGCTTTGTCATTGGCTGGGTCTTTGGTAACTATAACTGAACACTGCAGTTTTCAAAGATTTTAAATTTCTTAAAGCTTTTTCATACATATATGTATATATTTATATGTCTACTCTAATGAATCTTAAAAAAAAGCCGTGAAATTATTATGTTTATATAAAGTCCAGTAATAGTAACATACTTGTCTAAAGGTTAGTCTCCACTGCTTATTCTACCTTTTTTAGGGAAAAAATAACTTTGTTAATATGTCTTGATTGAATTAATCAATTAGAAACTTGTGTGAGCCAGGCTTATATATCAATTTGAATCAATCAAAGTCTTGTGTGAGAGACTTAGTCACACATTGAAGAATTTATATGAAAGAATTGAGTTGTTTCAGAAACAAGAAGAGAAATTCTGAGGGTCTGGAAGCATAATGGTTGGAGCTAAGGGAGCAAAGGTAGAAAGTCATCTGCGACCAAGATGAGATGTAACAGTGTGACATTAGCTCTACAGGCATTTTAGAACAGAAAACCTGTGCTGAACTAAGTCCTGAGAAAGGTCGGCTATTTTAACAACTTCCACTCCTGGTGCCTATATGTCAGTAGGAACTATAAAGTAATGTGATGTTTCATTACCCAAACGTTTTCAACAAATTGTATTTTTTCCTTAGTCACAAAGAAGTCAGAGCTTAACTAGAAATAGATACAAATGTAAAAGTTAGACAATGAGCACAACCTCAGGTCCCTAATTGGGGGCTTGTAGCAATTATGATTAATTTTATAACTTTACTTCTAAAGAACATTCCCTAAAGCTGAAAAGAAGTGAGCTGTGTGGATCTTTGGGAGGTCATTATATAACAACTCTGGCTTAAAATTAGCTGATTATTGTAACGGTGTGTTACACTTGATAAATATTAAAAATAATTTGAAATAAATTTATAAGCTATTATAGCTACAAAACAATGAAGTACAGACAAAATACTGAATTAATTTGGACTATTGTATTAAAATTATTGAAAGGTACAGAAGTTTAAATATTTGGATTATATTTACATTTGAATCCTATGTTTTGTTTTTAAGTTAGTGCATAGAATATGAACCCCTGTCCCCCACCACAAAAAGAAAGTCATTCTAAAGTATAATGCAAAAAAAAAATAGATCATAACCTACTTAATGCAAAAATAAAAGTTCATATTTGGTTATTTTCAATCTTTAATCATTTCATGATCAATAACCTCTCTCCTCAGCTCCAGGTCCTCATTTTCATCTGTTTGCAGAACATTTCTGCCAACATGCCACAATGGCATTTCAAAGTAAAGAGGTCTCAAAAGGAATTTACTACTCCGCCCCCCCCCAAAACCCATTTTTCTTTCTCATTGCTATTTCTACCAGTGGCATCTCCATTTATTCACTAATTCATTCATGTTTGAAATCTTGGTTTTAATTTTGACTCTCCCCACCCCCATACCCAATTTGTTGCCAAATCTTGTGGCTTCTATCTTCACATTACCTTTTATATCTTCCCCTTCCTCTCTATTCCCACTGCCACTACATTTTTATAGACCCTCATTATCATCTCCATGATAATTTTAAAGGCCTCCTCATATTCTTTCCAATTGTGCTCTCTCTTCTACAAGTAGGGCTTTGTTTTTTACACATTGGAACTTTCTCATTCACAGATCTAGTCACTATTCTCATCTGTTCCAAAGTCAACTTCAGGTATTCTCTGTAGCCAATTGAATAAAGTTCAGACTCCTTTGCGTGGTGTTTTCAGGGCCCAATGCAATCTTCACCACCCATATCCTAGAGGCTCATCTTACATTACATACTTCAATATATTTTATGACCCATTCAAATTATTCTACTGGCCATTTCTTTTAGTTGGTGTGGTAGATAGAGTGATGGGTCTGGAGTCAGGAAAACCTAAGTTTAAATTCAACCTCAGACATTCACTAGCTGTATGACCCTGGGCAAGTCACTTACCCCTGTTGGCCTCAGTTCCTCATCTATAAAATGAGCTAGAGAAGAAAATGGCAAACTACTCTAGTATCTTTGCCAAGAAAACCCCAAATGGGCTCATGAAGAGTTGGACATGTCAAAAATGACTAAACAGCAGCATTGAGTATATCATCAATTGTAAATTGTTGTATTATCTATACTACTTAACATTCTTACAAAATTTACTGTTCAGGATAAGCGAACTGAACTGGAAATTCCACAGAATTCCTGGATTCAGAGCAGCCTGTATACTGTTTAGACACTGCTTGAGTCTGGGAGAGATTGTAGGGCAGAGTGAAAGGTAGGTGTTTTATTATGTGTTAGTTATTGCTTATATTGATCCTTTGTCAAGAGTAAAGCACTGGATATAGCTAAGCATATTTTGTCTGTTCCTATGGGGAGGTGATTCCATTATGTGAAGGTCTCATGACTACGGCATAAGTTCAGAAAGGAGGAAATATTTTACTACAGGAAGGTGATTAGAAATGATTGTGATTGGGTGAATCAACAGCAATCCACACTGCCTAAATAACAAGTTGATGTGCCCACAGAAAAAGAAGTAAAGCTGGAAGATAGAAGGTGATTCACTCTCAAGGAGCTGTAGAGAACCTGGAACTATCTCAACACTTTTGGTTGCCAGAGTGAACACTAGACTGGCCTAACACCTGTTTCTTCCAGTTCAATGGGACCAGGATAGTGGTTATCAGTGCTACCTAGTGATTAAAGAGATTTAATCAACAAAAGTCTTTCATGAATTTTTTGGAATATAATTGTCAATTCGTATTCACAGTCTGGCATAAGAGAACACTCATCTTCAATTCTCAATCTCTCTGCTGCTAGAGATACTGAGATTAAGAACATAAGAAAAGTGGTCTGGAAGAAATCAGGTTTAGACAAACATATCACACCACACATCATAATAGGAAGTAGGAACGTAATGATCATTTAGTGTTAAAGGATATGTGGCATCTTCTGAATAAAAAAAAATACAGCATTTAGGGAAATGCTGACCATAACTTTCTCCTTATCTATGATCTAGTAACTGTCAAACAGAAAATAACATAAGTTTGATATATCCTATTCTGGATGAATCCATACTCATTCTTTGTGATTACCACTTTCCTTTCTAGATAATAATTAATAATACATTCTGGATTTTTTTCTAAGACTTGAAGTCAAGATTATATAGCCTGTATATTTTTATTTTTTACCTTTTGTGAAAATTGGGATGTTTGTCTTCCTCTGATCCTGTCGGAACTCAGTCACTTTTTTATTTTTTTATTTATTTTAGACAAATGCTTAAACTTAAATGCACAATGAGAAAAAAGAAACATATTAAACTTAAATATAAAATAAGAAAAGAAAAAATGCCATGTGCATAGCAGGACATAAAAAAAGGATTCAAAATATATTGTAATAACTCTTCATTTCAAGAAAGCCTATATGTTAAATACTGTGCATTTATGTTGAAAGCTGTCCTTTTTTTTTGTTTTATTTTGTTTTGTTTTACTTTTGTGGCTTTCTTGTAGGTTTTCTTTTGTTCTCTGCTGTACACTTTTTACTTTGTTCTTTTTTCCCCCTTTCATCTCGCTACCCACCACCCCAAGGCTACAATTGAGCGTAGATATACTTACATATAGGTACTGATATATACATATACATATATACATACATATATGTGTACATGTATATATTGAGCATAGATATACTTACATATAGGTACCAATATATACACACATATATGTGTGTATATTCATTTTTAATTTTGACTCCCCCACCCCCATACCCAATTTGTTGCCAAATCTTGTGGCTTCTATCTTCACATTACCTTTTATATCTTCCCCTTCTTCTCTATTCCCACTGCCACTGCCCTTTTATAGACCCTCATTATCATCTCCATGATATTTTTAAATGCCTTCTCATATTCTTTCCAATTGTGCTCTCTCTCTTCTACAACATACACACACATGCATACATATTTACATACATAAACATATCATTTCCCTAAGAAATTCTACTCCCAATCTTTGTTTTTTATGTTTGTGCATATCACTTTTCCCCTATCTCTCCTAACTCCTCTACTTTACTTCCAGCTGCTACCTTACCTTCCTATTACTTAACTTACCCCCATTCCAGCAGTTCTTCCCTTATCCTCTCATTCCCTTAAATCCAAAAACTCTTCTATATTTGCCTTTTAAACTATACCCTCACCCTTCCCTCTAAAGATCTCTCCTTTATCCTCTCCTCCCTCCCTATCCCCTTAGAGTTTTATTTCTTTCTAAATTTAGAAGACTCATATTCTTCTAAATGACCATATACTTTCCTCTCTTAAACTCACTACTGATAAAGATAGGTTTCTAGAACTAACAGCCCCCCTTCCCCATCTAATTCCTTTGTATTGGTTCTTCCTCTTGCACCTCATTTGTAAAAGATAGTTACTTTTTTAGCTGTTTTTGAACGATTTTGCTATTTGAAGTCATATCATACTCAGCTCTACCCCAATCTTTCATATAAGCTACCTAATTACTAATAACAATCTTAGACATAGGTGTTACATTTTACATACATAAAAAGTAAGCATTCTATACTTATTTATTCTCTTGTAATTGGTCATCAGTATGCACCTTATATTTCTCTTGGCTCTTGTATGTCAAATCTTCTATTGAGTTCAGGTTGTTCTCTCTCTCTCTCTCTCTCTCTCTCTCTCTCTCTCTCTCTCTCTCTCTCTAACGAAGTCCTGAAAATCTGGCAATTGATCAAATGTCCATTGTTTTTTCATTCTGAATTATGCTTAGCTTTGCTGAGTATGATATTTTTGTCCAGAAACCCAATTCTTTTGCTCTTCTATATACAGTCCTCCAAGACCTGTGATCTTTTAGTGTTTCCATTGCTAGGTCTTATGTAATTCTAATTGTAGTACCTCCATATGTAAATTGTTTTTTTTTTCTGGCTGCTTGCAAGATTCTGGACCTCCTTTTCTAATTGGTTGACTTTCTTTTCATAATCTTTTTGTTTTTCTTGTATTATTCTTATTTTTCTTTTTAGTTTTTCCTCAATCTCTCTCATTTGATTTTTAAAATCTTTTTTAAGTTCCTTAATGAATTCTTTTTGGGCAGATGACCATTTTACATTACTCTTTGGTATAGAAGAGGGTTTCTTTGCTTCAGTATATTCCTCTAAATACAAACTGCATTCTGCTCTATTCCCATAGTAGCTCTCTATGGATGAATTCTTTCTCCTTTGCCTGTGTGTTTTTTAGTTACAATTTAGTTTTTATAATTACCTCTGGTCTGGGATATGAGGAATAGCATATGATCCTCTTCAGTTCTCCCTTCAGGCCTTGAACTCAAACTAAGTAAGTGTAAGTGCCCACTGCCAAGGGAGTCCCCACCCCACTGCTTCTGCACTTACTGGGGCATGTGTTGGTTCTTTCTCTGCAGCACAACTGGGTCTGGCATTCCTTGTCAGCAGAGGTTCTCTAGATCTTCTCCAGGTCCAACGCCTAACTCCTCTCACTGTCCTGGGGGTAAAAATTTTTGTGGCTGGGGCTGAGGCAACCTCCCAAACTAGCTAACCTCAGGACTTGCCCCTTGTTGTTTAAGCAGTCCCCTAACGTGGAGGTGTTTACTCTTCCCTGGAAGGAAATTTCATCCTGGGATTTTTCTTCAGATCTTCTTATATTGTCCCATGAGGATTCCCATTCTGCCTCTACTCTTACTTGCTTTCACCATTATACATTTGCCCAGAGGTGCTATTTCATCTCTTTTGTGGAGGAAAATCTTGAGAGCTTGAAATTTTCTTACCTACTTTGCCATCTTCCCAGAATCCTCTCCTCTGTGACCTTTTAAAACAATAAATCATGTACTAGGAATTATAGACATTATAAATAGATGTTTTAAAAATAGAAATGCTAAGTATATTCCTTATTAACCATACTTCATTTTGTAATATCTGACTTTATGATTATCTTCCCTACTCCCATAGTCATAGCTATCAAAGGTATTTGATCTATTTCTTTTCTGATTCTAAGATGATTTATTTTGCTTGTGAAAAAGCTTTTAAATTTGGCAATTAAAAATATTCATTTTATCTTCTAGGAACTTCTCTATTCTTACTTTAGATAACAGTGAATGGTACCTCCTTCTCTTTTCCCTCTAATTTGTTTATGATATGCCTTTCTATATTTACATCATACATCCATTTGTACTTCTTTGTATTATATGGTGTGATATACTGATCTAAACTTAATTTCTGCCAGACTGCTTTCCAGTTTTCCTAGAAGTAATTTATGTACCATGTTTTTAAACCATTCTCTAATAGCATTTACTTTGTTTCCAGTTTTTTGATTCTAAAAAAAAAAAGGTACAATACATATTATGGTTTTAAGCTTTCTTTGTGTCTCTGACCTCTTAAAGGTGCATTTCTAGTAATGAATGCTCTGGTCAATGGTGTAAACATTTTAGTTACTGTTAGTTGCACCTACTCAATTGACAGAAAATTAGGCCAGAGAAGAGGCAGCCCTTTTAGGGAAGAGGGATGAAGAAGATCTTATAAGACACCTTTAGTTTTCAGCTGTTCCCATTCTAAATATTTTACTTTTAAACTATTAGGAATCTATCAACATAGCTATCTCTCCTTTTAAACTGACACACTACCTCTACTGCAATCATGAAGGGAACATGACAGAAGAACCACTTAGGGTTTGCTTAATCATTTCAAAGAGCCAGATCCTTTGACTCTAAACACTACATGTGATCTACCAGAAGTAGCCCAAGGTCCTACTGATGGAAGCATTTGATACATATTTTGAAATCCCTAGTTCTGTAAATTTCTTAGCGGGCCTAAAGAGATTTAAGCATTATCTTTTCAAGTAAATCCTTCAGTATCTTTATTGAGTCTTAATAAAGTCTGTTTGGTAAAATTTTTAATTGTCAGCAAAATGGGGTATAAGAATCCCAATCAGTCCATTTGCTACAGTTCTAAAATATGCTCCCAATTTATAATCTTTAAAGGAAGGACCAAATCTACCATACCTAGTGAATTTGGAGATTATAATCATCCACCAAATATAAGGTATACAAATTCAGTGTTTTGCTAGATAAATGTCATCTACAATATTCTCTTTATCTACTGATCTAGTAACTGTCAAATGAGGAAATATGGTTATGTTAACATGACTAGTTCTTGATAGATTCATACTGGTTCTTTGTGATCACCACTTTTCTTTCTAGATATTTACAAGCCATCTAATTAATAATACATTCTAGATTCCCCCCTGCCCCAGGACATGAAGTCAAGATCACATCGTCTACATATTCTGATCTTTTCATTTTGTGAAAATTGGCACATTTGCCCCTCTCTGATCCTGTGAGAACTCTGTTCTTTACAGTCTTTCAAATATCACTCACAGTGGCTCAATAATTACATTTTCCAATGATTTCAGCATCCTAGTATATGATAAGGTTGCATGAACCCAACAAGAGCATCTAGGTGCTCTTTTACTTTCTCTTTTCTTATCTTGGGTATCAACTTCCTATTAGCCAATGAAACTAAAAACAAAACCCAATAAAATCCAGTGCCTCTTAAAAATTAACCTTAGCTTCATTCGTCAGCCTCAATGTATGATTTTTAGTACTTTTGACACTATTTTCTAGATCAATATTATGCATCTGTATTTATCTCTTATTACCTACATATTTCTTATTTTAATATAAGTTGGTGGATGAATCTATACTGGTTTCCCTAGACAACTCTTCTCCCCCCCCCCCAATTGAAAACATTCTCTTTGTGTTTTTGAAATTTCATTCCTGAAAGATTCTCATCCCTCTGGAATAGAATTTTCCCATTTAAGTTTAGTCTAAGAGATACTACCAATCTTTCCCTTAATACTTTGAAATCTGCTTTCCCCAAATGTAGGTTGCATGTTAAAGCTATTCTTGTCTTCCCTTTTCTATTACAAATTCTAAAAAGGGGTAGTCTCTTTTCCTCTAAGGTCCTATCATTTCCATCCCAGGAACCAGTTTCTCCTGGTTGGTAAGGATCAGAATGAAAATACAGTCCTTCTTGTTCATTCTTCAACTGTTTTAAAGGATGAAATTATTAAGGTATGTCAAGAAATTATTACCTGCTTTGCCTTTAGTAGAGAGCTTCAGCAGATATCTGGATAATTGAAGTAACCTATCACTATCATGATTCTGTTCTTGTGATGCTCTATTTCTTCTACTATATTATAATGACATACAAATGTTCTTTCCTTCTCAATTTTCACATGAGCCTTTATTTTTTTTTTGTTCTGAGGCAATCAGAGTTAAGTGACTTGCCCAAAGTCATACAGCTAGTAAGTGTCAAGTGTCTGAGACCATATTTGAACTCAGGTCTTCCTGACTCCAAGGCCAAAGCTCCATTCACTGCACCACCTAGCTGCCTCTGAGCCTATCTTCTTAAATATAATGCTACTTTACTTTGCCTCTCCTGCCACTCCCACCTACTTATCCCCTGATCTATTCTAGTTTTATATTAATAAAACCTACCAGAGCCATAGTTCTCATCCTATTAGCCTTCATTGATAGCCACCAGGTTTGCTTCCTTGTATAGGATCTCTACTTCATTGTTTGTTACCCATGCATTATGAAATTGGGTCAAATGACCAAAATGACACATTTGACTCCATACGTTTTCTTACAAAATCCTCGTTTATTTGCCTTTGTATCTCTTTCAGCACCTTCCATGATGCATTACATATAGGACATAATTTAAAAACATGTTTATTATCTTTTAATTTAAATTGGAAACATTTCCCACTACTTTTCCTAAAATTTATTCTAGCAATATGATAATTTTAGAAGGAGATTTAAGCTGCTTATATATTCACATTATCTTTGGACATTTTATACCTTTGTATTGCAAATGTTATCTTTATAATGTTTATTAAGAAAGGAATATGTTCCTTTATATAAAGGCATAAATAAATTGCAGAGCTAGTCAGGCTTATTCTAAATGGAGTGTGCTGACTGATATGTATACTTTGACCTGCTTGTGATCAAACAATGTCAAAACATCTGTAATCTAAACCTGAATAGCCTGAGATCTCCAAGCAAGGGTGTTTCATAACAGATCTTCAGAGCAGGGAACAGGATACCTTCTAAATTTCCATAACTATTCAAACGACCATCCCAAGTCCATGTTGTAAAGAATTAAAATCCATTAATGACACAAGGAAACTTTCAAAGAAAGCCCAAAAATGTTTTGTATTTGAAGGCCTGTTATAAGATCCGCACAAAAGTTTGATTTTTCACAGTCCTTTTCAATTACATCACCTTGCATAAAACTCAGGTCAAGGCCCTACTCACATAAACTACACCTGCAAATTCTCTGGTTTTTAAGAATCTGAATTTCTTAAAAACTATACATTGAACCTGATTCTTCCCTTCTGTAAAAGGAATGTAAATTCAGTTATATTTGGCAAAGGTGGAGTAACAAACTCTAACATAAATGCCAATTTCCCCCTGTCATTAAAAATTCTGCTCAAATTCCATTCCCATGCAGGAAGCCTTTCCAAATTAGAATGATTTCAAATGTATCAAGGTTGAAATGAAACAAGAATTATCTAGAAAGAATAGAAATCAAAAGGAAATTATGCCTTAGATCCTGCCTATGTTGACATATGTAATGTCTAAGCGATTGACACAATTCTTTTGGTGGTAAACTCTGACAGATCCACAACCAGGCGTATTCCATATAGTGCTGAGCGCATTGTAGGGGTTCATTTTATATTTCCAGACCACAAAACATTGTTAAACTGTTCCATTTTGACATGTGGACTCTACTCAAACTCAAGCAGAGAACTTAAACATGGCCTTTATACTCTGGAAAAATAGAACCATGAAAGAGAAATTAAAATTAGGTTTAGTAAACTTTTTAGTTCCTTCCTCTTCAGGACAGAAAACTATCTTCAAGGATCTACTCATATTGTTCATATTGTAGTGTTGTTTGAATGGGTGGCTATTTGTGAGTTTAGTTCATTATCAGGGCTCTTTCTCAGGGGTAGGACTCACTAAGAGTAAAAAAAAAAAAAATACATCCAGTATGTGAGAGAACTAGCCCCATGAACACCAAATGTCCTCCTTTTTAAGTAATTGAAACCCAGATGATATCCTGAGGAATTATAATGCAAACTCAAACTAGTTTTAAGTGAAAGGAATAACAGCTATTCTGATCCTGAAATAAAGGAAACGTGTTCCATTTTTCATCCCATAGTCTGATTTTCTCAACTACGAAGAGGCCTATTCCTATACCAGTCATTCAGTCAGTTGTTCTCCTTTATGCCTGAAGAGGACCAAAATGACATCACTATTCTGGAGTCAAAGTATAATGTGTCCAACTGTGGATGATTAGACTAATACGAGCTTGGAAAGCTCTACCACAGGGCAGACACAAATAGTCCATATTGAAGTGGATATGGCTCTAAATTTGCGAATCTCAGATTTCTTTTGAGCTACTGCAATTCTGCTTTGCTTTTACAGCAAAGTGTCTTTTTGGATGCAAGCAGGCCATGCTGGGTGATCCTTTGTCAGAGTCTCCCACGTGTCACAATCAATTCCAAAGTTCTTCAGAAAGACATTGAAGGTGTCCTTGTATTGTTTTTCTTCTGAGCTTTACGTGAGCTCTTGACTTCTGTGAGTTCTCTATAAAATAGTCTTTTAGGCAAATGTATTTTTGGCATTCAAACAAGGTGACCAGCCCACTGGAATTTCACTCTGTGTTTGAATGTTTGGCAGTTTAGCTCAAGAAAGGACCTCAGTGTCCTGTGTCTTAACTTGCCAGGTGATCTTCAAAATCTTCCCAAGACAATTTAGATGAAAGTTATTCAATTCCCTTGCATGGCACTGGTGTACTGTCTAGGTTTCACAGGTATACAATGATGAGGTCAGCACAAGGACTCTTTAGACCTTCATTTTGGTAGGCAGTCTAACACCTCTTCTCTACCACCCTTTCCTTTGCACCCTTCCAAACACTGAGCTTGCTATGACTATGTGTATATCAACTTCATTATCTATGTGTATGTCCTTGGAAAATATACTTCCAAAGGTAAGTGAACTTATTCACAGCATTCAAATGTCTTCATTTTCTGTAATTGATGGCTCTATGTACAGATGGTACAATGCTGGCTGGTGGAGAACCTCTATTTTCTTAATGTTTAATGTCAGGCCAAAATTAACTCAAGCAGAGCTTGAGAATCAATCCATACTCTGTTGCCTCAGAGGCTGCATTGAGTGCACAATCATGTGCAAATAAAAAGTCACTTACCAACTTTCCCTCCACTTTAGTCTTGGCTTGTAGCCTTCTTAAGTTAAATAATTTACCACCAGTGTAGTAGTTGACCTTGATGCAGTTTTCATTTTTGTTGAAGGTGTCTGACAACATCACTGAAAACATCATGCTAAAAAGCATGGGATCAAGCACACAGCCCTGCTTCACTCCACTGGTGACTGGGTAAATGTGAAAGCATGGACTATTATACAGAACTCATATAAGCATTCCACCATGAAACTAACATACAATAGTGATGAATTTTTCCCTTCAACCAAATTTTGCTGTGATCTTCCACAAGCCCTCATGACTAACAATATCAAAGGCCTTGGTCAGATAGATAAATTGTATACAGATCTCTGTTCTGCTCCTGGCATTTCTCCTGGAATTGTTGGGCAGAAAACACCATCTTAGCCCATTTTGAAGCCACACTGGCTCTCAGGTAGATGACCATCTTCCAGGTGAAGGATCAGCCTATTAAGGAGGACTCTGGCAAGAATATTGCTGTCAATAACTAAGAGAGAGATCCTCTTGAGATTGTCACAGGACAACCTATTTCCTTTTCCCTTACAGAGTTGGACAATGAAGACATCTTTGAACTCCTGGGGGATAACCCCCTCTTGCCATATAACATGGAAGGTTGCAGTTAGCTTTTATATGAGCAGTTGACCTCTTATCTTGTAAATCTAAACTGGAATAGAATCAGCACCAGGTACTTTGCCACACAAGAGGAGATTAATGGCATTCGAAATCTCTTCTTCAGTTGGAAATTCAGCTATAGAGGGATAGACTTCGACCTGAGAAAAATGGTCAGTGGTTTCAGCATTGGTTGGCAATGGTCTGTTGAGAACATTATGGAAGCATTTAGCCCATCTCTCCAGGACCATGTCCTTATCACTGATCAGGGTGGCTCCATCAACACTGAGTAGTTGAGATGTGCCATAGGTCTTTGGCCCATAAATAACCTTTAGGGAATCATAAAAGCAATTTTAGTTATTGCTACCAGTGTAAAACTGAATTTCATCTTCCTTCTTACTGAGCCAAGAATCCTGCATCTCTCTAGATTTTGCTAGCACTTTACTTTTGATAAAGTTAAATTCTGCCTTTTTAGAGATGAACAAACTATCTTGCTGGCAAATCCTGTGGAATTCTCATTTTTTGTTTAGCAGCTTCTGAATTTTCCCATGATTTTCATCAAATCAATCTTAATGTTTGGGAATATTCTAGCCCAGATGAGTAAATGCAGTGTTGTACACCAAATCTCTGAAAGGTGCCCATGCCTTTTCTGCTCCATTGTCTCCAAACTTTGTGATGGTTTAGTTTTCCCTCCAAGTTAGCAACAAACTGTTCATGTTTGGAGAAGCCCTCTAATCTGTTAACATTAAGTTTTCTGATAATTGCTTGCCTTAGGCCCACCACTTTTGTTGAATGCAAATGTTTAGCTTGGAGAGAATAAGTCTATGCATGGTCCCATGCATGGTCCAGCACTCTGTATCGCACATTGCCTTTGTCATTCTCACATTCTGTCTGTCTCTTCTTACAATAACATATTCTGCTAAATGTCAATATTTGTTTCAAGAGTATATCCATGAAGTTTTATTGAATTAAGGAAAATGGAAGACAGTATTAGTGATGAGAAGGTCATGAAACATACAAGTCTTCAGTAGTAAGTGACCATTAGTTTTGCTGTTTCTGACTCCACCCCTCTTAAGGATTCCCTGCTATGTCTGATAGTCTGTGCCTATTCTGGTGTTGAAGTCATACAGAATTATAAGCATGTCCTCTTTTGGCACATGGGTGATGAGGATCTCCAAGTTTTCATAAAATTTTCTTTGATATCATAGTTTGTTGTGGTAGGAGCATACACATTGATGATGCTGGTGTGGCACTTTCTTACAAATGGCTATCTTGACTAGATTAGTTTTGATTGCAAAATCTACGCTGCTTCACAGCATCTCCTATCCCTGTAGCCACTCCAGAATAAATGTGTATACAGGTCCAACTTTGATAAACTGGCCTCCATTTGCTCTCCTTGTTTTACTCAAGGCTGCTATTTGGATGTGCTATCTCCTGAGTTCTCTTGCAACAAAAGCTGTTTATCTTTAGGTCAACTGGATTTCTTGTTGTGCATAAGAATATACATATTCTCCAATTGATAAATGGTCAAAGGATATGAACAGACAGTTTTCAGATGAATAAATTAAATCTATCTGTAGTCATATAAAAAAATGCTCTAAATCACTATTGATTAGAGAAATGCAAATCAAAATAATTCTGAGGTACCATATTACACCTATCATATTGGCTAATATGACAAAACAGGAAAATGATAAATGTTGGAGAAGATGTGGGAAAATTGGAACACTAATGCATTGTTGGTGGAGTTATGAAATGATCTAACCATTCTGGAGAGCAATTTGAAACTATACCCAAAGGGCTATAAAAATATGCATACCCTTTGACCCAGAAATACCACTTCTGTGGCTGTATCCCAAACAGATCATAAACATGAGAAAAGGACCCACATGCAGAGGAAATATTTATAGTAGCTCTTTCTGTGGTCGCAAACAACTAGAAATTGAGGGGATGCCCATCCATTGGAGAAGGGCTGAACAAGACATGGTATAAGAATGTAATGAAATACTATTGTGCTATAAGAAATGATGAGCAAGTGGACTTCAGAAAAACCTGGAAAGACTTGCATGGACTGATGCTGAGTGAAGTGAGCAGAACCAGGAGAATGTTGTATACAGTAACAACAACATTGTGTGATGACTAACTTTGATAGAATTAGCTCTTCTCAACAATGCAAGGATCTAAGACATCTCCAAAAGTTTCATGATGGAAAGTGCTATCCACATTCAGAGAAAGAACTATGGAGTTTGAATGCAGATTAAAGCATGCTATTTGCTCTTTTTTTTCTTCTGTTTTGTTTTGTTTCTTCTTTTTTTGTGGTTCCTCCTATTGGTTCTAATTCTTCTTTACAACATGACTAATGTGAAAATATGTTTAAGAGGAATGTATATATAGAGCCTATACCACATTGCATGCCGCCTTAAGAAAGGAGGTGGGGAGAGAGGGGGAGAAAATTTAAAAATCAAAGGCTTATGGAAGTGATTGTTGAAAACTAAAAATAAATTGATTAATTAAAAAATTTACACATTCCATTTACCAATGGTGAGTGGAATCATCTTTGCAAATTTTTTGCATTTTTTTTGCATGTTTTGACCACAAGGTAAGATCCTTACATGCTTTGTTAAGCAGGCCAGGGTTAAGTTTGGTGAAGTAAACAATTTTTAGGTTTCTTTTTTTTGCCCCTTCCTCATGTCAGGAGGTGAAGAGTGTGTTATTTTTAAGACTGCTCAGATACCCAGGGGGATACCAAATCCCACTTCTTCTTCAGTCTAGTTACAAGATGACTGCCTACATGTAGGGCTGTGACTACAAGTCCCAGTGTATGGACACCTCCCTGCTTAGTCACTTACCCATTACCACAGGACGTGGAGGTAAGTAAAAATGGTAAAATGGTATAGCTGAAACAGTAATACCACCACTAGGTCTATTTCCAAAGGTGATTAGGGGAAAAAACGAAAAGAATTTTTATGTTCTAAAATGTTTATTTCAGCTCTCCTTTTGGTAGCAAAGAAATGGAAATTGCAAAGGATGCCCATAAATTAGAGAATGGCTCAACAAGTTATGGTATATGACTGTGATGGAATACTACTGTGTTATAAGAAATGATAAGTTCAATGAACTTAGAAAAACATAGAAAGGTTTGCACAAAATAATAAAGAGCAAAATGAACAGAACCAAGAGAACATAGCACACACAGTAACAACAATATTGTTTTAAGAACAACTTTGAGTGAATAAGTCATTTTGACTATTATAAATATCCAAGCTAACCATGAAAGACATATAAAAAAGATACTATCTGCATCCTGAGGAAAAATTGATAAATAGAAGTTTGCATAGAATAATTTTACTTTATATATGTATATGTACACACAATATACATATATACATATAAAACTATATATACATTATACATATACACTATATATATGTATGTGTATATATGTATATATGTGTGTGTATATATACATATATACATATATATACTCTATACACATATTTTATATGTGGGAAGAAAGAAAAAGGAAAAAATATGTAACTATTATATATTTAAAAGAAATAGCAAGTTGTACATAAGAGATATGCAGTTTTGTGTGAAATCATCTTTTTATTATACTATGTTATGAAAACGCTTGTTTTATTCTATAAATTCAAAATAAAATAAATTTAACTTTGAAAATGGTATGGGTGATATCTTTTGTCTCAAATATAAAGTGGATTTAAGTAAGGTAGGGTTTTATAAATTTATCATGGACATCACTCTCTCTTCCAGGGTCATCAGAATCAGTGGCAAGATGAAAGTCAAGATGACTGGTGATGGCTCATGATTCAGTGGATGATGTTGGCACCTTCAATATCTAACTAAGCTTTAAGTGCTCCATTGCATGCTTCCATTGCCTCCATGGTCTGTTGGAAAAATTATTCTCATTCATCCATTCTGCCAGGGGAGGTCTTCAAATGTTTGAGGTGGATGTCCCTCTAATTCACCTATGGGTTTTAGGCCCATTGGTTACCCTCTACATGGTTTATCCACCTGCCAAAATAGTTTATAGAGTATGGCCACTGCACATACTACAGCTTCTTGGAGCCACAAGTGACAGTTGGGTAGGAAGTGAACACCAAAGTTGGGAATCAGCCCTGAAAAGGGCTCAGCAAGCCTTCACACCAGAGGTACTACCATATACCCACTCCAATACCTCCTTATAGGATAAAGTTGACTCTGAGTTCTGGAAAACTAGGCCAATGGAGCGTAAGGTCTAGCAGGTCTTACCAAAGTGCCAAGACTTTAAATATTTGCTCAATAATGAATTGCATCTCTGTTTTCCAAGGATTAGCTTAAAAAGTCATAATCCTTTAATATTGTTTACAAGAAACACATTTTAAACAGAGGGATATATAGAGAGAAGGTAAAAGGCTGAAGTAGAATATATTATGCTTCAGCTGAAGTTAAAAAAAAAAGCAGGGTTAGCAATCCTGATCTCAGAAAAAGCAAAAGCAAAAATAGATCTAATTAAAAGGGATAAGGTTGGAAAGTACATCCCACTAAAAGATACCATAGACAATGAAGTAATATCAATATTGGACATATATGCACCAAGTGATATAACATCCAAATTCTTAAAGGAGAAGTTAAGAGAGTTACAGGAAGAAATAGACAACACTATACTAGTTAGGGATCCCAACCTCCTCCTTTCAGAACTAGATAAATCTAACCACAAAAATAAACAAGAAATTAAGGAAGTAAATAGAATCTTAGAAAAGTTAAATATGGTAGACCTCTGGAGAAAATGAAATGGGGATAGAAAGGAATATATCTTTTTATCAGTGGTACATGGTACCTACACAAAAAGTGACCATGAACTAGGGCATAAAAACTTCAAAATCCAATACAGACAGGCAGAAATAGTAAATGCATTCTTTTCAGACCATGATGCAATAAAAATTACATATAATAAAGGACCGTGGAAAGATAGACTAAAAATCAATTGGAAAAAAATAATATAATCCTAAAGAATGAGTGGGTCAAACAACAAATCATAGAAATAATCAATAGCTTCATCCAAGAGAGTGACAAATAATGAGACAACATAACAAAACTCATGGGATATAGCCTAAATAGTTCTTAGGGGAAATTTTATGTCTCAATGTTTACATGAATGAAATAGAGAAAGAGGAGATCAATGAATTGGACATACAACTGAAAAAGCTAGAAAAAGAACAAATTAAAAATCCCCAATTGAATACCAAATTAGAAATTCTAAAAAAAAGGAGAGATTAATAAAATTGAAATTAAAAAATACTTGAACTAATGAATAAAACTAAGAGCTGGTTTTATGTGAAAAAATAGATAAATATTTGGTTAATTTGATTTAAAAAATGAAGAATAAAACCACATTACCAGTATCAAAAATGAAAAGCGTGAATTTACCACCAACGAAAAGGGAATTAAGACAACAATAGAAGCTATTTTGGCAACAATCTTAGTGAAATGGATGAATATTTACAAAAATATAAATTGCCTAGGTTAACAGAAGAAGAAGTAAACTACTTAAATAACCCCGGTTCAGAAAAAGAAATTGAGCAAGTCATCAATGAACTCCCTAAGCAAAGCTCTCCAGGGCCAAATGGATTTACAAGTAAATTTTATCAAACATTTAAAAAATAATTAATTCCAAGAATTAGCCTAATTATGTTCAGACAATTTATCAACATTTTGTTTATATTATTTTTCTTTCCTTTATTTTAGCCACCACAACTGTACAAAATCATTTACTTTTTCAAAAAGTTTATGATTATCATTAAAGGAGACAGTACCCACACTGATAAAATCACAGACTTTTGAAGTATTGAAGTTGATTTCTTTGTTAATGTTTGACCCATTATACTTGAACTAATTATTAATATAGATCTGCATGGGATTTTCTTCTCAATACCCTCATTTTAAGAAAGATGTCCAGGACAGCCATGTCTTAATTTCTTCCAAGGTGGGATTTCTGATTCTCTGGACTTTCTCATCTATGTCACTGATACCTCTTCAGCCTGAAAGTTAGTTATATCTCTGGACTTTTCACACAGAAAGTATCCCTCTGCTCTTGTGGTCTCTTCCTCTGATTGGCTGGTTTTCCCAGAACAAGCCGACAAAGTGGATCTTATGATTTTGTCCATTCTTTATACTCCACGTATATTCAAGGAATCTCCCTCTGCAGGGAAAGTCATATCTTGTGGGAAAAGAGGGGTAGCTGGAAAACACTTTCTTGATGGCCACATTTCAAAAATGAGAGCCAGATGGAGAGGGAGTAAGACTCCTCCTAATATCCTAAGCTTTTCTCTCACTGCAGCTCAGAGGAATCTTTTCATTTCACATGAGTAACACTTCACAAAGATGTAGCTACACCAGGAGATCTGATGCTGGGATATTCATTTGAACTTTATAAAAATATCTACTTTCCCCTCTCCTTTGGAGTATAATATTCCACTCCAGGTTGTACTTCTAACATTTTGAACTTTTTCTACCATATCTCCATTAAAGTACCCCTACCCGTTGCCTTTACTTTTAAATTTTCTTTTATATGTTATCTTTTCCCATTAGAATGTAAGTTCCTTGTGGGTAAAGACTGTCTTTCTGCTTGTATTTGTATTCCCAGCACTTAGAATGTTCACTGGCTCATAGAAGGTACTTAATAAGCATATGCTTCCTTGATTGTGAAGTTAAAATACCTAGAATATAATTCAAATGACTAAGTAGTTCATCTGTATCTGGAACATGTTATTCACACTGATCCCTTTTCACCCTGGCAAGAAAGCAGGAAACAGTAATAGAGTACACTGATATGCCAAATACTTAATTTTTGTCTTTACATAATTTGATTTCAACATTATCATTAAGAAAGGAGGCAACTAGGTGACACAATGTTGTTTATCCTTCATTCTTAAAGAAAATCATGACATCAGGGAGGTAATACCATGACACGCAAATGAATTGGACTTAAGCAAGGGAAAGCTGTGCAGTCACCAGCCTCATTTTCTCCTTTGGAGATATCTGGGTCCAGTGGTGAGATATAGATCAAGATGCCTGGAGATGGCCCTGGATGCAGTGGAAGACCTTGGCCTTTTTAAGCTAAGATCTTTAACAGGTCTCAGTTTAACTGAGGCAATGCTCATTCAGTTATTAAGGCTAGGTAAGAAATGAGGCAGAGCAATAGTCTCCTACTGAACATGAAGTCAGAAAGATCTGAGTTCAAAAACAGCCTCAGATACTTACTGGTTATGTGAACCTAGTTAGGTGACTCTGCCTGGATCAGTCTCCTTATCTGTAAAATTGTAAAAATAATAGCACTTTAAAAATTACAGCAATATATCACAAGGATCATACACTATGACCAGATGGAATTTATACAAGGAATGCAGGGCTGAGGAAAACTATCAGCATAATTGACCATATCAATAACAAAACCAACAGAAATCATATGATTATCTCAATAGATGCAGAAAAGCCTTTGATAAAATACAGCACCCATTCCTATTAAAAACACTACAGAGCATAGGAATAAATAGAGTGTACCTTAAAATGATAAGTAATATTTATCTAAAACCATCAGCAACCATTTCTCATAATGGAAATAAGCTAGAAGCCTTCCCAATCCAATCAGTGGTGAAGAAAGGATACCCATTATCACCTCTATTACTTAATGTTGCACTAGAAATTTTAGCTATAGTAATAACAGAAGAAAAAGAAATTAAGGGAATTAGAACAGGCAATGAGGAAACAAAACTATCACTATTTGCAGATGATAAGATGTTATACCAAGAAAATCCTAGAGAATCAAGTAAAACACTACTTGAAATTATTAATAACTTTAGCAAAGTTGCACATACAAAATAAACCCACATAAATCATCAGCATTTCTATATATTACAAAGTCTATCAGCAAGACATAGAAAGAGAAATTCCATTTAAAATAATTTTAGCAAATATAAAATACTTGGGAGTCTACCTGCCAAGACAAACCCAGGAACTATATGAACATAACTATAAAACACTTTTCACACAAATAAAGTCAGATCTAAACTACTGGGAAAATGTTAATTGCTCATGTGTAGGCTAAGCCAATGTAATAGAAATGACAAAAATGACAATTCTACCTAAATTAACCTATTTATTCAGTGCCATACCAATCAAACTGTCAAAAATACTTAATAGAGTTAGAAAAAATATAACAAAATTCATCTAGAAGAACAAAAGCTCAAGTATATTAAAAGAATCAATGGAAAAAATGCAAAAGAGGGTGGTCTAGCTGCACAGATCTCAAACTATAATTACTAAGTAGTAATTATCAAAAGAATCTGGTACTGGTTGGTGTATCAGTAGAATAGAATAGGTACAAATTACATTATAGTAAAAGATCATGGTAATTTAGAATATGATAAACCCAAAGATCCAACCTTTTTGAACAAAAATTCATTATTTGACAAAAACACCTGGGAAAACTGGAAAACAGTATGGCAGAAACTAGGTATAGGTCAACATTTCACATCATATACCAAGATAAGGTCAAAATGGGTACATGATTTACTCATAAAGGGAAATACCAAATAAGCAAATTAGGAGAGCATGGAATAGTTTGTTTGTCAGAGTTATGGATAAGGAAAGAATTTATGAACAAACAAGAGGTAGAAAGCATTACTAATAGATAATTTTTATTATATAAAATTTAAAAGTTTTGGCACAAACAAAACCAATTCAACCAAAATTATAAGGAAAGCAGAAAACTGGGGGGGGGGGAGATTTTTGCAGCAAGTATCTCTGATAAGTCCTCATTTCTTAAATATATAGAGAACAGAGTCAAATTTATTAAAAAAAATACAAATCATTGTCCAATTGATAAATGGTCAAAGTGTATGAACAGGCAGTTTTCAGACAAAGAAATCAAATCTTTCTATAGTCATATGAAAAAATGCTCTAAATCACTATTGATAAGAGAAATGCAAATTAAAACAACTCTAAAGTACCACCTCACACCTATCAGATTACTAATATGACAGAAAAAAAAAAGAAATGTTGGATGTTGAAGGGGATGTGGGAAATCTGGGACACTAAGGCACTGTTGGTGAGGTTGTGAACTGATTCCACCATTCTGGTGAGCAATTTCAAACTATGCCCAAAGGGCCACAAAACTGTGCAGGCCCTTTAATTCAGCAATACCACTGCTACATCTCTATCCCAAAGATATAAAAGGGGGAGAAGGACCTATTAGTACAAAAATGTTTATAGTGTCTCTTTTTGTGGTGGCTAAGAATTAGAAATCAACGGGACGTCCATCAACTGGGGAATGGCTAAACAATCTGTGATATATGATTGTAATGGAATATTATTGTGCTATTAGAAATGACAAGTGGGATGATTTCAGAAAAACCTGAAAAATATACATGAACTGATGTGTAATGAAGTGAACGGATCCAGGAGAACATTGTACACAATAACAACAATATTGTTTGATGGAGAATTGTGAATGACTTAGCTATTCTCAGCAATATAATGATCCAAGATAATCCCAAAGTACTAAGGATGAAGCATGCTTTCTCCCTCTAGAGAAAGAACTGATATTTGAATGCAGACTGAAACATGCTATTTTTCACTCTTTTATTCAAGTCTTGTACAAAATGACTATTTTGGAAATGTTATACATAATTGCACATGCATCACCTATATCTGATTGCTTACTCTCTCAGTGAGGGGGGAGAGGAGAAAGGGAAAGAATTTGGAGCTGAAAACTTTAAATAAAAATGTTAAAAATAAGTAAAATATTAAATTAGCAATAATAGTAATAATAGTACCTACCTCACAGGGTTTTTGTGAGGATCAAATGAGTTCATATATGTAAATACCATGCTATATAAATTCTATATATTATTGTTATTAAAAACAGACATTTCTATTATTGAGACAAATGGAAGGATAATCAACCATCTCTTCCCACACAAATGTCCAGTGGATAATTATCCAATTATCTCTTGGTACTTTCCATTAAAGCAGAAGGCACCTACTTCTGCTTCAGGTAGATTAGTCTCCTTACTATATTCCCTTCATTTTACTTGGTTATTTTTATGTATATGTTTAGGGCAGTGTCTAGTGCTCCCCATGTTTTGATTTCCCTACCTGTTTTGCTTCTATCTGTTTAACCCTTCTGTTCTTAGCTAGTTTTCCTTTAAAAAAAGTTCTTCTGGCTGAATTATCATTAGTTCTTCTTCCTGTACCCGCAATGGGTGTTGAGTCTATAATCTCGTCCATGGTTTCATTAAGGTTGGGTCCTTAGATCCCTAACTTCTTCTCCAATAATAAATTTCCCTCTCTTTTGAATCTCTCATCCCAGGAGAGCTTATCAGTAGCTCCTCATTCACCAGTAGAGCTAAATTGACAAACATAGCCAAAGGCCATTGGAAATTAGAAACTTATCATTCTTTTCAGCTATTTATATCAATGATTTATTTATCTCTGAATGATGAGTTATGGCCTTGCTCAGTGTTTTCCACTCAAAGTTCTGTTGCTACTGATGTAGGCTTGCCCATAAGAGTAAAGAAGGGCTCAAATATGCTATAAAGGTTTATTAACCTTTTAATACAATCATAAGTGCTCAACCCTATACTATACTCTTTTCCTAACATGTCAAGCATCTCATAGGACAGACTTTTCCTCAGGAGTGTGCATAACACAGGGGAAGACAAATATAAACACATTGGGAAAGTCACCAAGGTGACCAGACTCACACAACTTGCACTACACTGCCATAAAAACATCTGCCTTTCTCTTCTTTTTTTTTTCCTTTTAATTATGGTCATACATAAGGGCCACTTTAGGGTACACCAGCCCTACATACTCTTGTTCTATATCTGCTTTTATGAATGGCCTACAGGTAGAAAGCCCCAGGATGAGAGAGAGGCTGAGGTCTATTGGCCATAACTTCTTCCTTCCTGTTCTTAAAACTCAGCTGTCTGTACTTCCCTAGTGGGATGGATGCAGTATGCTTAATTTTTCTATATAACACCTATTGATGAGAATGCATAGACAGAGAAATATGAAAATATTCTCACTTCTAACTCTCCCCATTCTCAATAAGGGAGTATTATAGCATGCTTTTGATTAAAAACAAAACAAAAAAACAACAAAAATTTTTTAGCTTTTGAATCAATGACTTTATGGACTTCCACTCTAAGCTTTCCTTCATTTTGCAAAATTACTTGATGCCTCAAAGTAAATGTTATTTTGCTAAATGGAAGATTACATCCAGGTGAATTAACAGATTAAAACATAGTTTCATTCCAGCATGTCCTTGTTAATCCAAATTGGAGCTGTTTTATATTTTTACATTTATTTTATAAAATTTATGACAAAATTCACTTAAATCTTTAAAAGTAAGAGGACTGTGGTGCATTTATTTATGTTTACAAAGTTTACCCCTATTATGGTAGGTAAAAAAAAAATCTGAGATTGGTTCAGAAATTTGATATTTAAACAGCATCATACTGCCTTTCATGGGATTAATAATTCATATATTTTATCTCATTCAGGGTGTTTCAGAAACTCCATTATACCAATACTTTTGGTACACTCAGTAAATTTTGTAGCTCTTAAAATGCATGAAATGAAATATAGGTTCAAGAAGCCATAATACTATCAATACATTAATATTTATGTAGCTTTTCCATGACAAACATTCCAAAATGTTCTCTGATAAAAGAAAATGAAATAAAACATGAACAGAATGTGGATGTTTTTAAGTCAAAAGGTCACTTAGAAAGACATATCAAATGACTCAGTTTTTCAGTGATTGGCCAGGTTACCAAAATGCTAGCAACTAGGCACATATAACTTTTAGATTAAAAAGTTAAGGTTTAAGAGCAATCTGTCAATAATCAAGAGAGTCCAAGTCAAATGAAGGTTTTTCTTTATATGAATAAAACAAGGCCATTCTAAAAGATACACTAACCATCTGTGTTTGAACTCTGGTCCTTTGGCACAACTCCATTAATAAGGTTTTGCAGTTGTAAGTATAAATACAGGTAAATAGCAAACAAAATTCAATCATAGAAGTACCTTTAATTTATAGTGCAGTCATTTTCTTCACACATCACAGGAACAAATCATTATATAAATTATGCTAATGTCTTTTGATGATGAGGTTACTCAAGAGGGAAAAATAAATCTCAGGGACAAATGCTCTTTAACATATATCTACTATTTCTCTAATAGCAGGTTTTCTTTATCTTGTTTTCATTTTTATAAAAATGATCAATTCCATGGAAATGTACTCTTTAAGATGTTTTTCATTGCCCCATTTTGAATTAAATTATTAAAAAAAGAAAATGATCTTCAAAGATCCAACTTTATGTTGATCAACTTGAAGTACTACTTAATCTAGTTTATATTAAACCTTATAGATCATGTGGTTTATATTACATATTATGTTAATACAGTATTACTGTAGTATATTAATACAGTGTTAATATATTATAATACATAGTATTATGATAATGCATATTAATGTTACTGTTAATATTATAATAGAAATAATATACAAATGCTATATTATCTGACAATATAATTATTGTAACATATTATATATTTGAGTTCCTGTTAATATTATATCAGTAGTTATGCTATGTAACAACAACAACTAGAATTTACATAGTGCCTCCTGGGTGCTAAGCACCTTACAAATTTATTTTCTGATTTGTTCTTCACAACAACCCTGGGAAGTAGGTGCTATTATTATTCATATTTTACAGATGAGGAAACTGAGGCATACATAGGTTAAGTGACTTGCCCAAACAAGGTGCTACAGGTATGACTTACTGTCTAGTAAGAATCTGCAGACATACTGAATTCAGGCCTTTCTGCCTCCAGACCCAGAGACCTATCCATTGTACCGCCCAGCTATCACCTAGCTATATCATAGGAAACTACTAAGTAAGTTACAGAATCACTAAAAAAAATAGAGCTGAAGAGGACTGGAAAAGCACCTAATCTTACAAGTAGTTGCTAATACAGTGTGTATTACTTAAAGCCATCAGATGGCTTTTGAAGATCAGGATTGTATTTAGATACTTGCAATAAGCAGAACCTTCTACTTTATTTCATGCCATTGCTAGATTCACATGAGAAGTAAAATACTATATACATTCAATTAATCCCTTTCTTTTCCAAACTCCTTTTTTGTTACACACACCAGCTCCTACCCAACTGTTCTCTTTCTCTAATCTCTTCATCACCATATATAATAGTGTAAAAAAATTGAAATTTTCCCTTAAGGTTACCTATATCAAAGGTGAGTTGACTTTAAAAAATTGTAAAACACTAAATAAATTTGATTGCACTTGAAGATATAATGTGGTGGAAAGAATACCCTATTTAGAGTCACAAGATCTGTGTTCAAATTTTGGCTCTATTATTTTCTGTGTTACCTTGGGTAAGTCATTTTATCTTTTTGGGATTCAGTTTCTTATATGTTGAATAGGTTTTGAAAGAGATGATTTCTAAGGTCCTTTCAAGCTTTAACATTCTTTTTTTCCCCTTTCCCACTTTTTTCTGGTTCTATGATATGTCAGATAGCTCCGTTCATATTGACTATTAAGAAAAGCTCCTGGTAACTTGATGGCTTGGAATCACTCATTTCTCAATCAGAAAAAAAAAATCTTTTGGAAACCTAGACTATACTTATTCTAACCCTAAACACAACAGGATATGAATTTATATGCCTGGGTAATGATATCATATTATAGTTTTTATTTTTAAATCACAGACCGTAAGGGATTTTTTATTTTAAGATGTATGCAAAAGTAGACATTATACAAAAATCCAGGACAATATAAATTCTTGGCAAAACAACTTATTTCAAAGTCCAACCAGATCCTTTCCACAGGTCTGTTTTCTGGTTATTGTAAACAACAACATTTCAAGGTATAATTAGCATTTTGTGATGTCATACCAAACAGAATAGCAGAGCAATAGTTAATTCCTGTGCAATCCTGGACCAAAGGGCTCTCTCTTGCATTCCAGTGAGTGCAGTCTGATTATAAATCAGACAGTCATAGGACCTTGAATTTGTAATGGACCATAGAGATGGTTTTACTCAGCTCTTTCATTTTAAGAAGAGACTGAGGCTCCACAAGGTGAAAATAACTTGAATAACATCATGGAGCTATTTGGGGGTAAAGCTGGGAATAGATGTCACCAGATCCATGATTGGAAGTGACTCAGTATACAAACTAATACACCTCTCAAAAATATATCCATTGAAAACATCATTTTTTTCCACTGCTTTTTATATGTAGAAGAAAATGTCCATTACTCTGTTGATTAAGGTTTTGAACCAGAATTTCAGTCCTGTGGTGGAAACACTAGTCCTGGCATGAGAGAATACGGGTTTGAATTGTACCTCTGACATTTACTCCCTCTGTGACCTTGGCCAAGTCACTTAACTACCTAGTATCTAATTTTCCCCATCTGTAAAATAAGGGGCTAAGATGAGATGGCCTCTAGAGTAATTTCTATAGCTATCATCCCACAACCACCAAGGGAGTAACTAAGAATAGATGGCACACTTTATCTATATTACCTTTTTAAAATAACTATCATCCCCTGTTAGCAGCTGAATTAACAGCCTCAATGACATCAGAGGTCACACAGACAGTAAGGGTCAGAAGGGAAACCTGAAACTAGGAACCAAGGGGCTCAAGATCAAGCTCTTGAGTATACCATCCTGTCACATGGCATGTGTCTAGGTTCTAGGAATCTCACCGTCAGAGGTCACCAATGCCATTTAAAGGAAGATATAGTGACAACATGGAAGTCAATATAACACCAAGGAGAGAATGTCAATAGTTTACTGGGGAATAACAAGAATGAAGTGAGGTGGGGAGGAGCAGCCACTGAACTGATGATTCATTTTGTCTATCTCTCACCTCCTACCCCCATGATCCTGTTCTCCTATGTTACTGCTGACTTCATATATTTTGATGACTCTAACATCTTTTTGCTTGCTTCTTGGTTCTTTGTTATGGTCTGGGGCAGAGGAGGAAGGGAAAAGAAGGGAATAATGTAGTACCTAGTGAAGTATAATAAATAATACATAATAAACATAATTATATTACATGGATTAGATTATGTAATGATACTATATAAAATATAATGTATAATTCTAAAAATAATAAAATGTCTACTATATGCCAAAATGCTTTTACAAATATTTTCTCATTTGATCCTCACATCGACCTTAAAAGGTAGGTGTTGTTATTATCCCCATTGTTGAGGAAACTCAGCTTTGGAAACCAAGGCAAATGGAGGGTAAGTGACTTGCTCAGGCTCACCTACCTAATGACTCTCTGAGGCCACATTTGAACTTGGTCTTCCTGACTTTAGTCTCAGCACTCTGTTCACAGTTCCAACTAGCTGCCTAGGCCCTTATCATTTCTCACCTAGACTATTATAATATTCTTTTAATTGTTATCCTTGTTTCCTATATCTCCTGTTAAATATATAGTTATGCCAAAAACAATCTTCCTATGATACAAGTCTGAACATGTTGATCTCCTGTTCCAAAATGTTCAGTGAACCTTTAGGATAAAACACAAATTCTTCATCCTGGCTTTGAAAATCCTTTATAATTACCCGTCAGTCTATTTTTCCAGACTCATTTAGAAGGTCTCCCTTCCTTTCTATGTGGCAACACATATTTTCTGTTTCACCCTTTCAATCTGTTTCCAGCTATATAAGACAACTAACTAGCCATTCCCTGATCTTTTCTTTCTATTTGCTGCATTAGCTTAAGCATTGCCTGGGCCTCGAATCTAATTCTTCCTCCCCTTTACTTCCCTCTTTCAAGTTTCAGCTCAGGTATGCCTCTAAATCAAAACCTTCCATGATATACCCATTTCCACTACATTATAATTTGTTAGCTTTTCCAGAATAGAAATGGAAACAAACCTCACCAGGATCAATCTCGGAAACATTCCATTTTTTTATGTTTTCTAAGGGAAATCTAAATGATAATTAGTCTTTCACCTTTAATAGGTTCATCTAACATATAATTATTTCAGCTGTGAACTGGATCTGAAAGATTACTCTCATTTGTTTCCACCCTACCATTTACTTGCTGCCTCAGTGTGCTTCCCAGTGTACACATTCTATCTCTGATCTGGGAAGTTTTATATGTTTATGTATACAACAAATTAACCCACAATTCTATTTTTTTTATATAGCTCTAAGACCCCAACAAGAGAAAATGTCCTGGCAAAACACCATACTTTAATATTTATCTCTCCTTTCTCTCCTGGGACATTCCTCAGTCACCTCCTCTCAACAGAATTCCCAATAAGTACACCAAGATTAGCAAATGCCTGTGGCTAACACTTTTATCACAATTACTGGCTTAAATGACAAAGTAAATGTTTAATAAATAGAAGGATAACAAATTTTAAGAAACAGACTTTGCCCAGTGGAAAGGAAAAGGCTTGGGGCTTCTATTAGGGAGCCCAAGGAGATAAAGAATTACCACCTTAAGGTCTATAGTGACAGAGGAGGGGATTAAGGAAGAGACATGGTTTGCAAGCTTATTTCTTTTGTGGGTTACCAAGCTGAAGGTCTATGGAGCCATTGTGCTGACCTCATTGTTGTATGCCTGTGAAACCTGGACAATATACCAGCACCATGCCAGGAAACTGAATCACTTCCATTTGAATTGTTTTAGGAAGATTCTGAAGATCACCAGGCAGGATAAGATACCAGACACTGAGTCCTTTCTTGAACTAAACTGCCAAATATTCAAACTGTGCTTCAGAGAGCACAGCTCCAATGGGCTGGCCAGGTTGTTTGAATGCAAAACATACGCTTGCCAAAAAAACTATTTTATAGAGAACTCATACAGGGCAAGTGTTCACATAGTGGTCAGAAGAAGGGACACAAGGACATTCTCAAGGTCTCTCTTAAGAGCTTTGGAATTGATTATGTGACATGGCAGATACTGGCACAGGACTGCTCATCATGGTGTGCCCACATCAAAAAATGGTGCTCTGCTCTATGAGCAAAGCAGAATTGAAATAGCTCAATAGAAGTGCAACACATGCAAACTTAGAGAATACACCCCACAGATTCACTCCCAATCTGTGGTAGAACATCCCAAGCTCGTATTGGTCTGATCAGCCACAGCGGAACACACCGAAACTTGACTCTAGCATGGTGATGTCATTTTGGTCCTCTTTGAAAACCAAGGACAACAACAACAAGTGGTTTGGTTAGTCTTCACCAGCTGAAACTATGCTTTTCTTCCAAAGCAACTGGGGGAAAAAATTCATACTCTTCAATGGCACATTCAATATATAGGTAGATTTTTTAAAATTAGTTTAATGTATCAAACAACTCATTACCTCTTTTATCTGCCTCTCACTTTCTGTTTCTGTATCAGCTAAGCTATTTAGCATTCTTGGTTTGGGGGAGGGATGAAATGGGAATGGGGAGGTGGAGTAGAGAGGTGGTAAATCCATTGACCAAGAAGTATCCTTGACAAATGCCTCTTGTCCTCAGCAAGTCAAGTACTTTGGTCTTGGAAATGTTTTTCACTTGCCTGGCATATAATAGGCAGTTAATAAACACTTGATGAGCTGACTAATCCCCAAATATATGTTTATTGAAGGTTAACATAAAGACACCATTTTACAAAATGATCATAGGCTCCCGCCTGTGTTGGTGTTCGATTGGCTTGGATTTTGGGGCACCTCCCATATATGAGGCTTATTAAACTTCATGGTCTCCTCCACCATCAAGGTTCCAAATGGTCTGGGTAGTTTGCTCTCAGGCATATTCTGAAATCTAATTGATCTTTAAAGAGAACTCCATCTCCTTTTGCTCTATTCCAAGCCCTTTTGGTTGGGTTCCAAAGGATGAACTATATTCCTCCCCAGGGACTAGAATGTTTTTGTTCCATGCAAAATCTATCACAGTATATAGCACAGTTTAAAGCATTGCTAGGTTGGCTGCTTCAGTAACTGCAGGTGTAAATTATGCACAGGACGAATTACATAGTCACAATAGTACATTAAAAAACCATAGAATATTACATGGCTGACAAATGATTCTGCAGTACATGAATGATATCAGCACATGAACAAAATGATGAGAAAAGCCTGCTGAAGGCATGTAGTAATTGCATACATGAATGAGCATATACAATTACATGCAAGGCACACATGAATGAATGAAGAAAACACTTTATTAAGCACTTGTTTGGTGCAAAGCACTGTGCTAAGGGTTGTGGATATAAATGGAAAAGTAAGACTTTCTGTTTTCAAGTAGCTCATATTCAAATGATGGTGACAACATGTAGGGAGGTGAGGCTACTCAACCACTTTCCATATTTGGGAAGTTGAATAATGGGGACAGGATATCAAGTGATTTTTTTGGGGGGTGAGGGAAGTGGAATGTCTTAACTCTGGAATAATTTCAGTGTTCTTCAAGATCAGGTCTATGCTGAGTAGAGTTATTTCCTGTAGTTAATCTCATCAAAACATCAGAATGTCTAGAAGGAATGGAGGTCTGAGATGGTACAGGCCTCCCTTTGAGATAGAATCAGAATAAAATGCAACCTCTACTTACCCAACCCAATGGCCCTGTTTCTTTGACCTCTAAGATTACTTTTAAATATTGAAAAAAGCCCATTTCCTCCACACTAGGAATGTCACATGTTGACTCCACTGACATTTTTGTTTTGATCTCAGTGTCGGTAAAAATATTCAGTAGCATGTGGTTGAAATAGGCTGTAGATCCCCCGAGGGCCAGTCCATTGTAGTTCTGCTTGTCGATAAGATCCAAAGCTAATATTTTGTTGAGTGATATGCTTTCAAATTCACTGCCTTGGTCATAATGGATACTGGAAAAAAGTATCAACTCCCACATTGCTCTAGTAATCATGGAAGCTTTCTGGTTTCATAGTTAGCTTATGCATACCTAGTGAAATGGTCAGTCACCACCAAGCCTCTGTTCTTACTATCGCCTACGAGAGATAGAAAGTCATAAAAACAATTTCCAAAAGTTTGTTTTTTTTTTTTGGGGGGGGGGGGGGTTATTTTCTAAATAGGCTGCACAAGTGAGTAGTACTTTTCTTTGAATACAATAAGCACAAGTTTCATACCTTTTGGTGACATCTACAGGCATGTTGGACCAGTAAAATCTGCCCCTTATTAGTTCTAGGATTCTCTCTTAACTCATATGTTCAAAGTGCTTTAAGGGCTATAGATCTTTGAAGGAAAATATAGATGTTAAGAGGCTGAGGTGAGGAAGGAATACATTCTTGGCATGTAAAGATAAAGAAATGGGAGAAGGAATGTCATTTGTGATGAATTGTAAGGAGGACAGTTTGGTAAAATTATAGAATGTATGAAGGAAAGTCACACTTAGTAAGTTTTTAGATTTGATAGAAATCTGAGAAAAATGGTTAACATGATTTATGTCAAAGTCATCCAAGTCCAAATATCCCTGGGTCCACTTTCCCTGATAATAGGAATGACCTCCTTGGCAAACTTCAAGCTCACTCAGAACTATCCTAGACATAGATAATTTTTGTCATTCAGTCTTCCAAGTCAAAGTTATAGTTTTTAAAAGATCCAAACAGTCTCAGATGATTGGATCAAATCTAATAAGATGAAATGTAATGAGAAAAATGTAGTCTCATAAGTACAAGATAGGAAGAGATGGCTAGATAACAATTAATCTAAAAAGATTTGGGGCCTGTAGCAATCTCTATATAAATCAAGTAGGATATGGCAGTCAAGTAAGATACAGTGAACCTGGGTGTCATTCAAAAGCATTACATTACAAAAAGTAACATCAATCATTTTTATTATATAAAATTGACAAGTTTTTGCACAAACAAAACCAATGCAACCAGAAATAGAAGGAAAGCAGAAAACTGGGAAAAAAATTTGGAAAAAGTATCTCTGATAAAGGCCATATTTCTCACACATGTAGAGAACTGAGTCAAATTTATAAGAATACAAGTCATTCTTTCATTGATAAATGGTCAAAAGGTATGAACAGGCAGTTTTCAAATAAAGACATCAAAGCTATCTATAATCAGATGAAAAAATGCTCTAAATCACTATTGAAATAGAGAAATGTAAATTAAAACAACTCTAAGGTACCACATCACACCTATCAGATTGGCCAATATGACCAAAAAAATCATAAAGGGAATGTGGGAAAACTGGAACCCTAATGCATTGTTGGTGGAATTGTGAACTGATCCAGCCATTCTGGAGAACATTTTGGAACTATTCCCAAAGGGCTATAAAACAGTGCATACACTTTGATCCAGCAATATCACTGAGAAGTCTATATCCCAAAGAGATTTTAAATTAAGAAAAAAGGAAAATGACCTATTTGTACAAAAATATTTATACCAACTCTTTTTGTGGTGGCAAAGAATTGGAAATTGAGGGGATCGTTGAATAAGTTGTGGTATATGATCGTAATGGAATATTGTTATGCTTATAAGAAATGATGATCAGAATGACTTCAGAAAGACCTGGAAAGACTTATGTGAACTGATACAAAGTGAAGTAAGCAGAACCATGAGAACACTGTACACAGTAACAGCAATGTTGTATGATGAAGAACTGTGAATGACTTAGCTATTCTAAGCAATACAATGATACAAGACAATCCCAAAGGACTCATGATGAAACATGCTATCTGCCTCCAGAGAAAGAACTGATATTATCTGAATATGGACTGAAGCATACCATTTTTCACTTTCTTTCATTCTTTTTTTCTTATTGTTGTTGATCAAGTCTTCTTGCACAAAATGACTAATATGGGAATGTTTTACAGGAATGCACATGCACCTCCTATATCACATTGCTTACCATCTCAGGGAGGGGGGAAAGGAGGAAGGAAGGGATAGAATTTAAAACTCACAACTTTAAAAATATGTTAAAATGTTTTAACATGTAATTGGGGAAAGAAATAAGATGTTACACTGAAAGAAAGAAAGAAAGAAAGAAAGAAAGAAAGAAAGAAAGAAAGAAAGAAAGAAAGAAAGAAAGAAAGAAAGAAAGAAAGAAAGAAAGAAAGAAAGAAAAAACAAAAGAAAGAAAAGCACAGAAGGAAGGATGATTATCCCACTGTAAGTCCCCCCTGGTCAGACAACATCTAGAGTATTGCATTCAGTTCTGGGTAGCACATTTTTAGAAGGAAATTTATAAACTAAAAAATGTTCAGTCACTCTGCTTGGTTTTGGAGGGTGGAAGGTTAAGCATTTGTATCATTCTATTTTTCTCCTGTACTACCACTATAGGTGGTACATAAGGATTGCTAAGACTCTGGAATATTGCCATTGGCTAGCAGGTCTTTGACATGATTTTTGAGGTCATCTGTCACCAAAGAATTAATCTTCCTAAGTCTTTCCCAAATTAGGAGCTAGCACTCTAGAGCCTATAAACAACATCTTGGATACATCACTCTTGCAGTGAGAATATATCTGTCCTTTTACAGTATTTCATCCTCAATACTTCCATTTGTTTTTTTTTCAGGGGTGGGGCAGGTTTGGTTATTGGAGAATTATCAAAGCAAAATATCTTAGTCACCACTTGTGAAGTTGAAAAGAATCAGTGTTATGGTAATGTTCATTGTCACCACTTCCCATTAGTATCTTGTATGACACTGTGTTGATTACATAGATGAAAAGTGTTCAGTTATTGGGTCCTAGCTTGTTATTTGAAGTATTTTGCTAGTGTTTTGAACAGATTGGAGTTTATTCCAATCAATGCTGACATGTCAAATGTGTTCAAATATCCCATACTCAAGTTATTCACTTTCTCTGTTGATAGTAACAGCCTCCTTAGAGAGTGCCAGGTTCACTCAAAAGTGTCCCAGACATGGATAGTTTTTGTCATTTGATCCTCCAAGTCCAAACCCTTCCAAAGACTGTCATGAGATTTCTCTTAAATATCATATAAAAGTCCTGGGATATGATGGTCACTTGTACTGCACTGTCCAAGAGAGCACTGCATTTCATATTCCATATCTTCATGATTACCTCTGTGTGGGGTCCTATGAGTTCAAGTAGTACAGACCCATAAGAAACCTATGATGAAGTCATGCTTGCTGTTTTCAAGGTCTTCCTTTGATCCTACCTATTTTTTTCTCCAAAGTTGGTTCTTTAGACCTCAAATTCTATAGCACCTATGCTGCTTTCACCTCATGAATACATTTAGCCTACACATGACCAACTTTTCTGCCGCTATAATAGGAGATAAATCCATGTCTCTGTTGTCATCTGGTGGTGCTTGTATATCCTGCTTTGTGGCCTCCTTTTCCTTGTGCCATTACCTTTTCTGTCCATGTTTACACCTTTCATTAGATTTTTGTGTGATCTTTGGGTCTCAAAGTTGTATCTCCAATGCTATTTTCTTGCTTTGATTTCAAAGCTAAGAAATAAGAACATGCTTTAGAACAAGGTGAGTTTGAGTCTTCAGAGGGCAACTACCCCTGGGCAGGTTTTCATTTGACTGAAATCCTACACACTATGTGTTCAAAATTATTAAAGTTATCAAAATTTGGTGAAGGCTGGTTCAGGTTAACTAGATATCATTTTTATCTCTGGTCTACACATCAAGTCATCACATACTTGTTCTGATATAACCACATTTGCTTTTCCATGTTTTATTGCTTCCCTTGTAATCTGTTTAGTCAAGCATTCACAAAAATTACAAAGTCAGTTCACTCTTCCCCTTTGTTCCAAATGATCACAGTAACAAAGGAGCCATATGAGTACTATGAAACCCCACTAATAACAAATCATCTTTTGCAAGTCTGTTAAATGCAGATCTGACCATGTCACTCCCTTCCTTGCCCACCATGCACTTATACACACTTACTAAATTCCAGCTGTTACCTATCACCTCCAGGATCAAATATAAAATCCTCTGTTTGGCATTCAAAGCCCTTCATAATTTCCTGCCATATACACATATCTTTCCAGTCCTCTTACACTTAACACTGTAACCTCCCTCCCCCACCCTCTCACAACACACACCTTCCACTCCGTGATTCAGTAACACTGGCCTCCCTGCTTGCTGTTCCTTAAACAAGACATCCCATTTCTAGCCTATGGACATTTTCTATGGCTGCTCCCTATGTCTGGAATTCTATCCCTTATGGTTTTCCTGTCCTTCTTTAAGTCCTTACATGTTACCTTCTATAGAAAGCCTTCACTAATTTCTCTTAATTCTGGCCCCTTCCCTCTGTTGATTATTTCCAATTTATCCTGTATATAGCTTGTTTATACATAGTTGTTCATCTGTTTTCTCCCCCATTAGACATTGAGCTCCTTGAGAGCAAGGACTGTCTTTTGCCATTTTTGTATCCTCAGCACTTAGCACAGTTCCTGGCATATCATATACACTTGAAAATGTTTATTGACTGACTGTAGATTTTGCAAACAGTTTTGCCTTGTGAGTATAGAATGGCCTCACATGGGCCCCGTGAAAGTCTAAAACCTGACTTTGTGAGTCATTCTGTTATTCTTGTCCTCCTTTTCTTTTCATTTTAAAACTCCATTGTTTGCCAATTGTGTATGATTTTTTCACTTCATTGACCAAAAATTCCCCAGTAGGTTATGGCACTTTTTTTCAGTAAATTTTCTTGACTCCAACTTAAAATACCCCTCTGCAGTGATATATCTAATGTTGGTCCTGCCAAAGGCATTCCTGTTTACTTTGCAGGGAAGGAGTTTGGGTTGTTCTTGCTTCACTCACAAGTAAGTTATAGCATACTGTCAGTCTTTGCTTTGGCTTTTATCACAGGCTTTTAACCCTGTTTCTTCTCGATTGGAGAACTCCCCAAGCTCTTCACTGTCAGAGCTCCTTCGTTTATTGAGGGGGAAAGGGGAAAGGAATAAGTATGGATATAGTGCCTACTATTTGCCAGTATAAGTGCTTTATAAATATTTCATTAGATCCTCACCGCAACCACCTCGAAGGTAAGTGCTATTATCAATGCCATTTCATAGTAGAGGAAACTAAGGCATTTGGAGGTTAAATGACTTATCTAGGGTAACACAGCTAGTAAGTGTCTGAGGCTGAATTGGAAGTCAGGTTTTCCTGACTCCAGGTCCAGTGCTGTACCAAATCCTAGCTACCATTAAGGCCTCTATTTTCTTGACTGACATACAACAAAATATGTAGATAATTTCCTAGGGGCAAACTACTACCATCAGTTTATTTGATATTTTTGCATGGCCCAAATAGATCAATAATTCACAAAATATTAACAGAGTGGTCTTCTAGACCCGATCTTCCTACAAATTACTCTATAGTCTCAGTTTTTTGAGCTGTTTTTTAAGGGCCCTTGTCATGAACTTTGAGTATTAATAAGTTGTGCTAGAAAATATAATGTCTGAAGACCTGTCAGTTCCCTTCTCAAAACTTCATCAAGGATGCTCTTGATCCACATGTAGATTAATAATAATAAAGATTTTGTAGAGATGCAGAAAAAGTGGGCCAATGTCACTGATTATCAATTTATATATGTATAACTAGATAGTAAACCTCTCCCTACCTTCTCTGATGATAAAGAGACCAAAGTCAAATGTTCACTCTTTCCATGGGTGGAAACAAAATTAGTTTATTAGTTTTTGGATGACAGGGGAGGAAGTATACACATACAACATATATATGTATACACACATACACACATACACATATACATGTGTACATATACACATGTATATCTATTTGTGTGTATCTACATACATGTATAATTCTCAACTTATAATACATGCAATAATAAGGGCCACCTCACCATTTCCCTTTAAACTTTTACATCTTTCCCTCACTCATATAAATTGGGAATCAATCCCTCAAGGCTTTCAATATTCTTTTGTTCCTAGCTTAGACCTTACATCCTTTTTCCATCTTTGTTTTCTTTAGAACAAGTTCTACTTCCTCATGAAGCACATTGTGATACTGTTTGGGAAATTATTGCAGTGGTATAATAAATGGGGGAAATAAACCGATCTTTGTCCTTTATCTATTCTGGCTGACATGCATAATTGCCACAGTACACTTATATAATATCCTTACTGGCCTTATCCTCACTGACCGGAAAGAGTTCATGCACCTCCCTAAGTGCCTAATCAACTGTTAAAAGTTATTTAAGCAGCACAGAGAAATTAGCCTCAATAAGACCTTTTACATTAAAAAAAAAAGCACAAAACAAAATAAAAAAAAAAACCTTTTTAATAGTGAAAGCAGCTTCCTTTCATATGTACACTTGCTGAGATATCTAGTAAAAATGCTAATGTTTGTCTTAAGAAAAACAGAAATGTGTTTCTTTTGTGATTAGAAAGATTCAGCATGGCTGAAAAAGCAAGATTGTTTTTATTGGAAAGCAAAATAGCTAATGCAGTTAGCTCACTTTGTAACATTTATACTTTAGATAGAGTCATTTGAGCTCATTTTTTAGACTAAACATTCAGCATTGCCTTCCAGCTAGCTGCTCTGGAGATGAAAGGTACCATTTATAAACCAGTTCCCTTTTCCTTTGAAGGCACAAATTCTCTCATTCATCCCCTCCACACCCCCTACTCTGTTTTGCACATCTATTTGAACCAAAATGATAGTACATAAAATGGGACCCTGTAAATATTAGAGATCTTTCCTAATGTGGAAAATAGACAAATACATGTGTATGTATACATACATGCATACACACATACATGCATGTATACATCTACCTATATCATCTCTATCTATCCATATTTTTGTGTGACAAAGATGAAACACAGAAGTTCCACTTCCTCATTGCAGGATAACATTATTTATTAGCACTAAGCTTCTAATAAACTTCTATAATCATCTGGAAGACTTTTAACAATTTTACAGAACTGTGTTGTTTGATACATCTACAGAAGATATCCATTCATAGAATATATGCTAAGCATTTGCAAACATTTGCCAAATGTAATCTTGAATCTTACTGTCAATATTTTGTCAAGAACCCACAATTTGGGAAATATTTTGATATCCCATTTCTCAGTACATTCAGGCATACATATGCTTTAGTCATCAAAAACTTCAAAAAAGAAAAATCATTAAGAATATTCCTCTGCCAGAATAAACTAGCCTTGAACTGCTTTGGGATTAGCATGCAGTGAGTCACTTAAGCACTGGACTACTTCATAAAATATTTGGGGCCTCTATTTGCATATGGATATTGATTCCTATCACACTAATGAATGGTTCATCATATTATGTGACTTTTGCAAGAAATTTCTCTCTTGAGAATTGATTTTTTTCCCTTTCTCACTTCAGCAGAGTGTTATAGCTGCTTGAGTCAAGAAAACCTTTTTTTTCCCTTGAACAAAATCAAATAGAGCAATAAGACTGTGTATATTACCCACTGTTCCTCCCCTGTCAACTGTAAGCCATTCTCATTTCCCTCACATGGAAAGAATGAACATTTGACCTTTGTCTCTGCATTATCAAAGAAGGGAGGGAAAGCTCCACTGCCCAATTATATAATTTATATGATTCCCTTTAAAGATCCTGTTTTTGGAGAGATCTACACTTGTGGGGGATTTTTGATCACTGAACTAGGGGCTCCCATGTATTCTCATTTTCAGGTTCATTTACACAAAAGAAGACAAAAAATAGCTTAATATGGGAGATAAAGCCTGGAAGGTGGAGAGGTTGCAGGCAGGGGAGGATAAGCTGCTAATCACTCTATTGTAATGAGCCCTTTTCTCCTTCCATTTATGTGTCTGTAGAACTGGTAACACCCTCCAAGAGATGTCATGAGTCTGACAAAATCGAAATGATCTTGCTGTGTCAATCTGTAATACCTCAAATGATTACTCTGAAGCTATCAAATGGAGGTCAAGAATGAGGCAGCAGGGTCCATCACCTTTTGAAAAATGAGGTTTGAGTCTAACCTCGTCTCTCACTGGAATAATTTCAGAGAATTGGAAATGAAGAGGGTCTCAGGTTTGGAATAAAGATACTATCCATCAAAATGAAAGGAGGACTAGTGGGAAGAAGCTATGGTAGTCTGCTTTTGGATTGTACTGTTTTACCTTATTAAAATTAATCTTCATTTTTTTAAATCATGAAAGAATGATTTAGTTTCTAGTATCTATAAAATATAAGAAAACAAATAAAAGAAATACCAAAATTCTGATTTTTTTGGACAGAATTCATATTGTAATTTTACCTTTTTTTAAGGTAAGTGGGAATATAATTTTCTCTTGGAAATAGTTTCTTGCCTACCAGAGAACCTCATTTTTTAATTTTATTATGTTTTATAGACCTCTTTGCCTTTATATCAGTCATCAAATGAGATTTTTGTAAAGTACTTGGCATGATGTCTGGCATATAGTAGGTGCTTCATAAATGCTATTATTATTATTGTTAATTTCCCACATCTCATTAGATTCCTAGCCACCATTTCTAAATGATGCTGACTATACTTTAGCCATCCCAACTCCTCACAGAGCCTTGGACTTTTTGCTCATGGAGTAATAGATTCTCTTCCATAAACTTTTGCCTTGTTTTGCCTAGAACTAGTTCTCAATGTGACTTCTTGGCTACTGTGTCCAAATTATACTTCCTGCAGACCAGCCACTTTTCTCATCCCCATCAGAACCCCATCTGTCCCTGGGACAGTAGGTTCTGCTAGGTGAGCTTTTACCTAATCTTTCCTAAACCCATGCCTCTGCATTATTTTCCAGCCACCATTTCTAAACCATACTGCTACAGGAATACCTCCAGAATGTGATTTCTTTAAGGTGATTTCTGTCTTATTTGTTTTACATTCCTAGTGCTTAGCAAAGTTCCTAGCACGTAGTAGTAATTGCTTAATAACTGTTCTATCTAATCTAATCTTATCTATCTGTCTATCTATCTATCTATCTATCTATCTATCTATCTATCTATCTATCTATCT
>NW_020954585.1:27076540-27128313 GCF_900497805.2 Vombatus ursinus
TCTATCTATCTATCTATCTATCTATCTATCTATCTATCTATCTATCTGTCTAATCTAAATCTTCCCTTATACCAAAGGGGGTAAAAAAAATAAGCAAAAACATACAACCCAGAAATTACATCTAATGATGTATCCAAAAGGAAGAGGTATATATTTCATCCTCTTTCTTTCTTAGACTTTCACAGGTTTTTTTCATTACTCAGAGTTCAACTTTTTAGTGATTTTTTTTCTCATTCATATTTTTTAGTAAAACTGAATATTGTTCTATTGGTTCTGCTTACATCACTCTGTATCAGTTCATACTAATCTGCCCACATTTTTCTGAATTCTTCATATTTGACATTTCTTGCTGCTTAATAATTTGTATGTGGTTTTTTTTATTCTTTTCTCAATTAATGGGCACCCATTTAGTTTTCTCTCCTTTGCTAGCCACCACAAAGAGTGCTGTATAATATTTTATTGTATGTTGTATGTTTATTTTTGTCTGACTATTTTGGAATTTTGGACCTTGGTAATGGGGTCAGTGAATCAAAAGTTCATTACATTTTGAAAAAAGGTACTTTTTTTTTAGCTAAGGCAATGGAAAACTTCCACAGGACTGGAAAATGAGGAGAGTGTCAGATTTTCAGTATAGATTCTGTGTATCAAAATAAAGTATGATTGGTGGGAAGCTATGGAAGTCTGGTTCTAGGTTGTGTTGTTTTATTACTATTAAAATTCATCTGTACTTTTTTATTGTAAAGGGATGATTTGTTTGAAAAAAATTTTTATTTTTATCACATAATTCCAAATTGATAACCATAATAGTTGAACCATTTTGCAGTTTGACAACAGTGTATCTCACCATAATCCCTCTAACTGTCAATTTCCACCTTTTGTCATCTTTGCCAACATCCAAAATGTGAGGTGAAACCTCAAAGATATTTTTGTTTTCATTTTCCTTACTATTAGTGACTTGGAATATATTTTCATGTAGTCAATTATGATTTGCTATTTTCTTTTGAAAAATATTTTCTAATATCCTTGACCATTCCTGATAGAATGCTGCTGTGTAACCTCATTATTAAAGAACAGTTTTCTAAGCTCTCATTTAGCATGATGGAGTACCACATAGAACAAAATATATGGCATAAAAAGCATGAGCAGTTATTGTTACATATCAGTTTTCTGTGTTCCTATAGCAACCTCTCCAATTTTAGCTGCCTCTTTCCTGATATTTCTTAATGACTCTTCACTATAGACTAATGAATAAAAAAATCGAGGAAGGAATTATCCTTTGTTGCTTATCAGTCATGGTTTCTCTGTCAATAAATCTTTGTGTAAGAAAAAAAAAATGATCAAGCTAGCTCCCACATTTTCTTTACCATTCCTGGTGTTCAAGGGGTAGGTAGTAAGAAATAACAGATATTGAAGTACTTTCTACAAGGTGGTTGGACTGCTTACTTCACAGCATTGTAAGGAAAGTACTTTATGAAATTTAAAAGGCTTATACAAATAGGAACTTTTGCTACTATTAATATTGTTAGTGGCTCTTAAAGATGAGGTCTTTGATTTTGTGTGTGACACACAAATCAAAGGTCTCCTTGTTTACACACAGACACACACACACACACACACACACACATATTTGCATGTAGAGAGGTTATATTTGCCAGTTCTGTGCTTATAGCCATAGCACAGTGAAGAAAAAATTGATATATTATTAAGAGATTTTTTTTTTCAAAAAGGAGATTCATTAAGTTCCTTTTAGCTGTCAGACCTGATTCAATCAAATATATAATACTATCCTATTTCCTCTTGGAAATAGACAAGAAAAAAAGAAAAAGCTAGCTATGATTCTCCTCTTGCCTTCTACATAGTCAGAAATCATGGTCTCCCCCCAGAGCATCCTGGTCTATTGCCAGGCATGTTCACCTTTGTCTTGTCATTGGACTTCCATTAATCTGGAGGAGAAAATGAGGTTGAAAACTTTGCCTCACTCATATCCAATTCACATGTGAGTCATCACCATCAAGATGTCATTGGTCCTTTTTGAGAACAAAGGATGAACAACAACAACAAGGGTTTTGCATGAAGTCTTTGCGTAGAGAGAAGGACTTCTAGAGCAGGTGTTGGGAGTTAAACTTTGTCTTACATATTTCTTACACATGTGCCTCACTACAAGTATGATTTAAATTTAAACTTATTCTCCCCATGGTTCTTGTGTGAATTTGTGCGAAAGAGTAAACCAGTTACTTAGGAAAGCATTTTGTATTAATTGTCTTTACCATGTTATCTGAGAGTAGTAGTAACTGCCCTTTGGGGACTCAACCTGCTAATTCAAGCAGAAGTTGGAGAATACTACTATTTCTTCTCCTCTTCTCCCTTATCCCTTTCCTTCTCCCCCTTCTCCTCTTCCTCCTTTTCCCTTTCTCCTCCTATTCCCTCTTTTCCTCTTCCTCCTCCTCATTTTTCTCCTTCCTCTTCTTCCTCTCCTTCTTCTTCTTTTTCTTCTTTCCTTCATACTCCTCTGCCTTTTCTTCCTCTTTTTCTTCTTCATATGTATATATATATGTATGTATGTATGTATGTATGTATATATGTATATATTTTCAAAAAGCTGGGACAATTTACTTTTTGTCCTGCACAGTCTTCATTTTGGCTTCTTGAAATATAGCTCTGGGGGCCGCTAGGTGGCGCAGTGGATAGAACACTGGCCCTGGATCCAGGAAGACCTGAGTTCAAATCCAGCATACATAACACTTACTAGCCGTGTGACCCTGGGCAAGTCACTTAACCCCATTGCCTAACCAAAAAAAAAAAAAAAGAAAGAAAGAAAGAAATATGGCTCTGAAAAAACAGGTTTTTAAAAAGTCTATGGTGTTTAAATGGAGCTACTTGACTATATCTTTAAATCCAAATCACTCTGGCTTTCATTGAATGCTAATAATAGCCCCAACCCAAGCCTCTGTGGCTGGTTTAGATTTTGATGCCTTAGAATGAGTGTAAATAGCAATTGTTTTCTGTTCTGGTCAGAAACTCTGAGGGTCTTCCTTTCCTAGACTGATATCTTTGTAATAGCAAATTGAGTCATTTTTTGTCTGAACTCTTAGCTAGTCCTTTGTCATTGAATGGGCTTAGCAGATGACAAACTGGGACCTGGGAAAGATCTTATTTTAGAAAGGCCAAAGTTACCTACTGCATTCTGAACCATCACTGGTCTTCTTGACTTTTATCTTGCCACCGAACTTTTCTGACTCTAAAGGAGAGAGTGAGGCTGATGACTTTGAGCAGCTCTGCTTCATTCATATCCAATTCACACAAGTCAAGACATTACCCTCTTGATGTCATTGGTCCTCTTCAAGAATGAAGGACAAATGGGGGCAGTTAGGTAGCAAAGTGGATAAAGCAATGGCCCTGGATCCAGGAAGACCTGAGTTCAAATCCGGTCTCAGACACATAACACTTATTAGCCGTGTGACCTTGGGCAAGTCATTTAACCCCATTGCCTAGCCAAAAAAAAAAAAAATGAAGGACAAACAGCAACAGTTTCTCCTGGAAAGGGGTGGATTAGATTCCAGATCAGCTACCTATTCATGACACACATGAGCTGAGCCATCTTTGTATTTAGATAGCAACCAGCTATGTTGATTTCTATGTCGACATCTATATTTGTATCTAAACACATCCAAATCTATCTATATCTACATCTATACCCATACCAATACCTACGCCTGTATCTATATCTGTTTATTTCTGCTTATATGTGCAAATATGTACTTATACAACATCTACACATATATCTATAGATGCATATATATGTATATGTATATACATTCTAATACCTACATGCATATGTATATATATAAATATCTGTGTGTGTCCAAAAATGTCTTAGTGTAAATTTAAGTTGTTATATCTTAAAATTATAATCTGAGCAATAGATATTCTTCATCAACTTGTTCTTTTTTTTTTGTATTGATGGACAGGTTAAACTCCTTTGAATCATTAAACATTTCTTCTAGGAACCTCTGTAAAGTATTGAAGCTTTATGAAATCAACCTAATATCATCTACATACAGGAGCTTCTGTAAGACCTTGTCATCCACAGATCATTCCTCTTTGACCTGAGTCTAGTCCTGGATTTCCTTTGTCACAATTGTAAAAAATGCCATTGGTAAATATTCATCACTTATTTTATGTTTTGTTTGATATTTATTATTAGAAATTCATTGAATTAGCTTATTTCTACTATTATGTCTTTCATGGAATCTTGGATGATTTTGAAGTATACATGGGAGACATCTTGCAGTAAAAGAGATTTGTAAGGTGGCATGTTGTTATACTGAATCAAATGCTTTACTTCAAAAATTGGAGTTTATTTTCTCTACATCTTTTAGTCAATTGTGAATTGGTAAAGACATACTTCATTGCTGAATACTGCCTGGAGAAATCTCGTTCTTTTCTAATTACCTTATCAAGGATGTTCATGACTCCTGTATAGATGATTCTCATAAAAATTTTAAATAAGTGGAGAATATGTATATGGGTAGATAGTTATTGATGTTCCCTTCATCATCTTTTTTTTCAGTATTAATAACACATGGCATTTTTTTTCACACTTTGATATCCTTCCCTTCTTTAGATACCTTGTGTCAAATTGGTCCCTCAATGCCCCTATAATTATATGTCCTCCAGCATGAATCTTCTGAATATGTAATTGGTACAATATGGATGCTTTTTTCCTTCCTTCCCCTTCCCTCCCTTCCCTTGCCCTCCTCTGCCCTGCCCTTCACTCTCCTGCCCTATCCTCCTCTTTTTTTCTCTTCCCAGCCCTGACCTGCCCTGCTCTTTCCTCCACTTCTATAAATACATCTGAGCCTGTGACATTAGGGTTCAAGTATTGTTGTTCTACTACCCTTGACAAAGAAGAGTCTCTTAAAATGGATTTTGCAAATCCTTTCCATTGCTCTTCTGCTTGTTGTCTTTTCAATTCAAACCTTGAATGCCTTTGGGAGGATTTGCTTAGTTGGCTATCTTGTCAAGATGTCTTTAATCTGATTTTTCCATCCACTACTTCTGAAACTGCCCACAATCAGCCATCATCCTTTTTTATAAGATTTTACAAATAAATTTCTACTACAGCTAGGTGTTGCCTTTTGTAGGCATTTCTCCCTATTTGGCCAATATTGGATATTTGCTGATGAAATCACTTTCTAGGCTCTTTTGATCACCTTGATGTGACGAATAATTTATATTAGTTAAACTTCTAGATAAAATTATCATAGAGTCAATGTTATTTCTGTTGCCATTTCCCATTTTTAACTTTAGTTACTTATTTAAATAATTCAGGATCAAATGATTCAATTGCTTGCCATATCTTTTTTTTCTTCATTATTCTTAAAAAATAATTAATTCTGATTTTAGCTCAGAAAAGTTGATAGTTTGACTAGAAACAGCTTGTTTAAGGATGATTCCCAAAATAACAATAAGTCTTTCCTTGTTCATGAAAATATAATAGAATTTGTTCTTTATGGTATTATTTAGTTCTTGCTACATCTAACGCTATGCCTAGCACAATTCCTTTTGTGAAGAAAGCATTCAAGATATAGAGGCATAAGGATCTAGTGTATATGAGTCTCTGGTCTCTCCCACATCTACTTCCTAAATCATGATTCTCCTTAAGTTTCTCCCCATTCTTACCATTTTGGGATTCTTTTGGAAGTTATCAAATATCATTTTATATATTGATTTAATTTAGAAGGAATTATGAAGTTCTTCATATAATTTCTCTACCACTTCTTCAGCAACTATTTTGGCATATAAGCTTCAATTACAGGTATATTTTCAAGGTGGTATTTTGGAAGATACTTACTATTATTCTTGTGATATGTGAAAACCAAATATCAGTGAAGTAATGTTTCTTCTTGCCTCTGGGCACATGATAAAATCCACTTCCAATTATTTTTTTTTCTTCATCTCCAAGAAGCACCTCTGAACTATCCTTCTACTTAGATGCCACTTTCTTCCTTTTTTTCTGGTTTTATTTATAGCAAGAATACTAAGATTGATAAAATTCATTCCATCCAACAATATGTCCACTCATTAGTCATTGGACAACTATCTCACACTGAAAGTACCAGTAGTCAAGTTGAAGTTTGTTGAATATGTAAAAACCTTCACTAAGCACTCTCTGTCCCCTTTCCTATCATTCTGCCATTCCAGATGTAGAACAGGACCACATAGGCTTGAGGACAGTTTAGAAGTACATTATTTTAGTGTCATGTATTGCCAAGTGGCCCCTTCTTCATTAGGTGGTCAATCTATTGGTGATGGTTTTTTTTTTTTTCTGTCAGAGCTAGGTAGTTTCTTGGAAAATAAATTAGTTATGTTACTGAGGCCATACTCAAAGCTTTTTGAGGATGGCTGACCTGCCAAGGATTTTACTAAACTGGCATAGCCTTCCAGAACTCAAGATCACCTGCATGTCACAGTAAGGCATCTGAGCAGGGTAGACGCAGAAGAAATATACAAACACTCAAAAAACACCATAATCCTCTGAAAAGTAAAGACCCTTTGTGGGACTGTTGAAAAAAAAAGTAATATTTTTATTAAATCTTAAGCATCTAAGTAACTCACAGGAATTATTATGCAGGGTTGTCAAAATCCTCATCTGCTTTTTAGCCCCACAATCCCAATGTCTTCCTTGCGGTTCTTTCCTCCTCCTTCTCAAAGAAGCGTGTTGTTATGGAAATCTCTCTCAGGTTGGCTGATACCTAAATATGAAACCTAAGGACTTTTGACTTGCAAATAAATTGAGATGTTTGGAAATGTCAATTTCTCAGGGTTTCTAGACACTGAAAAGGAAATAGAAAGGCAAGCAGGTATTCAGAAATCCAGGAAATCCAGACTCACTGGCAAGTAGCCTTTTCTGTTATATGCTTCTGTAATTTGTCATTACTTCTCTTGGGGGTGTGGCTAGAGAAATCACCTCAACCTCCTTCCCTCCATACTCCTCTCTCATTGATAGAAGCTCAATGTAAAGGAAGTATGCAAAAAGAGCACAGCATCATAAAAGGGCAGAGTCATTTCCAAAGTTCAGTCATATAGGCTATGGAATGCGGCAGATGTGTGGGGGTAGAGTGAGGGGAGAAAGCAAAAAGGCATGTCCTTCTAAAAGAAACCTATTCCCCTTACACTCAGTCACCATTCATTTTCAACTCAGTCCTAGTTATAAGAGACTAAACAGTTGTGCCTTCCCAGTCAGTGTTCAGCTCCAGATCATCAAATAAATCAAATGTTCCCACTGAATATCCCTATTGGATTCAATTCTCCTGTGAGCTAAATTATGCTTATCCTAACTACATTTAGTAAAATTCTTTTATACCATAATTATCCTGTTAAGTCAGAAATTGATCCTGGCCCCATTGCTCTTAGTTATTAGCCCTATTAAAGAATTCCACTATACGTTAATGTAATACAAGCTATCTTGGCCCAAGATGCTTGAAGGCCACTATTCCTACCACCCCAATCTCTGGTTTATCGAGTAGCATTAAGGGGGATTAGGAGCACATAGGCTCTCTGCCAATGACTCTGGTCTCCACTAATGGTGTTGCCCCAAGACTAGGTGGTGGTCTCCTATACCTCACTTACATTTAATCACAGTCAGATTAGTTTTTACACAGAAATATTAACTTCAGAAGATATAATGACAAATATACAAACTTACTCCCCTAATCTCCTTCCCTTCCTCAGAGACTCATGTAATATGGAGGGAGAATGGGGAGGATTATGCCTCCTACATGTTAACTCAATTCCTATAGAGCACAATCCCAGTTCCAAATTCAAAACTTTCTCAGGGGACCCTCAGGTACCCTGACTTCTCGGGGCTTCCATGATGTGCTGGCTGCACCATCCTATCTGTAAACCTGGCTCCAAGGTGGCATAGCTCAAATTCCTGTGTCCCATGGGATCATCTCCTACACCTGAAACTGAGAAGGACAAAAAACAAAGAGCAGAAATAAGCACCTCCAGGCCCATTTCTCAGGTGAGGTAAAAGAGAGAGAACAGGAAGAGGCTCAGAAGGAGTCCTTTCCCTCTTTCCAATTCAGGCATCATTATTATGGGTGATAAGGGTGACCGTGGGCAACATTTAACTCCATTTGCCTCAGTTTCCTCATCTGTAAAATGAACTGGAAAAACTACTCCAGCATCTTTGCCAAGAAAACCCCATAAGGGTTTCACAGTGATTTTAATACTGTAGACCTAGCATAAAGCAGAGTTCAAAAAGAAAAGCTTAACAAGGAGTGACCTTTTTAGTCTGGCCAGTTTTAAAGACACAGGGATGGACACCCAAGAGTATGGTAGAGGTAGCAAAAGCCTTTATGTTAGACAATCTGGTCATGTTCTAAAGGCCCCTTTTATCATTCAGGATCTCTAAAATTCCTTTATCTCAGAATAAATTTTTTTGATATTTCACCTTGTCCTCTGCCTTATAACTCCTAAACATGTTCTTTGTCCTCACTATGACCTCCAATCCCTCTGCCCTTTTCTTTTTTTTTCTTTCTTTCTTCTTTCCCAGCTCTTCACTCTTACACTGGCTATATTTCCTTCCCTTCCCCACTTGACCTCTTGGTGAAATAGTTTAACTCTGTATCATCATCTGTGCTGGAGTCCTTTGTCCCCTCATCCTATTGCTAATCTTGCCCTCATAAGCCTTCATCTTGAACTACCAAGTGTTGTTCTTTTGCCTATTCATGTACTAAACTAAGCTGAAGAAATTCATGAAACAATGCTAAGTGGATACACTACAAAATTATGTGAAAGAATCAATAGTTAATCCTCAGCATAACAAGGCAATCAAAAATCAAATAACAAGTCTGTCAGAATTAATCATTGTACAACGTGGCTGTTACTGTGCACAATGTTCTGGTTCTGCTTATTTCACTCAGCATCATTTCATGTAAGTCTTTCCAGGTTTTTCTGAAGTCTGCCTGCTCATCATTTCTTATGGAACAATAGTATTTCATTACATTCATATACCACAATTTGTTCAGCCATTCCCCAATTCATAGGTAGCCCCTCAAATTCCAATTCTTGGCCAACACAAAAATGGTTACTATAAATATTTTTGTACACATGGGTCCTTTTCCCATTTTTATGAGACCTTTGGGGTACAGACCTAGAAGTAGTATTGCCATGTCAGTATATGCACAGTTTTATAGCCTTTTGGGCATAGTTTCAAATTGCTCTCCAGAATGATTGGATCAGTTCACAACTGAAATGACTTGTCCAAGGTCAAACAGTTAATAAGTGTCTGAAGATGGATTTGAACTCAAGTCTCCCTGACTCCAGGGTCTATCCACTCTTCTACCTAGCAGATTCAAACACCCGTGTATATGTGCATGCATGTATACACACACACATGTATATATATATATATATGCACATGCATGCATGTATACATACACATACAAATGCATATATCACTCATATATACATATATAACTTACACATGCGTACATATGTATGAAGAGAGAGAGACAGAGACAGAGAGAGAGAGGTGGCACAAAGTGACTGGCCTGGAGTTGGGAAGATCTGGTCTCAGATACTGAGTAGCTGTGTGACCGTGGGCAACATTTAACTCCATTTGCCTCAGTTTCCTCATCTGTAAAATGAACTGGAAAAACTACTCCAGCATCTTTGCCAAGAAAACCCCAAAAGGGTTTTCAGTCACAAAGTCAGACACAACTGAAAAATGACTGAACAACAAAATAATATATATCTAATGTTTGTAGTGTATGTGCTATATGTTGTTAATATTATATATGAGATACACACAGTGTTTGGCATTTGAGTGGAAAAACACTCATACATGTCTGGCATTTGATTGAAATACACACACATATGTGTTTATTTTTAATCTGGATTATAATTTTATTAATATAATGAAGTATTGGTAAATAGCCTCCTCTGCCAATAAAGACTGGCATCTGCTTTGTGATATATAGTAATAGAGAATTGTCTGGGGCGATTATACGTGCATCTATGAACACGTATATCTATGTATATATACAACTCTATGTATATATGTATACATGCATGTTCATGCATGTTGTTGCTGTTGTTCAGTCATTTCAGTTTTTTTCTGACAAGATTTAGGGTGTTCTTGGCAAAGATACTGGAGTGGTTCATCATTTCCTTCTCCAGCTCATTTTACAGTTGAGGAAACTGAGGTAAACAGGTTTAACTGACTTGCCCAGGGTAGTATAGCTAGTAAGTGTCTGAGGCCAGATTTGAATTCAGGAAGATAAATCTTCCCAACGCGAGGCCTGACACTCTATCCACTGCACTACCTAGCTTCAATGTACACACACATGTATACATATACATATGTGTATCTATCTATCTCTATATATACAAATACATACACATATACATATACACACATACACACATATATGCATACAAACACACACAATTGTCTCAAGCAATTCTCTATGAATATATATGTATGCATTTGTGTGCATATGTGTATATGCATATAAGGCACAAAAAGGAAAGACTAAAATAATTTAATGTAATGATACTTTCAGAACTTGAAGTGAATCTAAAGATCATTTAGTCTACTTTTCCTCATTTTACATTAAAAAAACACTTTAAATATTTTTTCATGGATAGCTAGGATTGGATTAGAGTTCATTCTATTGAGCGTGTTCTGAGCTACCCTGACTGCTGCGGCCTGATCACATGGGGTTCAGAGATGAAGGACAACCATTAATGTTGGCAAGAGGATATGCACTAAGCACAAAGGCCACCTGGACATGAGCAGCTATTTCATCAGTAGATTTGAAAAGCTGAGAAAGCTTCTGCTCTCTATCTCTTTCTTACTTACTACATCTCTGTCTTTCTGTCTCTGGCTTTGTCTTTCTCTCTCTCTCTCTCTGCTTCTGTCTGTCTCTCCCATGCTTTCTTCATATCTCTAGCAAATGTGGCTAGCAGCTCTCCCTTACCATCTGCTGAGTGTGTCTGAATCCTTCAATCCTCTCCTTGGAGCAGGGTGGGGGAGAGTTAGTCTGCCTTCCCTCAACCTGATAGAAATACCTAACTGCTCACATGGGGTAGCCATTGTGTGTTGACTTAGGTTAGCCTAAGATTGGATCTCAAAACTATAGCACTTTTTCTGCTTTGTGTTCCTTTCCTGAGTAGGAGTGACTGAGCAATAATCTTGTGAGATAGGGATGGTCTTTGCCCTTAGTTTTCCTTCTACCTGTCTACCTGTACCTTCTCAGTTTCTTTCAATGGCTCTTCATCCACATCATGTTCATTAACCGTGGTTGTCTCTCTTGATGATCTCACGTATTTCCACAGGTTCAAATATCATCTCTATGCTGATTAGTTTTGGGTCTATATGCCCAGGCCCAGTTTCTCTCCTGAGTTTCATTGCCATATTAACAACCATCTATCAGCATTTCAATCTGTGTGATTCATAGGCATCTATGATTCCACATGTCCAAAATAACTTATTATTTCCCCCCCCAAAAAAACTCACCCCTATTCTGAACTTCTCAATTATCTTCAAGGGCATTGTCATCATCCCAGTCACCCGGATTCTCAATGTCAGTCATCCTTAACTTTTCACTTAATCAGGTCATATTACTATCATTTTCCTAATCTTATTGTTTCTACCTCCATGACACTCCTCATGTATATCTTCTTTCTATTCACAGCCACAATTCTACATCAGTAGAGATCACCTCTCGCTTGTACCATCATAGCAACTACCTAGTTGGTCTCCTTTGCTCAAGTCCTTGCCTAGATAGTCCCTCCTCCTGCCAAAGTGATTTTTCCTCTACATGTCCACCAACCTGGCCATCTTGTTTTTCCTTGCACACAACAATCCATCTCCCATCTCCATGACTTTTTTTTTTGCTGACTTTTCTCTATGAGATGAAATGAAATAATAATGATAATGATGATAATACCAACAACTAACATTTATATAGTTCCAGGCACTGTGTTAAGTGCTTTAGAATTATTTTCTGATTTGATCCTTACCACAACCATGTGAGGTAGGTGCTATTGTTATTCCTATTTTATAGATAAGTAAATTGAGGCAGATGTTAAATGACTTGCCATAGGGTCACACAGTCAGTAAGTGGCTAAGGCTGGATTTGAACTCAATTTTTCCTAACTGCAGGTCATCCACTCTATCTATTGTGATTTGTAAAACTTAGCCCTGTGCCTGGCACATAGGTACTATATAAATGTTAGTTGTTGTTGTTGTTGTTGTTGTTGTTGTTGTTGTTACTATGTTATTAATAAATACTCATTTCATTCCATTTCCTATGCCTGGGATCCTTTCCCTCTTCCCCATCCCTGAGAAGCCCTGGCTTCCTTCAAGACAGTATCACTTTCTGCAGGAGACCCTTCACAATCTCTCCACCTTCTTATGACTTCTCTAAAGTTATTTTCTCTTTAGGCAGTGCAGTAGATAGACTGCCCAGCATAAAGTCAGGAGGACCTGAGTTGAAATCCCATTTAGACATTTACTAGTTGTGTGACCTTGAGGAAGTCACTAAACCCCTGTTTACCTTAATACCACTTATCTCCCAGAAGGTTCAAATAAGATAATAATTTTAAAGTGCCTGACACATAGTAAGCACCATATGAATATTCATTTCTTCTCCTTCTCCTTCTTCTTTTCTTTCTCCTTTTTCTCCTCCTCTTTTTCCTCCCTCTCCTCCTTCTTTCTTCCTTTTATCCTCTTTTTTTCTCTTCCTCCTCCTCCTTCTCCTTCTTTTCTTCTTCCTTATTCTCTTCTCTTCCTTCTCTTTCTCCTTTTCTTCCTCCTCCCCCTCTGCCAGGGCAGTTTGTGTGTCTTTTTTTTATGTATCACTATCATTTAATGCAGTGCCTGATGCATTTTAACTGCTTTACAAAGGGTTTTTTAATTGATTTACACTATCTGATCCAAATCATTACCACTATCAAATATTGCCTGTTTCAATCATATTCTTGCTTCCAACCCAGACTTCCTCACTTTATTGATTATCCTCTATGACCACTGTGCTAATCCCCAGCTGAAGTTGGTTACATCTTTATCTTGTCTTTATTACCAATAATGCATGTACCGGTTTTCCAAATGTAGACAAATGCTTCTTTAAATACATCAGCCATAAAATACTTGTTCATAGTTAAATGAATCATATCTATTTTCCTGTGAATATTTTACATAATCAGTGGAGATGAGACAAGAAAGAGTAATGGCCAGAGTGCAGGATTTGGAATTGGCCTGACTGGAGTTGTCTTACCACTGACTAATTGGCTAGATGACCTTGAGTAAGTCACTCAATTTTTGAGTTTCTGACAATGTTCTAAGATAACAAGTTATAGTCTGATTGAGCTTTTTCTGGGGGAGAAAACTTTACCACCCTGACAAAAAATGTATTTCCATATCAACGAACACAACTAAGCTAGACATTTTCATTCAGAAAGTATTCTTTGCCTTAGTAACAAAACTAAAGCATCCATATAATTTATATAACAATCCACAACTAAAATATGAATTTGAAATTATATTATGAAATCCTTAGGGACACAGACCTCATACTTCCCTCACTGACTTTTTGAGAAGAAAGCATTTTGTAAATATTATAAGTTATTAGTAGTATTGTTCTAAATAGGCTTTGTATATTTTCCAATATCTAACACAGTGCTCTCTACATATAGCAGGTGCTTAATAAATGTTTGGTGGATAAATGGGAGAGTAAGTAATGAAGAATCAGCACTGTTACTGTTACTTCCAATTGCTCCCTAATTAGTAGTATATGATAACCCTGCTGGTAATTTACTATTTCTAGATCTACATTTGTCACTGAAAAAGTGATATACATCATCATTCTTGTCTGAATTTATAGTTCTTTCTTCAGTGAGCAGAATATTTGAGATTTAAATTCTGACTACAAATTGGAGTCATTTACTTGTGCACATACTGTAAATACAAATGTAATGGAAAAAGACTGAAAGGAAGCTGGGTTTCCTCTGTGACTGTATTTGGGAGTTATTTTTGCTTCAGGCCCCACAGAAATGGAAAATTATGTACCCTAATGCTTCCTTCCCCCTGCTTTCATGTCACAAAAAAAACCTAAGGAAATCAAAATGGGAAAGGGGAGAGGAGAATTGTGAGAAACATACACGCATTGATGCAACTCACCTTTTAAAGTTGATCTCTTCTCTTTTCCTCTACAGCCCTGAATAAGTTTGAAAGGCAAGTCACCTGTTTAATAAAAACTGAAGCATAGCTGCATTTACCTACTTGGCACTCTTTTTATGTTTCTCTTTCAATTAATTCTTCATATATATGGTAATCATTTCAGATTATGTTTTTGCTTTTACTAGGGATTTTCCTGCTAAATCTACTAGGAAAAAAAAAACACTTCCTTTTCCTTTTCCTTTATATATTCCTGTAACCCAAAGCAACATTAAAAGAAGGCTAAGAGAAGATCACACATACACACACACACACACACACACACACACACACACACATACATACACACAAACACAGCAAAAGAAAGGACACAGACAGATGGTCTCTTACATCAAGGCACCACAGGATGCATCCAAAGCAAAGCTGAGGGTGTGTCCTCCTACCTTTTGATGTGAAAAGCTTCACCTTTAAACATAAAATACTATTTACCCTTTAAGGAACATACCACTGTATTGTTCAAAAAGGCAATTTGTGAAAGAAGGATGCTATTGTTTTGAATTTTTTTTTCTAAATTTCATAACTTATTTTTAGTGACAAGACAGAAATAGGTAAAGCAGACAGAAAGAGGAATTTATTGCTCAGGAAAAAAAGGCAGCTAAAGGCTCATGACTGTACTTTATCATTTAAAAACGTGGCTCTCATAAAACGTGACTGGTTTGAGATAGAATTTACCAACTCAAATGAGGCCAGGGGTCAATTAGGGCTAAAAGTTTCTGTAAATTCTTGTAAAGTAAGCATTTTGACTGATTTTCTTGTTTACTGGAGATATTTTTTTTAGCTATATTGTGGTATCTGGATAATGGGGCTTGAACTGATTTGAGTCTTGGGCAGTTTCTATAGCAACTGCCCAGGAGTTCAGGTGTGTATGCCTGACTGATGATATAAAGGGAAGACGTTCTGGGGCAAGAATCACTTTGGGTTTGGAGATTTCCCACAATTCTTCTTCCTTTTCCAATGACAACTTAACATGTGGCCATCTTATTGAGAATGCTGTGATCAAAAAGAAATGTAATACTGGGTCAGGTATTTGATGTCCACAGGGTTGGTTATTTTTGTATGTTCTGCTCCAAATGCTCAGGACTTAGGTAATCCTGTCTGATCTGTGCTTTCAGAGTTCACGGGCCGAATATGTGCAGTAGGAACAGGGGTTCTTACTTTGGAAAACAAAGCCTTCGGGTCTTATTTTGTGGGAGAAAATAGTAAGAATTGGGTAATAGTTTTTGTTTTTTCATTAAGACCTTTCTTGATTTTGAGCACTTCTATCAAGTACACTCATTCTGATTTCTCAAGGAAAAATATAGATTTTTCTATTCATTGGGCCCATTTTTATTTTTAGAGTCCTCCTATGTCAAGGAGGACTAATGCTTAACAAATACACAAGTGTAGTGTAGTGTGGATTTTGTCACAGTATATAACTTCATATCTTTTCAATTTTTCGATATAAGAAATAGGAATAATAGTAATGGTCAACTACATACCATCAAGAAGTATTGTGGGAAGGGCAGTGAGTAGAGGCAGCATGTTACAATGATATGAGCAAAGTAGTTTAACTTAGAGGAAATCAATTCAAAGTCTACCTCTGCTGCTTACTAACTTGGACTTCAGTTTCCTAGTCTGTAAAATGAGGAAGGCCTCCAGGGTTTTTTCCAGCTTTAAATCTAAGATCTTATAACCAAGGTATTTCAGAAGAGTGAAACCCTCCATTTGGCAAATATATTGCTATGGCTACAAACATATAAAATCTCTCTCAGGTTGTCGATGGATCAAATAATTTGTTACCTTTCTATTAGCCTTAAGAGCCCTGATATTCCATTACGTCAATGGAAAAGTGATATCATTTAAGTAGGTAGTGCCTCTAAAGATACAGATCAAAAACTCTACTTGCCTGCTTTATTTATTTATTTATTTTTTGGTGGTGGTGGTAGGGAACTCTCAGTACTGTGCTTCTGTGAATCCACCACAGGGGATCCTTGCAACATTATGAGGGCCTTCCTTCAACCCTCACTCTTACTGTGTGAGCAGTCCATCTTTATTTTTTCCCTTGTTATTTCTAATGATGTCCTTTATACTCCTTTGTATGACCATTTGGCAATGTCAAGCATCTTGTTCATACCTGCTGCAGACCTGTTTAGTGCCCTTTAGGTGATGCTCAATAGCCCTGCATTTAGCAGATCAGTGTCAGAATGGGAACAATTCTATGTTTATGCTGAACTTATCCTTTACTTCAGTGTAAGCATCTGCACAAACCCTTATCTCTACTGGAGTGAGTAGTGACCTGCGATAGCAGAGGCATTTAGTTTAGGGAATTCTGGGGTGGCCCTACCTTGCAGTCAAGCAGTAGCTCTCATTGACTTTGAAGCAGCCCAGAAAAGAGTCAGAGTTGCTGGTAAAGGGAACTGAGGCAGTGTCATTGTCTTGATACCTATTTCCCACCTTATTTAGGCCATTCAAAAAGTTTGGGTTCCCTCCTCCACCACTTTTGTACCAAAGGCCTATCCTTTTATTGACTAACCCAACACATACAATGCATTTTGCCATGGCAAAGTCCTCCTTTGGGGCCAATAGTTCTTCAACTCATTGTTTAGAAACAAAATTAGTTTTGAGAGAAGTTTCTTCCTCACTTTAAATTTCTGTCTATCTGCACTTCCCATTCTCTGCAATGGAAAATAACTTCTTCAAAATGCTTTCTTTTTTACTCCAAGGCTAGTGGGAAAAGACAGAAAGAAATTCAAGGTGAAATATTAAATTTTAGCCAAGGGAACAGTTTTACAGTGGTCATAAAAAATCATAGAAATGGATGTTTATGATGGAAAACCTGGCACATTCTTTTTACCCTACAGAGCCACTATAGGGTAAAAGGCTCTATAATCTTGTTCATGCATTTTCTTGAAAACTAATTATTAGAATCAAACCTGAATGGGTGATTAACTAAAGAAAGGGTAGAAGAAAGGATCTACTGATTACTTTATCATCACAGATTAACAATATGTAATAATAAATACCAAACGACCATCTGTGTACAATTGGAAAAGGACCAACTGCAGCAGTTGAAGTCCCAAGGCAAAACTGAAAGCTCTTAATGTAACAGGAACTGCTTACCTGAAGGATTATGTTTAGTGTGAAGGTCATTATTGCATTATAAATCTATATTATTTCCTAAGGTGTGTCCAGGGGGATGAATGATAATGGACCTGGCTAAGGAGATGCTGCATGGAACAACTAGCAAATAGACCACTCTTCTGAGAGCAGAACCCCTGCAATGAAAACGAGGGATCTCAGTAATGCCTCTTCACCTCGGAGGAGGGAAGGACTACTAATGCATCAACCAGATGTCCTCATTCTCATTTCCATGCTTCTACTCCATTTATAACAAATAGTACTAAGCAATTAATTCGGCAAGCTAGACCTCAATGTCATATAATAAGGTGTCGTGCCTATAAAGGCTAACATAATTTTTGATTTTTTTTACCCCCAATCCCCACAATCAACCCTTAATTTTTTTTTATAAAATTCCTAGAGCAGAAATTTCTGTTGAAATGGCTAATGCATTCATAATTAACCAGGTATAAATACTTCTTTCACAGATTTCCCATGTTTTTCTTTGGCTTTAGGGAAAATCTATCAGTACAAAGGATATTTGTAGAATTTTTAGTTGGTGAGAAATATAGAAAGATAATTATTTTTTTCTAAATCTGACACCCAGTTTTCAAAGCATGATTTTTGTTGTCAAGATCTCCATGTAATGCAGTGCAGCTTGTTTTACTGCTTCTGAATCTATTAATTCTGAATGAAAGCCAAGTATTTTCTTATACCAATTTAAAGCCTCAGATCCCTGAGCTCAAAATGGTTTAAATATAAAAAATGCAGTGGGCATTATAAAGTTTTAAGTAAAAATGCATCAATGATCTTTCAGTTGAGATTATTTTTCTATATTAATGCATGTACAATATTTATCACACATGTTTTATATATAGTCACATACGTGCATATAGGCATATATGTCTGTATATATGAAAACACATGAATACATATATATGAAAGGTTCTCTTTTCTTGGCATTATTTAACATAAAATTTATGATCAAAGAAAGGTAGGTATATAATGTCAGGAAAATATAATTCTAAAAGATCATTTTTCTTCCATCAGCAAGGGACTGTCATTTGTGCAGCTCTTAGTTCAGACTTCCTAAATCTAGCATAATCAAGTAAGATGTGTTGAAGTGATGAGAATTGTTTAAGTAGTAAAAATCACAACCAGGTTGTTGATGAGAGACAAGTGGAATGTAAACTTAATTTGAGAACATGCTTTTTCCAAAAATAAAAGACCTATGAAGTTTTTTTGGGGGGTTATTCTATTTTTAATAGTTTTCGTTAGGATATCTCTTTCACCCATGCTCTCTAGGCAACATTACAGTTTTCGAGGATTAACTCTCCTTGTTTGGAATAATTTCTGTAAAAATCAATACAGAAGAAACTAGGCTACTCTCTGGATGTAAATGGATGATAACTAAATATTCCATTTGAATGAAAAAAAGTAACCTGACTAGTCAACTAGAATAATATCTCATTTTTCATAGCACTTAACACTTTTCAAGGCATGTTTATTCACAACTACCATGCCAGGTGCATCTTCTACAAGCAGTATTATCTCCACTTGGCAGATAAGGAATTGGGGGCTCAGAACAGAGGGCTACAGTGCCCTGTAGCATAGTGAAAACAGAAGTGTGTTCAAAGACAGAAAATTTATTTCCTTTGTACAGATCACTTTAATTCCCTATTCCTTAATTTCCTTTACTGTAAAATGAGGATAGTGGACTATGATCTCCAAGATTATTTCCAGTTTTAACATTCTATATTATATATGAATGTGTGGTGTAACCAAGAGTGTTTTTTTTAAATGGCATCTCACATTGAAATGAAAAAAAAAACATATCTCTTTGTAGAAGAAGGGAAAGATGGAAGTGGAGCATGGGAGGGAAGAAATGGGAGAAAGAGAGAGAGAGAGAGAGAGAGAGAGAGAGAGAGAGAGAGAGAGAGAGAGAGAGAGAGAGAGAATGACATGAAAGGCAGTGAGACAGAGGGAGAAAGAGAGAAAGGAAAGAGATAAATAAACTTGTGGTTTCATTAAGGGTTCTTGGTCCATGGACACAACTTTTTTTTTTCTTTTCATTGTGTGGTCAACTCTTTTATAGCAAATACTCACTCAAAATGCAATGGAAGCTTATCTTTATCTGGAGACAAGATTAATTATAAGAGTACAGACAGCAAACAAACAAGATTTAAAGAGAGCACAAAACTCTTTAAGTTAAATGGTGCCAGCTTACCAGGCAATGATGAGGCAGAGGTGGGGGAGAATATAGAGAGGTGATAAATTCACTAGGTTTTATAATAGGGAAAAAGCAAAATTCTCTCTAGGCAGATCATTCCTTCAGAAGGTTAGTAAGCCAAACAAGTCCACAATTCCTTTTGATTATATACATTTTGTTGTCATTATACTCTTGCAATCAGCTGGCTGATAGTGTTGTCATATTCATTCACCCATATCCCCTCTCTTCTCAGAGGGATTCCAAAGTTTCCCAGCTTGCTTCCTCTTATCCAGGTTCTACCTTCCTCCATCCTTCATTCCTTCCAGTTAGAAAACAACAACAACAACAACAATAACAACAACAACAACAACAAGAAAACAATTATACTTCCCATAAACTCCCTTGGCAATAACAGGTTACAAATGAATATAGAGGAATCCATATGGTATCATGAAAAGTAATAACCAATTCAGGACTTAAAAACAGTTCTTCTGAATCTAAGACTTAAAGTTTTCTATCAAGAGATATGGTACTTTCTATATATTAAAAATAATGTAAGGTGCCATTAAAATACACTTTGCTTCCCCTACATATTTACTCTTCTTACAAAGATTATTAGACCTGGAAGTGACCTGGGGGACATAATTTAAATCCTTTATAAAAATAGAGAAATTAAGACCAGGGAGGTAAAGTCACTTGCCCAAGGTCAAACAAGTAGTACGTTTTCTGATTGAAAATCGTGTACTCCCTTCCCTGTGCTATAGTTGTTTTCCAACCTTTTAATATTTCCCAGTATTCCTTTTCACTTTAGACTACTCCCTCACACCTAAAGATTTTGAGCTCCTGAAGTAATGAGGGAGCAAAGGGGAAGAGTGGGGATATATATGGAGGAAAATAAAGGAAACATGAGGAAATAAAAATTCAGCACAGACATACTAACTTTTAAAATAATATATATTTTAAAATATATAAGACTTTGATCAAAGGAATTCCCTTATTAGTTTTATGAGTTTAGTAGGAAGTCAGCATTCAAGTAGGTCTGTCAAATGCATTTATATCATATAGAAGGCATGAACATTCCCTCCAAAATGCCTTCTGGAGAATGGATCTTATTGGTGGGGAAAGTCAAAATGAATTAATCCATCAACAATCACTTTTTAAATGCTTATTTTGTGCTAGTCATCATGTTAGGCAAAGGGAATATAAAGACAAATATGATACAGTCCCTGCCCTCTACAAACTTACATACTCTCAGATGAATTGGACTGTTCAGAATTTTCAGACAATAGACTCTTATTGGAGGAGCCACCCATTTTGACCTAGCCTTTAAAAGGGCAGTGATAAACATGCTCAGCCTTTCCCCCTCCATTTTTTTTCTTCCTTGAAAGGGTCTGGGAGCATAACAGGTGGTGGTAGTAATTAACTTGCCTGGGAGCAGAAGAATCTAGCAGAGGCAGATCTGCCCGATGACATAGACCAAGAAGAAATTCTACAGGCTTTAAATTTCTAGCTCCCTTGTGCTTTATTGTTCCCTTTCACGATCCCAGTTCAAAGGTCACAGACCTGGTAGTAAATCTTCTTGACCCAAGAGATGGAGAAGCTAGGGCACTGGTGAAATACTTGGACTTCCTGAGAACTCCTGTAGGTTTGCATATTTCTAGCAACCCAAAAATTGATGTGTTTATTTTTACTTTATAATCATTTACAGATTTATTCCCCTTGACTCCTATAACAAAAGAAAGTTGATAAGTAAAATTAATAAAAGAGTGACCTCATCTGAAAGTGCATGTAACATTTCACAGATGTAGCATCACCCTTCTCATGTCACTATTTTTTAACCTTTATTTATTTTTAATTTATGGAATAAAACAAGCATATACATAGCAGTACAATAAAAAGATGATTGGACATGAAACTGCAAATCTACTATGCACAACTTGCTATTCCCTTCAAATATACAAGAAAATGGTCATGTAAATTATTTTTTCCCTTTTTTTCCTCCCTCCACTCTAGAGATGGCCACCATTAGAAACATGTATACACATGTATATGTATGTATAAATATAAACATAAAATATATATGTATATACACATACACACATATAGCTTGTTTCATATGTCCTTTGTAGTTAATCTGGGTATTTACAATAATCAAAATAACTTATTTGCTCAAAAAAAGTTGCTCTTACTGTATGCAATGTTCTCCTCATTCTGCTCATTTTGCTCTTCATTATTTTGTGCAAGTCTTTCTATGTTTTTCTAAGATCATCAAGCTCATCATTTCTCATAGCACAGCAATATTCCATCACAATTATATACCACAACTTGTTCAGTCATTCCCCTATCCCTGCAATTTCAAGTTCTTTGCCACCACAAAGAGAGGTGCTGTAAACATTCTACAACATATAGGTACTTTTCCTTTTCCCCTAATCATCTTGGGAAATAGACCTAGTAGTGGTATTGCTAGTTAAAGGGTATAGGTAGTTTAATAACTCTTTGGACATAACTTCAGATTGCTCTCCAAAATGTTTGGATCATTTCACAGTTCCATCCACAGTGAATTAGTGTCCCATTTTTTTCTACATCCCCTCCAATGGTTTTTTGCTTTCCCTTTCAATAATTTTAGCCAATCTTGTAGGTGTAAAATAATGTCTCAAAGTTGTCTTAATTTGCATTTCTCTAATCAATAATGATTTAGAGAATTTTTATATGACTATAAATCGGTTTGATTTCTTCATTGGAAAAATGCCTGTAAGGCATTTGACCATTTATCAATTGGGGAAGGCCTGTAAGGCCTTTGACCATTTATCAATTGGGGAATGGCTCATATTCTTATAGATTTGACAAAGTGCTTTATATATTTGAGATATGAGACCTTTATCTGATAAAGTTTCTCTAAAAACAAAACCTTTTTTAATTTAATGTAATTGAAATTAACCATTTTACACCTAACTTCGCTTTTTATCTCTTGTTTACTCATAAATTGACTACCCATAAGTCTGTTATGTAATATGTTCCACATTCTTCAAATTTTCTTGTAATATCTCTCTTTATATTTAGGTCATATATCCATTTGATTTTATCTTGGTAAATGGTGTAAGATATTGGTCTATGCCCAGTTTCTGCCATACTGCTTTCTGATTTTCCCAATAATTTTTACCAAATAATGAATTCTTATGCCAAAATTTTAAGTCTTTACACTTGTCAAATACAAGGTTATTATGTTTTTGTTTTGTTTTGTTTTGTTTTGCTGCTGCAAATTGTGTGTCTACTCTGTTCTATTTGTCTACCTTTTTATTTCTTAGCCAGTACCAGATAGTTTTGGTATAGATCTGGTACTGCTAAACCTCCTTTCTTTACACTTTTTTCATTATTTCCTTTGACATTCTTAAATTTCTATTCTTCCAAATGAATTTTGTTATTATTATTTTTCTAATTTAACAAAAATAATTGGTAATTTGATTGGGATGGTGTTAAATATATAAATTAGCTTGGGTAAAAATGTCATATTTTTTGTTATATTGACTCTGCCTATCCATGAACAATTATATTTCAAAGTTCCTTTTCAGCTCTTTTTTTATCTGGAATATTTGAAAATCCTCTATTTCTTTGAAGGAACATTTTCCCCCTGGTAGGATGAAACTTAATTTTGCTACATGAATTATTATTGGTTGTAGACTTCTTATTTTTTCCCTGAAGTATTCCAATTTATGTTTTCTACTTCTTTAAGGTGATGCCTGCTAATTTTTGTGTGATTCTGATTGTGGTTCCCTGATATTTGAATTCTTTTTCTTTTTACCTGGGTGGTTGGTAGTCTTTTTCTTTTGTCTAGAAGTCCAGGATTTTGATGACATTTCTAGGGTTTTCATTTTGGGGTTTCTTTCAATAGGTGATTGGTAGATTTTTTTCTGTTTCCACATTGCCCTCTTGTTCTACTATGTCTGCACAATTTTCTTTAAGGTTTTCTTGAAATATAAAAACTGGTTCTTTTTTTCTTTTGGTTATGAATTTCAATTAATCTTATAATCTTAATTTATCTTTCTTTGAGCTGTTTTGCAAGTCAATTGTTTGCAATATGAAGTGTCCTATGCTTCTTTTATTTTCTCATTCTTTTGACTTTGTGATAAGAATTCTTGTTGTCTTCTGGAATGATTAGTTTCCATTTGGTCCATTCTGTTTTTTCAAGAATTTAACTATCCAGCCTTCTCTGTAGAAAAAGGGAATTCATAGTATGTCAAAGGAAAAGGATCATGCATATGGTCTCTGGTCCTGGGAAGAGAGGCAGCAAGGGAATGAAATCCACAATATGAGGGCAGAAGGGACTTGAACTTTGTACTCTACTACTACATTGGGTCATTCAGGTAGTACAGATTGATAACAGGGGGTTGCCTCTCTAATTATGTTTCCTTTCTAGGACAGCCCAAACTATAAATGTATTGTATTATGAATCTGGGGTAGGAGTTGTCATTATGCATTCCAATGGAAAGACTAGAATGTTAGGGCATTGCCTCAATGGCAACCTCAAGTTTGATTTCTTTCTAAGGTGAATTGACATCATGCTCTGGCACAGAGTCTAGAAGATTTTAAGAGTCCTGTTGAAAAGGTGGAATTCATTGGAGAGGGAGACAACCTGTGTGGATGGTTTATAGGCTGTCATGAATTCATTTATGACTTATCTTCAGTTTTTATGGGTTCTATAGAGTTCTTCATATTTTCTACATCATCTGTGGAGTGAATATTAGGCTTTCCTTTGTCCATGAATGTAATACATGCAGTAGAGAAGCTAGTTACCAATTTTTACCTACAGCAATGTTAACAACATGAATTATAGTTTGAGATTTAGAAATACATGAAAAGGAGGCAGTATGAGCCAAAAAGTTGTTGTTTGAAAAGGAGGTAACCCATCAAAATTGGACCCAGCACATTGAGCCAGAGTGTAGGGTAGGGGTGCTAGAGCATGTGTTACAGTTTTTAAAAACAGATTGCATATTGTCTCATAGAATATTTGATGCATGTGCAATTTTTATATAAACATTTTGGGGACTTAAACTAGCTAAACACTTTTGCATCTTTATTGTAGCCCTCAAAGAAATTCTAGAGGAGATCAATGTTCCTCATAATCATTAAGAAAGTATTTCATCTATCATCACATTTAGAATACAAGATGCTCTATTTCCATCAGATAACTCATTTTAATATCCTTCCTTCCTTCTTCTAGTGTATCTACTTAATCAAAATGGAGGGAATGAAACTCTTCAACTCTCAATGCTATTTAGTAACTGCAAGAGAATAATAGCCTTTATATACTTATATTTTATACTAGACTTGCCGAAAATCCCAATGAGATCCATGATCTGGTTTTTTGTTTGTTTGTTTGTATTAATTGGAAGAACAAACAAACAAACCCTATACACAGTCATGACAAAGTTCAAAAGCATTTCATTAAAAATATTGAAACCTTAATGAGTATGAAAAAATATGATATTTTATTCACAAAAAAATAAAAAAGGAGTCTATATGAAACTATGAATTGATTATATATATATTTTTTGACATGAGTAGCACAAGACTTCAAATCCCATAGAAGGTACAGAATGCTTCAAGTGTACCTGAAAGGTCTATATTTATATCTCATTGTGCCTAACTTTACTGCTTCAACATTGATAAAATCTAAAAAAGCAAACAAGTCTTACCCTTACTACTGGCTTCTGTCTTATTCTATACTTCATTCTAAACTACACTCATTTATATATTTTTAAATATTTCATTGATTTTTTTTCTTTTCTCCTCTTTCATATCCTTATCCCTACCACCCACTCACTTCCAAAACCGTAAGTCTTCACTTGTAATAAAAAAGAATGGTCAAATAAATATATTTTATTCATTATATCTTAAATGTATGTCATATTCTGCACCTATAGTATATAATATCTACAGCAAGAGGTGTGTGTGTGTGTGTGTGTGTGTGTATGTGTGATTGTGGTGAGGGGAATGCTTCAACAGTTTTCTGAAGTCATAATTGATTCTTACATTAATCAGCGTTCTCAAGTATTTTAAAATTATTTTCCTTTACAAGGTTATAGTTAGTGTATAAATAATTTTATTTGTTCTGCTGACTTAACTGCATCAGTTTAGATGAATTTCTGTAGGTTTCTTTAAATATGTCTTTTTTGTCACTTCTTATGGATCTATAATGTTGTCTTGTATTCATGTAATATAATTTGTTTTGCCATTACCCACTGAGTGCCCATTTTCCTCCCAGTTATTTGCAGCAACAAAATGCTATTACAAATATTTTCAATATATGAGTCCTTTTATTCTTTCTTTGATAGTTTTAAGGATATATGTTTATTAGTGATATTACTGGATCAACAATATGCACTGTTCAGTGATTTGGGGGGCATAGTTTCAAAATACTTTCTGGAAGGGCTGAATCAAGTCACACCTTCCCTATAAGTAATTAATGTGCCTATTCTAACAAAATTGCTCTAAAAATTGTTATTGTTGCAGATCTGAGGGATATTAGTTGAAACCCCAGCATTAATTGCACTTCTCTCATTATCTGTGATTTGGAACAATTTTCACATTTGTTGAGAGTTTGAATTTCTTTCTTTGAAAACTGCCTATTCTTATCCTTTGACAATTTATTAATTTATTTTGTTCTTATATTTTTGTATCAATTCCCTATGTCTTAGATATCAGATTTTTATCAGAGTAATTTCCTTCAAAGTCTCTTTCCTAGTTGTTTACCTTCAACAATAAATCTTACTGCATTGGTCTTATTTGTGCTGAAATATTTGAATTTTACATACTCAAAATCACCCCATTTTTTTCTCCTGTAATTACCTCTATTCCTTGTTTGGTCAAGGACTCTTCCTCTAACCACAATTATGAAAAGTACTTCATTCCATTTTCCACTTCAATTTATGGTATGACTTTCCACTATGATATGCCTTTTTGTTTTCCTAGAAGATGTATCCATTTGTAACTTGCTAGTCTCCTTGGGTTTATGCAATCCTATTACTGTGGTAAGTTTCATTAGAAACTTATACATTTAATCTGTTCTACTGATCAATTTTGTAAGTTTTTTAAAATAATAAACAATTTTAAAATTAATATTTTGTAATAATAGATTGAAATAGGGCAAAACCTCTATTTTTCTCACATTGTTTTCATCATTTGCCTTGAGATTTCTAACTATTTATTTTTTCCAGATGGTTATCATTATTATTTTATTTTATTCTATAAACATTTGGTAACTTAATTAGTGTGACTCTGAATTGGTAAATTAATTTATGTAAGAGTGACACTTATGTTATATCAGCAAAGCCCAATCATAAGCTAATGATGTATCTCCAATTACCTAAATATGCAAAGGGTGTTTTACAGTTTAACTCATATAATTCCTATGTGTAGCTTGGTAAGTAGACTTCCAGATACTTTTATATACTGTAGTAATTTTGAAAGCAATTTTTTTTTCTAATCATTTTCTGCTAGGTATTTTTGGGGAAAGGATAGAGGGAAGTGTTTGTAAAGTACAGAAAAACTGGTGATTGTATGGGTTTATTTTATATGCTACTGCTGCTTTATTGAAATGATCATATCTGCAATTTTAGATGCATTTATTTACATGAATTTATTTGAATATTCTAAACAATCATAGAGTATGCACAAAGTGATCATTTGTTTCTTCTTTGCCAATGATAATTGCTTTAATTTCTTTTTTTTTGTTACTATCACTATAATTTCTATAACAGTTAAGTGGTGGCTTTATCCTTGTTCATTTTGGAAATATCTGTCACATTTGTGTATTACAGATCATGCTAGCTCATGGTCTTAATTAAATACTACTTACAATATTAAAGAAATGTTAATTTAGTTACATTTTCTATAGCATTTAGGATAAAATGATGTTACATTTTGTTAAACTTTTTCTTTCCCATGGCTATTGATTTAATCATTCAATTTTTATTATTTTTGTTATTACTGATGGCTAAGCTTATTGTTTCCTAATATTGAACCAACTCTGCATTCTTGGTATAAATCCAACTTGGTCATGGTGCATAATTTTCCTAAAATATTTTCAAAGCTTCTTTGTTGATGTTTTATTCAATATTTTGGATTCAACATTTATGAGAGGTATCTGAAGATATTTTCATTCTGTTTTATCTATCTTTCATGTAAATATCAGGAAGATATTTGTCATATAAAATTACTTTTATAAGATCATATATTTCACAATTTTTCAATTTAATTGAAATGGAGATTAAGTGCTCTTTAAATTTAAATAAACAATTCACTTGTGAATCCATTTGTTCCTGGGAATATTTTAATTTATGAGTGAATTTTTTTTTGCTCACTTGATTTCTTTTGAGGTTAAAAAAATCTAAATATTTTGTTCTGTTACTCTAGATATTGCTATTATTATCACTGTGCAAAGTTTTATCCATTTCATTAAATTGTCCGTTGTATTGACATGTTTCAACAATATACCTTCTAATTCTTTAATTGCCTTCTCATCTTTTTATGAATTCTTTTTTTTTTCATTGTTTGGCAATTTGGTTTTCTTCATTATTTTAAAAATTAAATAATAACTTATGCTTTTAATTATATTTTCCTTAAAAGGCTCTTATGTTTTTCATTGCATTTAAACATTTTCTTTTTGTTAATCTCTTCCTTGATCTTCAAAATTTCTAGTTTTGAATTTAGGGTTTCCCCCCCCAATAGTTGAATATCTAAATCATTAGCCTACTTTTTTTTATTATTAGAGGAGTGTTGAGAGATGTAAATTTTCTCTAAATTTGCTTTGCTTCCTCTGCAAAATTGTCTTATTATTTTAATTTTATTTAAATAAATTTTCTTTTTTTCTATGGTTTTTCTTTCACTCACCAATTATTTAGTTTCCATTTAACTTTAATTATTTTCTTTCTTTTTTTTTACTGATGAAAATTTTTGTTGCAGTGGTGTCACTAAAAAGTGCTTTTTACTATTCATATTTTATTCATTTTTAAAGAAAATGCAAATGCTTTAACATATTTCAAATTTTTGTAAAGGTATGTATAGCTGAGCAATATTTTCACTTTAATTTCTTTTCAATAATTTCCAAATATAAATAATATCTGACATTTACAAAAGCTTATTCTTGTCTTTAACTTATTTTTTATTTTTGTTAATTTTATCTAGGTCTAAAAGGGATTCAATGTTGCTCTTTTTTTATTCTCTGTCTTTCTCTCTCCATCTCCCTCTTTTCTTCCTTCCTTGCTTCCTTCCTTAATTCCTTCTTTCCTTTCTTTCTTTTCTTGTTTTAATTCTTCAAGTCATTCCTCAATTCCTGGTGTCTATACTTGTACTAGTTAATTTTTTTTTTTTTAATTTCCTGAGTTTACCTCTTGGCTTTGTCAAAACCCAATGTTATGCCATTACTGTGTTCTGGATTTTATTGTAATTCATATTTCTACCTCTAGTTTCTATATTGAGATATTGTGCTTTGTCACTGTTCCTGCTCTTACTCTCAAATAGAATCTCCAGGTTCTGTTTGGGTCTGTCCCCTCTGTAGTAAGGTTGTTTTTGTGGCCCCTTTTTTCTGTCTTAATTCCCTAGCTTGTGATTCAGTTTTCTGTTAGTTCAAGGTAGGTTTTGGCCTTGACCTATTCTTGATCTCTTTCTCCTTGTACAGTCTAACTCCATCATTAACTGTGACCTGGATGGGATCAGGCTATTTGCTGTAGATATATCTGTTATCTCTTGCAAAGCCCTGGTGCTTATATTGATTTCTAGGAAATGTTCTGGTCTTGTTTCCTCCTGTGGCTCTGGCACAGGCTTTCTGTTCTGTGTGCTGGCCTTGTCTCCTATAATGGCTTTGTTGTGGTTTGCTTGGGCACTGTGATGTGCTGCTGTCTTCTTTTTTTTGTTGTTGTTGTTGTTGTTTGTTTTGTTTGTTTGTTTGTTTGTTCATTTTTGCTTTGTTTTATTTATGGGCTATCTAAGCACAGCACTAGCCATGTCACTGCCTGTGGCTCTATGTTGGACTTCCTAAACATTATATTTCCCATGTCCTCTAGCTTGACTCTACTTAGAATAGTGTCAGGATTCCAGGAACCTCTGTTAATTAGTAAAAGGCTGGCTGGATGAACTTATTATTGTTTCTATTTGATATTCTTTATCATTATTTCTTCTGGTACATTTTTAGAACTTTAATAGAGCATTTGTGAGAGGGTTGGGCTCTTCTAAGACCTTGTATCATCATCCTAACCAGGTAACATTTTTTTTCTTAACAAAAGGTATTTCTACTAGAAGATTTACAGAAATAAAATAGAATCATCATTCCATTTTAAATTTTCACTTTTTATAAATTGCCTCTGGATTAAATACTGGAAGCTAACACCACAACTTTTCATTAAGGATGAATGCACCAAATCCTGCACCATTCAGAGTTCAGACAGTCTGCCAAATGCTATCTCTTGCACATTGTGAAAACTTCCAAGTGTGACTGTCTAATCCATTTTTAGGGTATAATCAGATACAGTGTTTATAGTAAGTGGATAATTTCTTTGTCTAAAGATAATTCACCAGAGCAGATATTCACCACCTGCCTATATCTAATGATAGAGTTTTATTATCACAATGAATTATGCAGGATGTTCTGTATATTTGGCTCATTGTATGGCAAACATTTTAGAACAAGTGAAACACAGTCAAGATTGTCCTGCCCCCATTTTTAAAATGAATATCAAAAAGGAATATATACATTATGTTCTGTTTTAAATTTCTGGTAATTTTGATTCAATTATGCCATCATAGCAAGACTATAAAAGACTATAAAAACTGATTGACAAGATTCTGTACAAGGCACAAAATATGGATCATCACAAAAATAACCTGAATAGTCTTAATTGGGACTACATATGAATCTTTAAATAGCCCCTAATTCTCAAGTGTCATCTTTACCATGTCACTTCCATGCTTTGAACCTAGAGTAAATTTCATTTGTGGTACATGTTAATTACAAACTTAAGCACATGAAAAAGATGCTGATCAATTATGGTCTCAAATAAAGCTCTTTTTTTGGCTTTTATTCTTAGCTCTAATTAAGCAAAGCCACTGGAAGACTTGTTTACAACTGGAATGCTATCATTTTCAAATCACTGCTCATGTATGACTTTCTCCATCCACGATAATGTCTAGCTCTATGTTTTGTTCTTCAAATATATGCTTAAAATACACATTCCTACTAACTTTTTCAGGGCAATTGTTGTCTTTGACATAGTTGCTTTCCACTTATCCTGGCATTCCCTCAATCCTCAGGAATATGCTTTTATCTGTAGCTATTTCTCCTTTTATTTTTATGTGTTTATACCCTACTTCACTAATCAGAGCCTTCTGATAAAGAACAATCTTCTATTTCTGCTGTACTTCCCCACATAACACATGCTATGTTTTTTGAATCAATTGGGACCTTAATAGATGTTGGCTGACTCATCATACCAAAGATAGCTAGCTCCTTTATCAGCACTATCATCCAATTTAAATGTTCTCATGCACATGTTAGTTTTTAGATGACTGTTTGTCAATGAAATCTAAAGGAGAAATGGTCTTTGCTTTCAAAAAACTGCAATCTAATTTAGTACTACCTTTTTCCCCCTCAGAAAAACACTTCCTACTCTTCCTTCTCTTTGATTTTGTTTCCCTTTCTCTTGGGTATTGTAGGTCAGAAAGTCTATATTCCTTTAGAATGACAGGTAATGTTTGCATCTCTGTCTAGAATAATAAGCTTTGATCACATCCTAAATGTGTGCTATACAATATGATATGGAGGCAAAGGATGTTTTACTGCCTATACAGTTATATACTCTTGCATAAATGAAATGTGACAATTGTGCTTTTATCCAGATGGCTAGTATAAGTGTTTGATTATTATCTCAAAAGTACTATCCATGTTTCAGCTAAGAATAGCTACTCTCTGTGGACCCAAAGTTCCTTTCATGTACTCAATAAAATTGACTTCCCAGTTAACATCACAATGGGAGATGCACATGAGTATCTAAGGGCAGGATTTGGACAACTGTGAGATACAGTCTGTCAGTCTCAGGCTTCACATATGTTGCTCTTCATTCCCAAGGGATGCATAGTGTCTGTGTTCTTCTGACCAAACTGTCTAGTGAACTGAAGATGAATAGTTCCAAGATACTCTGTTAGCAAAACAGAAGCCACTCCTTTACTTACTACTGATTCTTCTCTATCCCAGCTTGAATATCACAAAAATATGGCTAAGTCCATATTTCTTAATAAAAATTCTTGTTCAGTTTCCCTACCGGTGGGGTGTGTGTGTGTGTGTGTGTGTGTGTGTGTGTGTGTGCTGGTAACTGAGAATCTGCTTCTAAGAGTAATTTCTGTACCATATAGGAATCCAGGTTGTCTGGAGAGATTAGGTTAGCAATAGACTTCACAGTGCTCATTGGAGGCATAATTTATTAGTTGACATTTCTGAAAATCATTCAACAATATGACAGATATTTTATAAGAGCTTTATTCTTATTCCTTAAGTGTAATATTTAGGATTATAATTCTCCTTATTGTATACAAATAAGCATTGTACAGAATCCTAGAATTTAGCAAAATTAAGCTTTCTTAGGGAGTACTAACTCTTGAGCTAAGGCAGCTTCATCTTGAATGTTCTCACTGAGGTCATAGAAGCTGCCTCCCACCCCCCATTTCTACTTTTGGACAGCTCTAATTATTAGAAATTTCTTCCCTGCATTTATCTGAAATCTGCCTCTCTTCAACTTCTACCAATTGATCATTCCTTTGATCAAACAGAATAAACCTATTTTTTCTTCAACATGAATTATTTTCAAATATTTGAAGATAGCTATTATATCAAAGTATAGGCTAGTAAGCTTGACCAACTCTTGTCAAAATTCTAGTGTTGTTGATTTTCAGGCATGTCCAATTCTTTGTGACCCCATTTGAGGTTTTCTTGGCAAAGAGCCTGGAGTGATTTGCCATTTCCTTCTCCAGTTCACATTCGGTTTAATTTCCACAGGTTGGAGAACTCCCAGATCTGAGGTCCTAAGATGGGAAATTTATCACTGTTGCTGCAAGACAACATAATCCTTAGCTGGATTTGCACATGAGAGAGAAGCAAGGGCAAGGGGAAGCTTATTCCTTGAAAAAAAAAAGACTTAAGGACAAAAGGAAAGCTTTAGACATGAACCTCTGACTATCACATAAGCAATCATTAGGGCAGAATTGGATTTTAGACTTTTGAGCCCATTCCACAATAGTCTAATGAATTATGTAGCCAAAGGTAGGGTAGATGATATTGAGAACTGGTTGAATTATCAGATTTAAAAAACAAAAATTTATGGAAACTATAACTCTTGAGGGAAGTTTGTAATTAAATGTCCCAGGGATATGTCATTGGACCTTTGCTATTCAAAATTAGAACAAACAAAACAGATTAAAATTAACTAAATAGGGTAAATTCATAGTTCACATATTTATCAAAGTTGCAGATGAGAGAAAGCTTGGAGAGATGGCTAACACATTGGATGATCAAATTGATATTGCACAAAGATCTGTAGAGACTATAGCTTATACCTTATAAGATCAAATTTAATGGAAATAAATCTAAAATTCCGTACTTGGATTTCAAAAAGGAGATTGCATGAGTACAACATAGGGGAAATATGACTGATAATAGCTCATTTTAAAAAATGGAAGACTATTAGTGGATTTCAAAATCAATAAAAGTACATCAATAGAAAAATAGTATACAGAATGAGGAAAGTTCCACTGTACTCTGTCCCATTATGACCACATCTGGAGGACTTTAAGAAGGTCATTGATATAATAGTCCATATAGAAAGGAAAATGACCAGGATGGTAAGAGAACTGGATGCAATGGCACATAAGGAAGGGTGACAGAAAAAGAGATATCAAACATAGAGAAGATACAGATGGGATTTGATAGCTGTCTTAAAGGATTTTAAAGTCTGTCACATAGAAGAGGAATTAGATTAGCTTTGCTTGGCCCCAGGAGGCAAAATTAGGAGAAATTGTCAGAAGTTTTTCAGGAGCTTTTGGTTCAATATTAGGAAAAGCTTTCTAATATTTAGAACTATCTAAATCTATAAATTTGATGATTATCTATATCACCTATCTCTATCTCTCTATTATCTCTATCTCTATAGATCTATGTATCTATTTATAGCTATATCTATACATATGTGTATGTGTATATTTAGAGAGGGAGAGAGAGAGAGAGAGGCTCAACTTAGAACATAAAGGGATAACTTAAGGATTATAGGTCTTTTAAAAAAAATAAAAATGAAAATCAGAATGCCATAGTTGAAATAATAAGAAGCAATAATTACCCAGAAATTCTAAAAGTAGATGACAAACTGATCAAGGTAATTCACTAAACAGTAAGAGAAATCCAACTTTAAGTAAGCAACAAACATCATAGTCAAATTTTAGAATATTGAACAAATTTCCAGTAAAAAGGAAAAACAAATCCTTCAAATTCCAAGGGGAACAAATTAGTTATAGCACAATGTTGCTCCACGATTACAATAAATTAAAGGAGATGAAGAAAAAAGTGATTTTTAATAAAATATAATGTTATGTTTAAAAAACAACTTACAAAGTATAGGAATAAATGGTCCATTCTTTAATATGTAAACAGTATCTATTCAAAACAAAGAGTTAGCATTATCTGTAATGGAGAAATACTAGACAATTTCCCAATAATAACAGAAATAAAACAGGAATATACATTTTTCACCAGTAACATCACTAAACGTCACCACAACAATTAACAGACTAGTTATGTGCTCCCTAAACAACTGGAAAGGGGCAGAGTCCAAACCCCAAATCCTGACAGACTATATTATCAACATCTCCACCTATTAAGGCTAGTTAGGAGTGAGTTTAGTCTCTCTGTCTCAGTCTCTGTTTGTGTCTCTGCCTGTCTCTCTGTGTTGCTGTCTCTGTGTGTCTCTATCTCTGTCTCTGTGTGTGTGTGACTGTCTTTATCTCTGTATCTCCGTCTCTGTCTCTCTCTCTCAACTTCTCAACTGAAACTGGTTAGAGGGACTAGAAGTGCTTAGGTGTTTGCACCACACCCACAATTTTGACATAAGCTCAGACTAGTGGTCTCTCTCTTTTTTATTTTTTATTTTTTAGGCAACTGGGGTTAATTTACTTACTCAGAGTCACACAGCTAGTAAATGTCAAGTGTTTGGTCTGAGGCTGGATTTGAACTCAGGTCCTCCTGACTTCAGGGCTGGTGCTCTATCCACTGTGCCACCTAGCTGCTCCTACTGGTCTCCTTTTTAATATGCTCTGTCTTAGTGAAAATAGAATAAAAATGCAAGAGTGCATTTAGATATCACATTAAGTTTTGTGAAGCACTTTACAAATATCTCATTTTACCCTTACAAAAGCCCAGAGTGTATATGCTATCATTACTCTCATTTTACAATTGAGGAACTGAAGCAGAGGTTAAGTGCTTTGTTCAGGGTAAAATAGTTAGTAAGAGTCGGAGGCAGAATTTGAAATCAGGTCTTCTTGACTCCAGGTTCTGTGCTTTTTCCACTGCATGATCTAACTAATCATTAAAGCTTGATTTAGCCCCCAGCTGACTCAAGTCACCAATGCTGGAAATGAAGAATTCCAGATATTTGTTCCCAAACCCACACATACCCAGTGCATACTCTGAAGGATGTCAAATTATACACAATGAAATGTAAATTCTGGGACCAACAGCATATAATTTACATGAAGAGAAAAACAAGGTGAAAGAACAGATAAAACAAAAGGAGAAAACAGTTGTTTGCTTGGCATAGAAAACAGGTTGTTAAATTGAGGGAAGGTGATATTGGAGTTATAACCCTTTGGGACTTCCCTGGAGCCCTAGCAAACAGTTCTTGTTCCTTGTCCCATAGAAAAAAGGCTAAGACCAGCACCAATCATCCTCTACTCTTAATTCACAACCCCAACCACCATAGGTACCTTGTAGTTCTCCAGACATTACCCCAGTCTCTGTCTCCATATCCTGTTCTTCCAGACTAATCACTCTCTCAATCCTCCCATGGAGTTGAACCTTTACCTTCATTTTTCAGCCCAAGTTTTATAGTCATTTCTTAGCTGTGAGGCTGAGTAAATAAAAACTCCAAATTTCACAATGGTTAGCAAAGGTTCAGACTATTCCTTCCAGCCTGCACAGTGGAAAGGAAGGATGCAGAATCTGACACAGAGGATGGGTTACACCACTATTATTTGATATAATATGGAAATCCTAGTAATAGCAATTATAGAAGAATAAAAGAAATTGAAGGATAAGCTTAGGAAAAGAAAAAACAAAATTATTGCTTACTGCAGATAGTTTACTTTTGCTAATCTAAAGATTCAGCTAAAATTAATAGAAAGAGCAATTCAGTAAAGTGTAGGGTTATGAAAATGAACCCATAAAATCACCAGCTTTTCTGTAAATTACCAACAAAACCCAGTAGAAAATTATAGAAAAAAAAGAAATCCATTTAGAAATCAGTACAAATTATATTTAATATCTGGACGTCCTTTGATCAAGACATAAACAGAAACTCTTTGAATAAAACTACAAAACGTTTCTACAGAAATAAAGGAAGATAATTCTAGATGAATAAATTGATCATGTTTGGAGCCATACTAATATAATGAAAAGTACAATACTAGCTAAATTAATTAACTGATTCAATGCCATGCCAGTCAAACTACAAAGAAGGATACTTTATAGAAACAAACAAACTAATAACAAAAATAATCTATAGGAAGAAAATCAAGATTCTCAAGGGATGTAAGTCAAAAAAAATGATGAAGAAGGAGAATTCTCAGTACCAAACTTCAAGTCAACAAGTAACAAGTGCTTAGTAAAGGGGTGGGAACCTGCAGCCTTAAAAGCACATGTGGCCTTCTAGAGCCTTAAGTGTGGCATTTCTGTAAAATTTGGGTTCAGTCAAAAAACTGTATTTAAGGCTCTCGAAGGCCACGTATGGCCTTAAGATTGCAGGTTCCCCACCCCTGGCTTAGTATGTGGCAGATACTGTGCTAAGTTCTGGGAATATAAATATAAGCAACAATACCCTTCCTCCAAACAAACAAACAAAAATACAACTGCAGTCTCTCTTCTCAAGGAGCTTACATTTTAATAGAGGGGGAGATGACACATAAAAAAGAGCTGAAAAGTGGGGGTGATGGAGAGAAAGAAGGTACCCACATGGGTCATGATTGTGAAGTCCAGAAAATTAAGGATGGTTGGTCTCCACCCTTCTAAAAATTGAGGTACTGGGTGAAACTCATCAATGGGAGAATGGGGTCACAGGGGTGGAGGGAAAATGCAGTTAAAGCATGCCAGCAAAGACCATAGAGTAGAGAATGCTTGGTTTGGGCCCTTTCTCAAAATGAAAGTTCTTTGAAAAACTCACCAAAGGGAGATGTTATATTACAAAAAGCAATCATTCAAAAAAAATTGGTACTGGTTTTTAAAAATGGAAAATGTAATCAATGGAATAGATTAGCTATACAAAATGAAATGCAGCTGACTATAGTATGTACCATACAATGTTATTTTGGTAAATCCAAGTTGTCTACTTACTAAGATGAAGACTCAATATTTACCAAAAATGCTGGGAAAATTGGAAAATAATGTGGAGGAAATTATGTTAAAACAACATCTCACGCCATATACCATAGGTGGAGAACCTGTGGACTCAAGGTCACATGTGGCTCTCTAGGTCCCCAAGCGGAGCCCTTTGACTGAGTCCAAACTTCACAGAACAAGTCCTTGGGTGCGATCTTTTGACTGAGTTCAAGTTTTACAGAACAAATCCTTCTATTAAGGGGATTTGTTCTGTGAAGATTGAATTCAAAGGGCCACAACTGAGGACCCAGAGGGCCACATGTGGCCTTAAAGCTGCAGGTTCCCCACCCTTGCATATACCAAGGTAAGCTTCAAATGGATATATACCATAGAGAAAATGATTTGAAACTATGCCCCAAAGGGAAAAAAAAGAAAAACAACTGTATATAGATTTTGACTTACCAAAACCATTACTAGACATATACTCCCAAAGAGATTAAAGAAAGAGGAAAAACACACCCATGCACAAAAATATTTATAGCAGCAATTTTGTTATAGTAAAAACCTATCAAACCAAGTGGGTTCCATCTAGCATAGGCAATGACTGAACAAATCATGATAAACAAATATAATTGAAGATAATTATTATATGATAAATTTTAAAAAGTGGGCTTCAGAAAAAAATCAACAGATTTATTGAAAGATGATTACCTATAGCATTGTAAAGGAAAATCATTTTGAAAGTCTTCAGAACTTTGATCAATGCAATGACCAATCACAACACAAGGAGATGAGTGACAAAACATGCTTCTCACTCCTTGTTGGAAGTAAAACAATGCTGGAGAGTTTATGGAGTAGAGGTATCAAATGAAATATTTTCAGATACAATTGATATAACATACATTTATCTTATTTGACTACGCTCATTTGTTACAAAGGAGGACTTTTATTTAGTAGAGTAAAGTTGAGGATGTTATTCAGGAGTTAGCAATAGTTATGTAAAAATTGAACATAAATACAAGAGCATCAATCAAGTATTAAAATTACAGAAGAGAACAGAAGGAAGTTGAGAAGGGAACCCACATAAGTGGGGCAAAATTGGTACTTCAATATTGAATTAAATGTACATATTTTTTTAAAAGTTGTACATAGTAGATTTATTGTTTTGCATGCAAATTTAAGGAAGCTATATATCAAAGAAAAATTGGAATATGATTTTCCAAAGATCAAAATCAGCTGGCACTCCAAAATTATGTACTCTGCAACACTGAGGCTGAACACTCATTCTGTACCTGTACACCATCATGTAAAAACATTATCAGTCTTCTAGAGTTGTGATTGGGCATTCTCAAAGTTGGAGTAACTGAACTCATGTCTTCAAAAGAACATTATGGTGAACACACTATTCAACATGCAATTAGAAAAAATACATTAAATACTTTCAGAAATTAAGAAACTAAAACTAAAAATATATGCTTTCACGTGGCCATAGCTAGGCAAGAACATAAATGTAGGGTCTATTAGGTTTTTGATTGATTGCAGTTTGTTTCTCTTAAAAAAAAACACTCTGGGATAGAATAAGAAGAGCATCAATGAGCTAAAGAAACTCTCTACTGAGAGCAATTCCATCCTTCCATTAAAGCAGGTTTTTGAATCTCAGAGTCTTTGACTTTTCACTTTCCCTTAACATACATATTAAGTCAAGTCTTTTTGTATCTACCACTCCAGCACTTTTTTTGGTGTTGTCTTCAGGAAGCTGGGTGGTACATAGAGTAAATGTATAATGGAAAATATTAATAGGAGAGTAGGTAGAGTAAATAACAATGTTTCAGGGAAAAAATGTCATCTTATCATTAATTAGTAAATCAGAACTACAGATGATGGGGTAATCCAAAGGAACATCTCTAGGATAGAAAGGATGAAGATGAAGATGAAGAAAGGTGAAGAAAAGATGGGATGGGGGACCCAGGTAATAATTGATGAGGGATCAAGAGGATAAGAGGAATTTCAATTTATTCTCCTAATTCTCCTTTACCTCTTGCTGCTACTAGTTTTGGCTAATTGCTGTGTCAAACTGCTTTTTTTGTCATGCTTGTTCTTTGGATCAGCAACTCATTCACGAGGGTCTCCTGAGATGGTTTATTTCTATAACCTCCTTTACCTTTTTCTGGGTTTTCCATTAATCCTTACTTATTTTTTCTTCTGTGGCATCATCCCTAAAATTAGTAAAGTCCTACTAATGCCCTCATGCAAACAGAAGCTACTCTCCAATGTTAACCTGATAGAAGGTTTTATATAGAAATCCAGCTTCTAGTCAATTCTTTCTCTTCTTTTCTTTTTTTTCTCAATGCTGATCCAACTTCATACAACTACTGGCATTTTACATGGTTGTTATCTTAACATCTTCTAGCTCTTTGTTGTGCAAGTCTTGCTTTGATATTAGAGCTAATTTAGTTTACTAAATATAATTAGTTACATATAATGTGCTTATTAAAAAGAATAAAAAAATAACACTGAGGAATAAAAAATGGATTTTTTTTTTCACAGAATACTGTCATTTCTTCACAGAACTAGATGGGATTAGCTACCTGTCTGAGTAGTGGAAAAATAGAGTGGCATGCAGATTAATTGCAACATACAATATTAGTTGTGGAGAGTGGAGGATAAAGCTTATGTTTTTCCTCATAGTAGAAAGGTATGGGTACTATAGTCATTGAATCTTGTAAACACTATCAGATGTAGCTGTCTTTTTAGTTGGTTGTGTTTAACTTTTTTCTTTCTTATAAAGAAGGACTAAACTCTGTTGGGGACAGTGTATTTTTAAATAACTCATTTAAAAAAATCCAAAATTTAAAATTGTGGGAGAGAAAAATATAAAACAAAAACCAGAATTATTTGTATAATTAATTAGGCTAGGGAAAACTGGAGGAGTGTGGTATAGCATATGGTCTTCCTACATCCAGCAAAAATATTTGTCACCCACAAATTAAAATATTAAGGTAATTTGAAATGTATTATTTTAATTTCATTGCTCTTTTAAAGGGAAAGTCTCCAAACAGTTCTTTTGTTTTCAATATGCTTCATAAACTTTTAAACATGTATGCATAGATTCAAATATCTAACTATGCCATTTTAAGACTAATCTCATATCACTTTTCAGACAATTCAGTGTTTTGTCAAATCATAGATAACTGAAAATAATTGGCATTTAGTTGTACACAGTAATTTTTAAAACTTTTTGCACTCAAAAAATAAAAAACAAAAGATTACATATTTTCATCCAACAGAAGGATTTTTTTCTTTTGTTATAAATTGACTTAATGATTTGTCATTGGTGGACAAGTGGTCCAATTGAAGTTTTTCCCTACTGAAATGTCTTTCTAGGCTTTTACTGAATACCCTTACTGCTGACTCTGAGACAATCATTACATTCTAAAATGAAGAAGTCATAATTCAAGTTCAGAATCATAGAACTGCAAAGTTAGAAGCAGCATTAGAGACAATACTGACAGTAGTTTTCAAGATGAAAAAACTGAGGTCTGGAGAAGTTAAGTTACTTACCAAAGGTCACACACAGAACCAGTGAGTCTTGCTTATAGTATAGGTCTGCTGAATCCTAGTTCAGTGGGTTTTCTACTGTACCACAGCTGCCTCCTTTATTAATGTAATTGTTGCATTTCTTTCCCCTAATCGTTTTGCTCTATAATGATGATGATAACAGCTCACCTTCATCTAGCACTCTAAAGTTTGCAAAGCACTTTATAAACAATATATGAAGTCATTTGAGCCTCACATAATCTCCTGGAGCTAGGTACTCTAGGTTTTTTTATCCCTGTTTTACAGATGATTAAACAGGCAAAAGAAAGTAATTTTCCCATGGTCAAAGTGCTAGTAAGTATTGTTGGTATTCGAACCTAGGCGTGCTTATCTCCAAATCCAGGATGATTATCTACTGAGCAATACTGCCAATCTGTAAGCAAAAAGAAGAGGAGGTTCTGGAAGAATTTAATAATACTACACTAGTTCGAGCCTTCATTACTTGTTATCTGGTCTATTGCATTAACCCCCCCCCCCAACTGGGGTGGGGGAGTGAAGAAATAAAGGAACAAAAAAGAAATATACATGATAACTTATTATATATTTAAAAGGAAAAGCAAGTTGTATGTAATAGATTTGCAGTTTCATATGCAATCATCTTTTTTCTTCCTATTCTACTATGTTATAGAAATGTTTGTTTTATGTCTTAAGTTCAGAATAAAATAAATATATTTTTTTAAAGACTGATGTGATAGCTGAATGAAGAATGGACTGGAATGGGGAGAAATTTGAGGCAGGGAGGCCAATAAGCAGGCTATTATAATAGTCCAGACACAAGTTAAAGAGGGGTATTGCAGTGTCAGAGGAGAGAAGTGGACAAATAAATATAAAAGATGTTCTAAAGGTAAAATACAGGACTTGTCAACAGATTGGATAGCCATACCATGTAAAATGAAGGTCTCTCCAATTATTTGTTTTCTTTCATTATTATAAAGGATATTTTGTATTTATGTTCACATAATTTCTTTTATGTCATAATGGTAGATTCCCAAATATTTTATACATTTCTCTATTGATTTTGAATGAAATTTCCTTTTTTATCATTTCTGCTAGGTTACATTGCTAATATGAATGAAGTTTAATGATTTCTTGTATTTTTTTATATCCTGCTATTTTGATGAAGTTATTAGTTACTTCAACTGAATTTTTAGTTGGATCTCTAGAGTTCTCTAAAAATATCATCATGAATTGGGACTGCCTTGTGATTTAATTGGTATAGTTATAACTTCCCTTTTAGGACTACTTCTCCAACTCCCACTCACATTAGCAGACTGGAACCTTAAAGAAAATTACTTTTATTCTTAGGTTTCTAGAAGTAATCCTATGAGGCAGCATTCTTAGTACTGTTGTTCATAAGCCCCTACCAGTGTGCTTCCTGTGGATAATCAGGGGACCCAATAAACTTTTAAAAAAGACATTTCCTAGGATGGTACAGCAAGAAGTGTCTCTTCCCCTCAAAAAAATAAAACTGAGAAACACTCTTCCACAAATAACCTCCAGGATCCTGGGTGAAGGTAGACACAAACTTAAAGTGCAATAGTAGTGACACACAATTATATAGAATATTTCAGGCAAAAGGATAGCTCAGAACTACTGGTTATTGGAAGTCCTTTTTCTATCTTTGGAGAGACCTTATAAATTCCCCTTTACGTGCTGCTCTCTTCTGGGCTCTGATATTTGTGACTTTTGTAGAATCCATAGCTTAAAGTTATCTCTGAAGCTGTCTTTATTTGGGTAACTGTGATTCCTGGCTTGATGTGCTGTCTTCTACTGGTCCAGTTTCTCCAGGAATTTAGTCCGTGGAGGGGAGAGGGGGAATAAAAAAGGAGAGAAGAGAAAGATGGACAGATAGACAGATAGACAGAGACAGAAAAAGGGAGAGAGAATCTTTTCTTTTTTTCCTCCCTCCATCAAGAGAAATTCCCTCTCAGGGACTTGGCTCCAATTCTCAAATTGACATCTTCCAAACTGAAACTGTTCACCATTAGACTGCTTCATTGCTTGACTAGTCCATGTGTTGACTGAGCTCACCAGTGTTTTAGCTATTATTTTTATATGAGACCAGAGGTATGTCTGATTTTTTTGATACAAGATGTTCCTATATGGAAGAATCTGCCTCTATGCAATGGTCAAAGCCAATAATCCTCTCAAATGGATTAAGGACTCCTTCACACCTAGTTTACACTTTTTAAATGGTTGATTCAGTCAGGCACCTGGGCTTTCTGTGATTACATTAGCTGGGAATGGGGATTTACCTCTGTCCTTAATGGAAAGATTTATACTGTTTTTCCATCACAGATAAAACAATTCTAGGTTGTAGATAAATGTATTTAAAAAATTAGAGAGAGCTTGTTACATCATTTTATGTTTTTTATTAAAAATAAATGACAATTGTACTTTGTTAAAAATTTTGATATATGTTTTTGGTATAATTGTGTGATTTTCATTGTTACTTTCTTTAATGGGGAAGAGAGCAAGTATTTATTAGATACCTACTATGTTTTAGGCATGGTACTAAGTACTTTACAAAGATTATCTCATTTTTATTTCTATGGTAACTTAGGTTTTTAGATACCTCAATATTGAACAAACCTTGTATTCCTGGTGCTAATCCAAATTGGTCATAACTGTACAATATTTAAACATATTTCTATGGTCTCTTAGCTAATATTTTATCCAATATATTTTTATCAGTATCCATTAATGTCTATAGTTTTATATCTTTGCCTTATCTCTCCTTCATCTATGTATCGAGACCATGTTTATAACATGAAAGGAGTTTTATAAGTTGACTTTTCTCTATTTTTCCAAATGTATGTATATGTGTATATATGTACATTTTCATATATGTATATATACATGTATATTTCTTCTAACATGTGATAGAATTTGTTTGTAAATTCATGTAATCCTAGATTGTTTTTGTTTGTTTTCCTCTCCCTTTAGTAGTTCATTTATAACATTTAAATTTTAAAAAAAATATTTTTTTCATGAATCTGCTAGGTAGTGTAGTGAATCAAATTTGGCTTCAGATACATATTAACTATGTAATGCTGAGCAATCACTTAATCTCTATCTGCCTTAGTTTTCTTATCTGTAGAATGGGGATAATAAAAACACCTACCAGAGAAAGAACTGCTATATGGAAGTATATATTCTCTCTCTCATACACACACACACACACACACACAAACACACATACATACACACATATGTATATATGTATGTGTATGTTGACTTTCTCTAGCACATGTTTGGGAGGAAGGGAGGGAGACAGCTCAGAACTCAAAATGTAATAAAAATAAATACCATAAAGATTAAAATAAATAAAATGTCTATCTTTCTGTTATTGTGATAGAAAATGAGAAAATTTTAAAGCATTTTGCAAGTCTTACCTTAAAGTTTTATATAAATCTTATTTTTATCATCATCATCATTAATTTCTGAGATTAGTCTAATTGTTTACTTTGTCTCTTTCTTGCTTCATAATGTTTTTATTTGTTTTGAAATGAGTAATATGAACATGGAATAATGGATAAGAACTAGCCTCAAAGTCAAACTGGAGTCCAAACTGAACTGTCCCACTACTAAATTGATTTACTGTTTGACTTGCCCACCACCTAACCTAGCTGACCTTTGGACTACTATTTTCTTGCATAGAGACAGAGGCATGAATGATTATCTCAGACAATCATAAGATAATTCCTGTGATATGCAATAAGTATGTGACTCTAAGCAAATAGCTATGACTATTAGTTATAGAAAAGGTACTCTTCTGAACTGATAGAGAATTTCCTCATCTGTGAAATAAAAATTACAGTGTTATCCCAGTCTCTAGCCTTAAATATTGATTTATTGTACCTAAATTAGCAGTTTTGTTGGTGTAAATGAGTAAAAGTAAAAGTAAAGTAAAAAAAGTAAAGTAAAAAGTAAAAGAGTTTTTACCAATTTTCTTTATTGTGTCTACATCTGTTGTGAATTCTATTTAAATTTAAATTTTGTTAATTTTTTTTCTTTTCCATATTTGATGAAATTAACTAAGAGATTTCTCATTTTAATAATTGTTTTAATCTTCTCAATTGGATATGATTTTGTTTGTCTTTCTTTTGTTTATCTCTTTGAATTCTATTTTTTTTTAATATTATTAGTGCTCTTTATTTTAGTTGTGTGCTGATCTCAGTGATCCTTTTTTTTTTGCCTGTGTGGATAATAATGTGCGATTTTTTCTTTCACCCATATATCCTTTGAGATTATCTTATTTAGACTTGGTTCAGGTTTGAAATTTTAAAAAATATCCTTTAGTTATCATAATTTCTATTGTATCATGGTCAGGAAAGCATGTACTTAATATCTCTCCTTTCTTCCTTTAATGAGCATTAAAAAAAAATTCTTGGAGGCACAGTGGATAGAGCAACGGCCCTGGAGTCAGGAGGACCTGAGTTCAAATCTGGCCTCAGACATTTGACATTTACTAGCTATGTGACCCTGGGCAAGTCACTTAACCCTACTGCCTAGACCACCCCCCAAAAAATTCTTAATACATTTTTGTAAATGTGACATAAAAAGCTGAAAAATAGGCATATTTAGATGAAGAGCATGGTATGGAGGAACCAGAATTGGCCCTGGAATCATAGGATCTGGGATTAGTTTTTACTTCTATCACTTGTTACCAACTTGATCACTGACAATTCGCTTAACCTCTGTTTCTTCACAGGTATCATGAGGAACTTGATCAAGAGAACCTTTATAATCTCTTCTTAATCTATGATCTTTTCATCTTTTCAATTCCCATTCAGTAATTATCTTAGATTAAATGTTTCAAAAATTCTATTCAGGTTTCTATATTGTTATTTATCTTTTATTTTGACATTTCTAGATCAGAAAATAGCTAAGTAAGGTCCCCAACTATTGCAGTTTAGCTGTCTAGTTCTGCCTAGATTTCAACTAACTTTTCTTTTAAGTACTAAGAAACTATTCTATTTGGTACAGATCAATTAAGAATCAATATCATTGCATTATCTATAATGTCATTAAGTATAACACACTTTTCCTGCCCATATCTTAATCATGTCTGTTTTACTGTTACTTTGTCTGAGATAATAATTGACAGTCCCACTTTGTTGGACTCACTTGAGTCATAATAAATCCTGTTTCAGTTCCTCATTTGAATTGTGTGTGATATTTTGTTTCAAGTATGTTTGTGCAAATAACATATAGTTGGATTCTGCTTTCTAATTTTTCTATGCTCTTCATCTTTATGGGTAAGTTCATACCATTAATGTTCCTAGTTGGGATTCTTTTCCCTTCATCACAGCCTCTTTATTTTCCTCCTATGCCTCTTTACAAAGAAAAGAGATGGGGAGAGAAAATGAATGGAATAAACATTAGTAATCTGTAATTGAAGAGGCTTGATGCAACTCTTTAGACTTTACTGTCTTCATTCAACTCAAACTTTGATCACTGTTCTTTTATTTTCTATCTTTTCTTTTAATCTACCCTTTACTCTCTGAAGATGAAGCTTGATTTGCTTGTGAATATTTTTTCCCCTAACCCTCCACTTTCTTTTTAAATTTTGCTCTCTTTTATCATAGCCACTTCCAAAATACACAGCATCCTTGGCCATCCTTTCCAACACTGATTGCATTTTCATCCCCTCCTCAAACTCATTGATCATGGCAAGGTGCTAGAATATTCCTTTCCACTTCCAGACTCTCTCTACCACCATTGCTTAGTAACCTTTTCTCTTTTTAAATTCCTTCTATCCATATTTATAACCCAATTCATGTAAAGATTCTTGTAGCTCTTATATACCTACCCTCGGATACTGTTCCTTCTTGAATGAGTTCAGTGTCTAGCTCAAAATCTTTCTTTCTATCCCACCTCCTGCCCTGATACTAGGACAAATTCAACAAGCTTATTGATACATCTTCAAACAGCTTAATTTCTCATTTCTTCAACTTACTTAATTCCCATGAACTACTCCCATCACTCCATCTCAGCTATGCGCAGAGATGATTAGACCCTTGATTTTGTCATTCTCCAAGCATTCTACTTTCATGTTCATGAAATCTTTTACTTTATCTGATCAAAATATAGAGTCATTCCAATCTATTGTCATTTGCCTTACAACTCCTACACATATCCTTTACCCTCACTCTCCTCAGTTACATAATCTTAATTGCCCTTTCTCCAGCAAGGAAATACTTTTACATTTTAATTGACCCACTATTCTACTCACTACATTGACATTTTGAAACATTTTTTATACTTCCTCAAATCTCTCCCATTGCACTGCTTTCTCAGCTGAGAACTCTGTTTCACATTTCACTAAAAAAAAAAGGTCATTCATTGAGAGCTCCATTTTCTCCATTCCTCCTCTTCTCACATTACTCAGATATCTTCTACTGCTAACTACTCCTTCACCACAACCTTACATGAAGATTTTTTTTCTCTTTGCCAAGGCAAACCCCTCTACATTCTCACTTGATCCCATTACATCACTCTTTTTATAGCATTTTTTTCTGTTTATCATTCCCCACTCACTATTCTTTAAACTCCCTGTCTACTGTCTGCTTCCCAGCTGCATACAAAAACACCAATGTCTCCCTCATGAAAAAATGAAACAATTGCTTAATCTGTTTGTCCTCTGTAGCTATCATCAATATTATATCAAGCTCTTCACTTTTTTATTAAACTCATTGACAAATATGTCTAAATATGTTGCCTCCATGTCTATTCCTCTTACTGTCTTCTAAACTCTTTGCTTTTTAGCTTTGGATCTCATTAGTCAACTGAAACTACTCTCTTAAAAATTACAAATTATTTTTATTGTCAAATCTAATGGCCTTTTCTTTTCATTTTTCATTCTTTTTGACCGTTTGCATCCTCCGGCCCTGATAATCACTTTCTTGTCTTTGATAATCTCTTCTGTCTAGGTTATCTTGATATCATTCTCTCCTCATTCTCTTCTTATATATTTGACTACTCCTTAGTTTTCTTTTCTTATTTTTTTTTTAAAGATTTGGTACTTTATCCAATTTATGCTCATTACACATGCATATCCCTCAACTCTGTCCTAAAGAACCATGAAACAAAATACAACTTGGTCATAATTTAGATGCTTATAAATGCTCAAATATATTTGTTCTAAGTTTCTCATCTCTTGTGTATACGTTTCAAAGATTCTACAGAGATTTGGTATTTTCATTAGAAATGCTTGAACATCATTAATTCTATTAAAGATCAATTCCTAGCCCCTACCTTTGCCAGCATTTTTGTGGTTTTTTAAAGAATTTTTTTTGGTTATAAATCCTATTCTATTATCTTTTAATATATCTTATTCTATGATTTATTTTCCTTTATAATTGTTAAAACATAGACTTATAATCCTTATTGTGATTCTTTGTGATTTTTACATTTTCTTTCTGATTGATTGCTTTTTTTTCCCTTTAACTTAGAACCTATAATTTTTGACTATGAGATTCCTAGGTATTTTCCCCTCTGGGCTTATTTCATGAGGTACTAGATAGATCTTATTTTTTATGCATTTTTCACTAGAATCCCACCATTTGCTAGAAGTCTTCCTGAACCATCTCTTAATTCTAGTGCCTTCCTTCTGTTATTTCCTTTTTATAATATATGTATATGTGTGTGTGTATGTGTGTATGTTTTGTTTGTGCACATGTGTTTACATGTTTTCTTCCCCATTAGATTGTGAAATTCTTGAAGACAGGGACTGTCCTTTGCTTCTTTTTGTATCTTTAGTGCTTACCATGGTGTCTGGCACACAGTAGGCACTTAAGAAATGTTTATTAATTGATGTTTCTTTCCCTCTGGTTCTATTTGATTGGACTTTTTTTCTTTATAATTCCTTGAAATATAACATCCACAGTTTGTCCTTGTTATGCTTTTTTTCCCTGAAAGTCCAGTTATTTTAAAATAATCCCTCCTCACCATGTTTTTCATTTCAGTTATTTTTGGTTGTCTTTAATTCACACCTTCTAATTTTTCAGTCTTTTGAATTTGGTCCAATATTTCTTTTTGCATCTTTTAAAGTTCTATTTGTTTCATTATATTTTTCAGTTCTTTTTTCTGACACCAAATTCACATATTTTTTTTTCTTTTTGCATTTTCCATTACTTATTCAACAAGTATTTATTAAGCACTTACTATATGACAGAGACTTTAATAAGTGATGAGAATATGCATGCCAACAAAGAGAAAGATAATTTCTGCCTCCCAGAAGCTTATGTTCAGATAAAGGAAAATAACACATAAAATAAATTGGAAAGTGTTGGGGTGGGCAGAAGTTGGGGAAAAGGTTCGCACTCAGTGTTAAGCTGGAGAAAATCTGGAGCTTCAGAACTGGAGCTCAGAAAGGAATGAAGACATGCTGGTTTGAACACTCCTTAAAATGTAGGTTCTTAGAGGAACTAACCAATAAGAGTAAGGGGCCATAAGGACAGAGTGAACTCCTAGTGTGAGGAAGCTGCTGAAGCATGGTAAAGAAAGTTTGGGCAGTCATAAGTGGAGACTAGAGAGAGGAATGAATGAGGAATAAATAATATTACTTCTGTATATTCCTTTTAGGTTCAAATAGAGTAAATAGAATTCTGCTTTAAAATACTTTAAAAAGTTAGCATGTATCTCTTGAGTCTTCTCTTCTCCAGATTAACTACCTATGTTCCCTTCACCTAATCATAATATGAAATAAACCTAAGGCCTTTCACTATTCTGCTTGGTCTTTTCTGGAAACTTTCCAGCTTATCAACATCAGTCCTAAACTAAGGTGCCCCAAATGTAGCACAATAATCCACTGAGGTCTAATGAAAACAGAGTACAATGGAATTATCATGTCTTTATTCCTGGAATTTGTACTTCTCTTAATGCAGCTGAAGATTACATTAGCTTTTTTTTTTTAATGCTTCATCCTGCTAACTCAAATTGAGCTTACAATCCACTCAAACCACTAAATTTTTTTAGAACATTTGTTCTATAGCTATGCTTCCCTTTTTTTGTAACCAAATAAAAGATTTTGAATGTATACCAGTTGTATTCTTCTTATGCTGCTCAGCCCAGAACATCTCGCCTGTTCAGATACTTTTTGCTTCTGACTCCAGGGTCCAGTTTGCTAGCCATCTCTCTCACCTTAATATCCTCTATTAATTTGGTATAGATTAATCAATGCATCATTCTAAGTTATTGATAAAAAGGTTAAATAGCATAGTACAAAGCACAGATATCTGAATAACTCCATTAGAAATTTCTTTTCATGTTGACATGGAACAATTAATAATTATTCTTAGAGTATAGCCATGTAACTAGTTCTGAATCTATCTTATATTATGTATATATTGTTATGTATGTTGTATATTCCAAATTCTCACAAAGATAATGTGAAATACATTATAAAATGGTATATCTCCTGGATTTTAAATATATCTAATTTGAAATACATGTGTACTGAATTCCCTATATTTACTAATTTAGTTTTCCTCCTGGGGAAAGGAAATTAGTTCATTCATGCATGACCTGTTCTTGATAACCAAATAATTCTATGGCCACTTTTGCTGACTGTCTGAACTTCCAATTTTTGAAACCTACTGGACTAGGTCAATGATACTATGCACCTGTTTCTCTTGACTTTAGTCATTTGTTCTAGTTTGTGTTTGTTTTATATATAGTTTGTACTTGTTACAAACTACCCCTTTCCCACAATAAAATTTAAGATCCTTGATGTCAGGAAAAATTTAATTTTCATATTTATATGCCAAGTCCCTAGCACATTTTCTGACATTTAATAAGTGCTTAGCAAAATGTGTTATTGAATGCATTTGACAAAGTATTTTACATACACTATTTCACTTTATCCTTACAGGAGCCTCATGTGGTAAACACTAGTAATATTATTCTCATTTTGTAGGTCAGGAAACTGAGACTCAGAGAAGTCAATAAATGGTAGGGTTGGCTTTTGAAGTCAGATTTTCCCAGGGTCCTCTAAGTCAAGAGCTTTTTCTTCTATACCATATCATCTTTTCCTTTTGTATGTCTTCTGTTATCATACCTCTTATGATTATGTTAAATATGTTAAATATTTGTTGATTGATTGTCAGCATTTTATAAATGTTTTATTCTTTTTTGCATTCTATTTTTATTAATAAATTTATTTATTTTTAGTTTCCAACATTTACTTCCACAAGATTTTGAGTTCCAAATTTTCACCCCATCTCACCCCTCCCCCCACCCCAAGATGGCATGCATTCTGAACACCCCTTCCCCTAGTCTGCCTTCCATTCTATTTCTCCCCCCGCTTCTGTTATCCCTTTCCCCTTCTATTTTCCTGTCAGGTAGGATAAATTTCTGTACCCCATTTCCTGTATTTCTTATTTCCCAGTTGCATGTGAAAACATTTTTTTAAACGTGTTTTTAAAACATTGGGTTCCAAATTTTCTCCCTTCCTCCCTCCCCACCCACCCTCATTGAACAGGCAAGCAACTCAATATAGATTATACATGTGCAGTTATGCAAAACACTTCCACATTAGACCTACTGTGAAAAACTAACTCTATTTCCCTTAATCTTATCCTGCCCTCCCCCATTTATTCTATTTTTTCTTTTGACCCTGTCCTTCCTCAGAAGTATTTGCTTCTGATTACCCCCTTTCCCAATCTGCCCTCCTCTCTATCATCCCCCTACTCTCTTGTCCCCTTCCCCCCCCCATTTTCCTGTAGGGTAAGACAGATTTTCATACCCAATTGAGTGTGTATGTTATTCCCTCCTTCAGTCAAATTCTATGAGAATAAGATTCACTCATTCCCTCTCACCTTCCCCCATTTCCCCTCTACTGTAAGAGCCTTTTCTTTTCTGTTTTTTTTGTGAGATAATTTACCCTGTTCTACCTCTCCCTTTCTCCTTCTCCTAGTATAATCCTCTCTCACCCTTTAATTTTATTCTCCAGATATGACTCCATCATCTTCAACTCACCCTGTGCCCTGTATCTA
>NW_020954585.1:27128323-27170924 GCF_900497805.2 Vombatus ursinus
CTATCTATCTATCTATCTATCTATCTATCTATCTATCTATCTATCTATCTATCTATACATACATGCATATAATTTTTCCCTCCAACTACCCTAATACTGACAAAGGTCTCATGAGTTACAAATATCATCTTTCCATGCAGGAATGTAAACAGTTCCACCTTAATAAGTCTCTTATGATTTTCTCTTTCCTGTTTATCTCTTCATATTCCATTTGAATCTTTTATTTGAAGGTCAAATTTTCTATTCAGCTCTGGTCTTTTCATCAAGAATGCTTGAAAGTCCTCTATTTCACTGAATGACCATGTTTTCCCCTAAAGGATTATACTCAGTTTTTCTGGGTAGGTGATTCTTGGTGTTAGTCCTATCTCCTTTGCCCTCCAGAATATTATATTCCATGCCCTGTAGTCCCTTAATGTAGAAGCTGCTAAATCTTGTGTTATCCTCATTGTGTTTCCACAATATTTGAATTGTTTCTTTCTGACTGCTTGCAATATTTTCTCCTTGACCTGAGAACTCTGGAATTTGGCTACAATATTCCTAGGAGTTTTCCTTTGTGATCTCTTTCAGGAGGAGTTCGGTGGATTCTTTTAATTTCTATTTTGCCCTCTGGTTCTAAAATATCAGGGCAGTTTTCCTTGATAATTTCTTGAAAGATGATGTCTAGGCTCTTTTTTGATCGTGGCTTTCAGATAGTCCAATAATTTTTAAATTCTCTCTCCTGGATCTATTTTTAAGATCAGTTGTTTTTTTCATTCTTTTGGATTTGTTTTACAGTGTCTTGATTTCTCATAAAGTCACTAACTTCCAATTGCTCTATTTTAATGTTTAAGGAAGTATTTTCTTCAGTTATCTTTTGGACTTCCTTTTCCATTTTGCCAATTTTGCTTTTTAGGGCATTCTTTTTCTCATTGACTTTTTGGACCTCTTTTGCCATTTGGGTTAGGCTATTTTTTAAGGTGTTATTTTCTTCAGTATTTTTTGGGGTCTCCTTTAGCCAGCTGTTGACTTGTTTTTCATGATTTTCTTGCATCACTCTCAATTTTTCCTGTACTTCTCTTACTTGCTTCTCAAAATCCCTTTTGAGCTCTTCCAAGGCCTGGGATTGATTCATATTTTTCTTGAAGGCTTTGGATGTAGGAGCTTTGACTGTGTTGTCTTCTTCTCGTTGTGTGTTTTGATCTTCTCTGTCACCAAAGTAAGATAATACAGTCTGACTGTTTTTGTACTGCTTACTCATGATCCCAGCCAATTACTTGAGCTTTAAACTCTTTGTTAAGGTAAGAGTCTGCTTCCAATGTGGAGAATGTACTGTCCCAAGCTTCAGGGGTTTGTACAGTAGTTTTCAGAGATACTTGTAGGGACCTGTAAATTTTCAGTTCTTCCAAGGTGGTATGATAATGGGTGAGGTATTTCCTCTCCACTGCCACAACAAGCTCCACCACACCAGCGTTCCTCCTCATCCCAGGATCCTCCCTCAGAACTGTGACCCAGATCCAAGCACGGGCAGAGAAAGAGATTCCTGCCTCAGCACTGGCAAAGAGATCCCTGCTATCCCCCTCTGATCAGCCACTAAATTCCCCCTCAGTCTGTAGGCCAGAAGCGCAGGAGACAGCTGCTGCCCCAGAGGCCACACTCGGGACTTGTGGCTGAGACCTAGCTTTTTCTCTCACCGTAGTCACAGACTTTTCCCACTGACCTTCTAAGTTGTCTTTGGTGTTCATGGGTTGAGAAGTCTGGAAACCCCCACAGCTGCCTGTGATTCAGTCCTCTGAGGCCTGCTCCAGGGTTGCTGCGGCCTGTGCCCACGCCTCACTGTGCTCCTCTCCCAACCTGGTGCTATATACCTTTCCAATCAACCATCTAGGTTGTCTTGGGCTGGAAATTTGCTTCACTCTGTCTTTTTGTGGGTTCTGCTGCTTTAGGACTTGTTTAGAGCCATTTTTTTTACAGGTATTTGGAAGGGTTTGGGGGAGAGCTCAAGCAAGTCAGTGCTTTCACTTCACCATCTTGGCTCTGCCCTCTGAATGTTTCATTCTGGTAGAACCATACCAAGGCCAAAGAAATAGAAACAGATCAGCACTGGCCCTGGAGTCAGGAGGAACTGAGTTCAAATCTGGCCTCAGACCAAACACTTGACACTAGCTGTGCGACCCTGGGCAAGTCACTTAACCCCAATTGCCTAAAAAAAAAAAGAAAGAAATACAAACAGATCTATGAGTATGTTGACTAATTCTTCCAGGACTTAAGAGGTCATAGTAGTTACTACAATAAAATTTAGTATCAAAGTAGATCTCAAATCAACACTTGGCCCAGTACCTTGCACACAGAATTCACTTAATAAGTGTTTGCTGAAGTAATGAAAAGATGATGGAAAACAGATTCCCAAAGCAATGACATTAAAATTATTTTAATTGAATTTTCAGTGCTTCACTTTTCAAAGCTTATTTCTAATGATCAAAGTGAAATTTCCTCTCATCATACATGGCCTGGAAGCTGAGTATTTAAGTTTCAAAAAGAGCCATAGTAAATTATTTGATTCAATTCACCGAACTATATGGAACATATTGAAAGAGAAGATTTTAAGAGAAGTCTGAGAAAACACATAAACTGATATAGGGTGAAGTTAGCAGAAGCAGATCAATTTATTAAATAGGAAATAAAGTTTAAAGATACATAATGTTGAAAAAGCTCATAGAGAACTCTGATGAATGCAATGACCAACAATGCCAGAAGACCAGTGAGGAAGTATGCTACTTATCTCCTGAAAGCTAGTTAATGAACTCAGAGTTCAGAATGAAATTGTTTTTTGTTTGTTTTTGGACATGACCAAAGTAAAGATTTGTTTTGCTTTACTATGAATACCTGTTGAAAAGGATTTTATTTTCTTTTTTAATGGGAGAAGTGGGAGAGAGAAAAATAGATTTTTGTTAATTAAAAATATATGAGGAAACATGAACCAGCACATCAGCCAGATTTAGCTTGATTTAAGAGAAACTTGGAAGCTATTCATTGTAGTTGGTTAAAAATCTGAATCAGAGCGGTATAAACACAGCTAGCGCAAGTGAAAAACAGGAGCAGGTAAACATATCACTGGGTTGTCAGACTCCTGACTTATACCTGCATATTGTCTAAAGGAAGAAAAGGCTCAATGAGCATAATTATCTGACCAGTATAATCACATTTTTGTTTGGCAATTCTAATAAAAAAGAATACAGTTTGAAATTATTTTTCTTCTCCTTCATTGAATTAGCATCATCTGGGCTCTTCTGACAAAAGAGGTATAAGTTTTAGTGAATTAATTTTCAGGGTAAATTAAAAATTAAAATTAATTTCCAAGATGACATACACATAGTCCATTTAAGTCTCTCTCCAGGATATCATCTTTTCAAGGAGGCAACTGTCTGCATTCTGGAGGACCATACCACTGAGCAAAAGTTTTAGAAAGTGCAAACAAGAGATAAAGAGTTTGAGGACAGGCTCAGTAACTTGCGTGTACCTCTTTGTCATGTACAGACCATGTATTTCACTTGTTCAAGAAGCTCCTCTGGGTCCCTGTTGATTCTAGTATATTACATAAATTTATATGCATGGTTTTTATGTTTTATTATCTTAATAATTGTTTTATTTATTTATTTAATAGTCTTTGTTTAAAAATTTTGAGTTCCAAATTCTCTCCCTTCTTTTAGTCCCTCCTCCACACATTGTGAAGGCAAGCAATACTATGTCAATTATATATGTGAAGTCATTATGTATAGTTTTGAGACCCCACTGAAAGGAATCAAGTTTCAGCTTACCCTTCTAGATACAGTCAACATTACTCTCCTTTACACATTCTACTGTATGTTCCATTCATATTGGCCTACTTTTTACCCTTGCACAACATTCCATACATAGGTAATCATGATGGTAATAGTTAACTACTTCACAATCATTATGTCATCTGAGCCTCACAGCTCTGGGAGATAGGTGCTATTATTATCCCAATTTTATAGATGAGGAACCTGAGGCAAACAGAAGTTAAGTGATTTGCCTAGTGTCACATAACTAATAAGCATCTGAGGCTGAAATTTTTAAATTTTTTTTCCCACTTGATTAGATTTTTATTTTCATCATTACATCAAAGTCAACTTATACTCACCCCCTCTATACATACCTCTTCAACATGTTGTAATAACAATACAGTTCTCAAGAGTTACAAGTGTCCTCTTCCCTTGTAGGAATGTAGATAGTTTACCCTTATTAATAACATGTTCTTGTTTCTTTCTGTCATATTTACCTTTTTATATCTACCTTGAGTCTTCTATTTGAAGATCAAATTTTCTGTTGAACTCTGGTCGTTTTACCAGGAAAGTTTGGAAGCCCCCTATTGCATTGAATGCCCATCTTCTCCCCTCAAAGATCATGCTCATTTTCATTGGGTAGTTGATCCTTGGTTGTAATTCAAGCTCCTTTGCCTCATGGAATGCTATATTCCATGCCCCTCCAATCTTTTAATGTAGAAGCTGCAAAGTCTTCTATAATCTTGACTGTGGTTCCATGATATTTGAATTGTTTCTTTCTGGTTGCTTTCAGTATTTTCTCTTTGACCTGGTAGTTTTGGAATTTGGTTACTATATTCCTTGGCATTTTCAATTTGAGATCTCTTTCAGGAAGTCATCGGTGGATTCTTTCTATTGCTATTTTACTCTCTGGTTCTAGGACCTCAGGGAAGTTTTCCTTGATGATTTCCTGAAAGATGCTGTCCAGGCTCTTTTTTTCATCATGATTTTCAGGTAGACTAGTAATTTTTAAATTGTCTCTCCTGGACTTATTTTCCAGGTCAATTGTTTTAGCAACAAGATATTTTACATTTTCATCTTTTTTCATTCATTTTTTTCTGTTTGACTGATTCTTGCTCTCTCATAAAGTTATTAGCTTCCATTTGCCCAATTCTAATTTTTAACAAATTGTTTTCTTCTACTAGATTTTTTATCTCCTTCTCCATTTGGCCAATTGTATTTTTTAAGGACTTGTTTTATTCAGTGTACTTTTTTTTTTCTAGTTGGCCAACTTTATTTTTTAAGGACTTGTTTTCTATAGCTAATTTTTGTCCTTCCTTTTCCAAGCTATTGACTCTCTATTGCATACCTCTCATTTCTTTTCCCAATTTTTCTTCTCCCTCTCTCATTTGACTTTTAAAATCCCTCTTGAGCTCTTCCAAGAAGGCTTTTTGGGCTTCAGACCAGTTCCTATTCCCTTTTGAGGTTCCAGATGTGGGTTTGTTGACAATGTTGTCCTCTTCAGAATTTCTGCCTTGATCTTCACTGTTCCCATATTAAGAATCTATTGCACATTTCTTTTTGCTCATGGTGTTTGCTTATTTCCTGGCCTTTAAAGAGATTGAGTTCTCTTGCTGGGGAACAGGGGGCACTGACCCAAGCTTCTTGTGTTGGGAGCCTAGGGCCTGGTCACTGGCTTTTTGTGCTGGGGCCTCCAATGCTGGCAGTTCAGTTCTGGCAGCTTACCTGGTGTTGGGGTGGAATAAGCAACACTAGAGCTTTAGAGGTAGGATTGGGTAGTCTGGCCCATGGAAATTCCCTGCTAACCCAGGACCTTCCTTCTTTTCACTTTCTTCAGCTCCTTTCAGATGGATGTTGCAGGATGTTTCTTTGCCTGGGGCCCCTTGGAGCACTTCCCAAAGTTTTGCTGAGGCACTGGGAAACTTAGTTGGTGTAGAATGCCTAGGCATGTGGTGGTCTTTTGAGCTCATTTCCACCAGTTCCCCTGCTTTTACTGAGTCATTCAGGGGTCCTGGTGATGGTGTTTGCCTGCTCCACCACCTGGATTTCAGGATCTCCTGCTGGTATGCTGAGGTGGGGCTTTCCACTAGCTTTCTGGGATGCCTCCCATTCTGTACTGCTCCACTTCCCCCCAGGGCAAGAGGGGCCCTTCCCATTAATCACTAAAGCTACCTAGGCTATCAGACTGTTGCACCTCATCTTTCTTCTGGTTCAGCTGTTTCAGGCTTTTTCCTGAGGTGGTATTTTCTGGGTTTCCCAAGGTTAATAAGGGATGGTAAGAGTGACTTCTTACTCCACCAACTTGTCTCCTAGAAGCCTAAATGTGATAGGTATCTTCAAGTATTTGAGAGGAATATCACATGGAGGGAAGTGTAGATTTATTTTTCTTTTCCTTTCTAAGTTGTCTTTCACATTCATGGATTGAGAAGTCTGGAAACCACCACAGCTGCCCACCATTCAGTCCTCTGAGGCCTGCTCCAGGTTTGCTGAGGCCTGCGTGTCCATGCCGCACTGTGTTCCTCTCCCAGCCTGGCACAATATACCTTTCTGATCAACCATCCAGGTTGTCTTAGTCTGGAAATTTGTTTCACTTTGTCTTTTTGTGGGCTCTGCTGCTTTAGAATTTGTTTAGAGTCATTTTTTACAAATATTTGAAGGGGTTTGGGAGAGAGCTCAAGCAAGTCACTGCTTTTACTCTGCCATCTTGGCCCTGCCCTGAGGCTGAATTTGAACTCAGGTCATTCTGACTCCAAGACTGGAGCTCTATCCAACATGTTACCTAGTTGCCCTGCCTGGAATATACTCCCTCCTCACTTCTACATTTTAGAAACCCTAGGTTCCTTAAAAACTCAATTCAAGTACCATTTCCTATAGGAAACTTATTTTTAACACTCCACTTGCTAGTTCTCTTTCCCAAGAAATGACTTCTGTCTGTTTTGTATGCAAAGAAAATTAAGGCTATTTGCATGAACTTCCCCTTCTTACTTTCTCTCTTGAAAATCCTTTGACATCATCATACTATCTCTTCCTTTTCCTAGTATTTAAAAATGAGGTGACTCTTCCCCTTGCAACAGCCAAAGCTTCTACATGTGACTTTGATGTGCTCCTTTCCCATTTTCTCCAGCAAATTGCCTACTAATCATTCTATTGCTTTCACATCTTCCATTTCTTCCTATATACTGGTTCTTTCCCTTCTGTCTTTAGGATTACCAACATCTCTCTCTTAGGGATAGGGCTAACACTAGCAACCAGGTAGTTCAGATTTGATTATAAGACAAAAAAAGTCACCGGTCATCATACAGTTTCCAAAAGAAGGTTTAATTTGCCCTAGCAGAGCCAGGATACAGAGGCACTTGGTTTTGTCCTCTCTTATCTCTTTATGGAAGCACACGTAGTAAGCAAGGAAGGATATGTTGGTTTGAATGGTCTCAGACATTCATCGAACCCCAGGAAAAAGCCTGCAACAGCTGAACCAGAAGGAAATGGGGTGCAGCAGTTCAGTAGTCCAGGTAGCTTGAGGGATTAATGGGAAAGGCCCCTCTTACCCTGGGGGAAGGGCAACAGTACAGAACAAGAGGCATCCCAGCAAGCTAGTGGAAAGCTCCACCTCAGCATACCAGGAGGAGATCCTGAGCCCAAGTGGTGGAGCAGGCAAACACCAACACCTAGACCTCTGAGTGCCTCACTGAGAGTGGTGGAACCAATGGAAAGCAGCTTGAAAAACCACAAGATGCCTGGGCATTTTACAGCAACCGGCTCTCCCAGTGTCTCAGCAAAATTATGGGAAGCAGTGCTCCAAGGGGCCCCAGGCAGATAAACACCCTACAACCTCCATCTGAAAGGAGCTGAAGAAAGCAAAAGGAAGGTAAGGCCCAGGTGAGCAGGAAATCTCCAGGAGCCACACTACCCAATCCTACCCCTAGAGTTGCAGTGTTGCTGAGTCCAGCCCAACACCACGTAAGCTTCTAGAACCAAACAGCCTCCAACTGCCAACACTGGAGGCCCCAGCACACAAAGCCAGTGACCAGGTCCTAGGCTCCCAACACAAGAAGCTTGGGTCAATGCCCTCTGCTCCCTAGCAGGAGAGCTCAATTTCTTAAAGGCCAGGAAATAAGCAAACACCATGGGCAAAAAGAAACGTATAATAGATTCTTATTATGGGAAGAGTGAAGATCAAGGCAGAAATTTTGAAGAGGACAGCATTGTCAACAAATCCACATCTGAAACCTTATAAGGGAATATGAACTGGTCTGAAGCCCAAAAAGCCTTCTTAGAAGAGGTCAAGAAGGATTTTAAAAGTCAAATGAGAGAGGAGAAGAAAAAAATGGGAAAAGAAATGAGAGGTATGCAAGAGAGAATCAATACCTTGGAAAAGGAAGGACAAAAATTAACTGTAGAAAACAAGTCTTTAAAACATACAATTGTCCAACTGGAAAAAAAGTACACTGAAAAAAACAAGTCCCTAAAAAATACAATTGAGGGGCAGCTAGGTGGCACAGTGGATAGAGCTCTTACCTTGAAGTTAGGAGGACATGAGTTCAAATCCAGTCTCAGATACATGACACTTACTAGGTGTGTGACCCTGAGCAAGTCACTTAACCCCAATTGCCTCACCAAAAAAAAAAAAATACAATTGTCCAAATGGGAAAGGAGGTACAAAATCTAACAGAAGAAAACAATTTGTTAAAAAGTAGAATTGGGCAAATGGAAGCTAATGACTCCATGAGAGAGCAAGAATCAGTCAAACAGAAACAAAGAATAAAAAAAAAAAGATGAAAATGTAAAATACCTCATTGGTAAACCAACTAACCTGGAAAATCAATCCAGGAGAGACAATTTAAACATTGTTGGTCTACCTGAAAATTACAATGAAAAAAAGAGCCTGGACAGTATCTTTCAGGAAATCATAAAGGAAAACTGCCCTGAGGTCTTAGAACCAGAGGGTAAAATAGCCAGAGAAAGAATCCACTGATCAAGTCTTGAAAGAGATCCCAAGTTGAAAACACCATGGAATATAGTAGCCAAATTCCAAAATTACCAGGTGAAAGAGAAAATACTGCAAGTAGCCAGAAAGAAACAATTTAAATATTATGGAACCACAGTCAGGATTACACAGGACTTTGCAGCTTGTACATTAAAAGACCATAGGGTATGAAGTAAGATTTTCCATAAGGCAAAGAGCTTAGATTACAACCAAGGATCAACTACCCAGTGAAAATGAGCATGATCTTTCAGGGGAGGAGATGGATATTAAACAAAGTAGGAGACTTCCATACCTTCCTGATAAAAAAGACATTCATCAGATCTGAGAAGACCACTCTCCATGTGGATGGGATTTCCTTTTCCCTTAGGTGACCAGGAAGGGGCATCAAGAGAAACAGGGAGCAATTAGGTCCCTAACACAGCTTTATCTCTTTTTGAGAATAATCAAACCCAGTTGAAAGAAGGAAGAGAGGCCATGGGCCTAATCCATGTTATGAGAAAATACTGATTGATATTAGTCTTCTCACACTCCCCCACTCTTAAAAAACTTTTACTAGACTATGCAATGTCCTCCAAATATTATTTTAATTATTTTCTATTTTCCTCAGACACATTATCTACACTTGTTACCTCTATTTCTCTTCTCAGTCACTCCTCAACTCTGTTTTCTGATTTCCAGTCTTATCACTTTGCTGAAAATGCTTTCCCCAAGTTATCCACAATCTCTAGATGGTCAAATCTGTTCTTTTCTCAGCTGTCATCCTTCTTGTCCTCTCTCTTGCAATTAATACTGTAAAGCACCCTCTTGTCCTAGATACTATCTCTCCTCTGGATTCTCCTGGCACTCATTTCTCTTAGTTCTCTTACCAGTCAGACTTTTCCTTAGAAAATGAGACTTCCTTTTCTGACTCATTTGCCTTATCACCATGATTTTTCCCAAGACTATGTCCTAAGGCTTCTTATCTTCTATTTAAATTCTGTCTCTTGGTCACTTCTTCAGTTCTTATCGGTTTAACCAATATGTCCATATAGATGATTCCTAGATCTATGAATTTAGCTCCAGTCTTTCTCTTGAACTCTATGTCATCATTCTTTATTCCTCCCTCTACTACTTGTCCCACTACTTAATAAGTTACAGGGATTCTCTGTTTCTTCTATTATCACATTGAAATTCTTCTGTTTGTTGTTTAAAGTTCTGAATGATCCTACTTTTCAAACTTTTCAAATTATGTTCACCCATAAAAGCTTACTTACTGTGCCTCATCCATGATGCTTCATTTCGCATCTCTGTGTCTAGGCTGGTTGTCTCTGAAGACTAGAATTCTCTCCCTTCTCACCCTTACCTCAAGGAATCTCAGTATTTATTCAGGATTCAGCTGATGCACTAAATTCATTCAGTCCACATGTAGTCAACAAATACTTATTAAGTACCTCCTATGTGCCCTGGCAAGTGCTAGGAATACAAATTAAAGCATAAACACACACACTAGACCCTACTATCAAGGATCTAACAGTCTACTAAAGGAGACACTATTCTAACAATTACATTCAAACAAGGTATTTACAGGATAAATTGGAAATAACCAGTAGAGGGAACACATTAGCATTAAGAGAGGCTTTTTGTTGAAGGTGGGATTTTAGCTTGGACTTGAAGGAAACCAGGGAGGGCAAGAGATGAAGATGAGGATGGAAAGAATTCCAGGCATGGTGGAAAGCCAAATTCATTAGTAACATTTGACTGAGAAAATGAATATATCAATCCTTGATCCCAGAGTCAGACATACAGTGAACATTAAGGAGAAAAGAGAATCATAAATAGTTCAGGGAAAACAATATCACTAGTTCTATAAATCAACAAACTGCCAAGTTCAGGTCTTAGTACAAAGCTTTTTTTTTACATGGTTTTTGAAAGAGATACTGGTAAAGAATAGATGAAAACAAATGACAAAACATTTAGAAGTTATTAGACATGAAAATTAATATGGAAATTTTCTAATATTCTGACACTGCTTTGAGACAAATTAACTACATCCATATAAACTTTTTAAAAAATTTTTTAATAAATTTATTTATTTTTACTTTTCAACATTCTCTTCCACAAGATTTTGAGTTCCAAATTTTCTCTCCATATTTTCCCTTCTCCCCACCAAGGTGGCATGCATTCTGAATACACCTTCCCCCAATCTGCCCTTCCTTCTATCACCCCTCCTTCACTTATTCCCTTCCCCTTCTATTTTACTGTAGGGCATGACAGATTTATATATGCCATTGCCTGTATTTTATTTCCCAGTTGCATGTAAAAATAATTTTTTTAAGGCAATTGGGGTTAAGTGACTTGCCCAGGGTCACACAGCTAGTAAGTGTCAAGTGTTTGGTCTGAGGCTGGATTTGAACTCAGGTCCTCCTGACTTCAGGGCCAGTGCTATATCCACTGTGCCACCTAGCTGCCCCTAAAAACAATTTTTAACATTTGTTTTCAAAACTTTGGGTTCCAAATTCTCTCCCTTTCTCCCTCCCCATCCACCCTCATTGAGAAGTCAAGCAACTTGCATGTGTAGCCATGCAAAACACTTCCATAACAGCCATGTTGTGAAAAACGAACTATATTTCCCTTCATCCTATCTTGCCTCCGCATTTATTCTATTCTCTCCTTTGCCCCTGTGCCTCCTCAAAAATATTTGTTTCTGATTACCCCTTCCCCAATCTGCCCTCCTTTCAATCATATCCCCTTCTCTTATCCCATTAGCACCTATTTTGCTGTAGTGTAAGATAGATTTTCATACCCAATTAAGTCTGTATATTATTCCCTCTTTAAGCCAAATTCAAAGAGAATAAGATTCACTCATTCCTTCTCACCTCCCCTCAAATTCCCTCCATTGTAAAAGTTTTTTCTTGACTCTTTTATATGAGATAATTTACCCCATTCTACCTCTCCCTTTCTCCTTCTTCCAGTATAATCCTCTCTCACCCTTTAATTTTATTTTTTTAGATATCATCCCTTCATCTTCAACTCACCCTGTACCCTGTGTGTGTATGTGTGTGTGTGTGTGTGTGTGTGTGTGTATGTTTGTGTGTGTGTGTGTTTTCTCCTCCAACTACTCTAATACTGACAAAGGTCTCATGAGTTACAAATATCATCTTTCCATGTAGGAACATTAATAGTTCAACTTTAATAAGTCCCTTATGATTTATCTTTCCTGTTTAACTTTTCATTCTTCTCTTGAGTCTTGTATTTAAAAGTCAAATTTTTTATTCAGCTCTGGTCTTTTCATCAAGAATGCTTGAAAGTCCTCTATTTCATTGAATGTCCATTTTTCCCCTAAAGGAGTATACTCAGTTTTGCTGGGTAGGTGATTCTTGGTTGTAATCCTATCTCCTTTGCCATCTGTAATATTATATTCCATGCCTTGCAGTCCCTTAATGTAGAAGCAGCTAAATCTTGTGTTATCCTGATTGTGTTTCCACAATACCTGGACTATTTCTTTCTGGTTGCTTTTCTCCTTGGCCTGGGAACTGTGGAATTTGGCTATAATATTCCTAGGAGTTTTCCTTTGGGGATCTCTTTCAGGAGGTGATCAGTAGATTCTTTCCATTTCTATTTTACCCTCTGGTCCTGAGAATATCAGGGCAGTTTTCCTTGATAATTTCTTGAAAGATAATGTCTTGGCTCTTTTTTGATCATGGCTTTCAGGCAGTCCAGTAATTGTTAAATTAGCTCTCCTGGATCTATTTTCCAGTCAGTTGTTTTTCAAATGAAATATTTCAAATTATCTTCTATTTTCACTCTTTTGGTTTTGTTTTATCATTTCTTGATTTCTTATAGAGTCATTAGCTTCCATTTGCTCCATTCTAATTTTTAAGGAATTATTTCCTTCAGTGAGCTTTTGGACCTCTTTTTCCATTTGCCAATTCTGCTTTTGAAGGCAGCTTTCTCTTCATTGGCTTTTTGTACCTCTTTTGCCATTTGGGTTAGTCTATTTTTTTAAGGTGTCATTTTCTTTAGTATTTTTTGGGGTCTCCTTTAGCAAGGTGTTAGACTTGTTTTTCATGATTTTCTTGCATCACTCTTATTTCTCTTTCAAATTTTCCCTCTATTTCTCTTACTTGCTTCTCAAAATCCTTTTTGAGCTCTTCCATGGCCTGATTCCTATTTTTTTCTTGTAAGCTTTAAGCTTTGACTTAGTTGTCTTCTTCTAGTTGTATGTTTTGATCTTCTCTGTCAACAAAGTAGGAGTCTATAGTCTGAGTTTTTTTATGTGTTGTTTCCATGTTCCAAGCCAATTACTTGACTTTTAAACTCTTTGTTAAGGTAGGGTTCTACTCCCAATGTGGAGAATGTACAGTACCAAGCTTCAGGGGTTTTGTGCAACTGTTTTCAGAGATGCTTCTAGGGACCTGCAAATTTTCCATTCTTCCAAGGTGGTATGATCAAAGGCAAGGTGTTTACTCCTTTCCTGGTCTATGCTCTGGTCTGTGAGTGACCACAAGTACTCTTTTCTGCCTTAGAACTGTGAGGAGGATTCTCTCTCCACCAACACCACCATGCCAGTTCTCCTTCTTGCCCCTGAACCACCACCCAGGACTGTAACCCAGATCCAAGCATGGACATAGCAAGAGAATACTGACTCTGCAACAGCAGAGATCCCTACAATACCCCTCTGATCTGTCTGTGGGTCAAAAGGTCAGGAAACAGCCACTGCTACTGTGGCCACCACTCTGTGACTACACTAGGACTGGGGCCGGACTGTGCTCCTCTCTCACTTGAGGTCTCACACACTTTTCCTACTGACCTTTTTTGATGTTTGTGAGTTGAGAAGTCTGGAAACCACCACAACTCTTCTTGTTTTGGTCCCCTGAGGCCTGCTCCAGGCTAATTGAGGCCTTGTTTTTGGTGGCGTGGCCCACTCTTAACTGCTCTCCTCTTCCTGCCCAGCACAGCAGACCTTTCTCAACAACCATCCAAGCTGTCTTGGGCTGGAAATTTGTTTCACTCTGTCTTTTTGTGGGTTCTGTTGCTTTAGAATTTTGGTAGAATCATTTTTACAGGTATTTGGAGGTGTTTGGTGGAGAGCTCAAGCAAATCACTGCTTTTACTCCATCTTGACTTTGCCAATATAAACTTTTATAAAATGCTTACTTGGGGATATTTCTCTTCTCCCTACCACTCCTACTCCAAACTGATTTCATCTTCAAAGATCTCAGTGATATAATTATCATACAAAGCTAAAGAATTTATTTAATCCTTGGAACTGATTATTTTGGTTTACCTCTTTACATGTGATGGAGTGTCTTTAAATTGAGTACATGCATTTTTCTTCTTTCAGCTTTAAATTAATACCTCCTAATTAATTAAATTAAATTAATACCTCCTAATTAATTAAATTAATACCTCTTGTTCTGTTCTACAGAGCCACTGGTCACCAAATAACAGAAGATTCTGTTTTTCATCTTTATCATAGGCTGCTCCACTTTCATAGTCAGAGGTGAAATTAATTCTTTTGAGCAGCAAGCTACATGAAATGTGCAAATAGCTGTGTGCTTTATCAAATACTTAAATATGTTTGCTCAGTTAGTATGCATTTTTATCTGAAGAAGTAAAATCTATTTCGTGGATTTTTTTGTTTGTTTTCTTTATGATGATGAAGCATTGCAGTACCCGAACCTCTGTATCATCAATGACATTTCCAAAATGCTTCAGTGATTTGACAGAGTGAGTTCCATTCATTCTCCCCCATTATTTCCACACACCACCTTTGTTTCCACCTCTGAAATTATTATAATTAATAAGTGAATCTTTCTTTTATCTTGTCAGGAACCATGACTTCATGCAATTTCCCAACCATCTCCAGATACTACTTCCTCCCTTCTTCCTGATCTCTTTTATGTTGCCTTCCTCATCAGAATATAAGTTTCTTGAGGATGAGGATTGTATTGTTTGCTTGTAATTGGATCACCATTGCTTAACACTGTGGATGGCAAGTAAACACTTTATAAATATTCTCTCTGACTATTTGTCTATATATCAATCTACATATTCATTCAGTAAACATTAATCAAGCCTACCCAAAATGAGAAATTGTGGTATACGGACATGGAATAGAATAACTTACTCTAGTATTTCTTGATAGTCAACTTCTGAAACTTATAATTCTATAATAGATCTCTTAAAATACAATCCTATAATAGATTGCTTAAAATATGATTGTCCCCTTATCATGTTTTAATGTGCTATAATCTCCTTCATATTGGTATTCCTTCTAACAATTCATATTAAAACCAATCTGCCTCCCATTCTTATACACCTATAAATGTTCATCACATAGAGTGCACCAAAAATGTGGGAACTTTTTTCATGTTCTCTTGACATTATGTGGATTTCAATGGATCATTCCTTGGTCATCCCTCACATGCATTTTTACTACATGAAAAGATTTGCTAAACTAAGCATTATGGTGTGAAATGCACAACTTGTGAAATAAAAGCTCACTTTAATGAGCTAATCAAGAATCTAATCAAGACATTAGAGTGCTAAGCCAAAAAACAGTCCATGAATTAAAAAATTGTTCATTGCTTTGGACATCAGTAAAATTTAATTATTTATCTCTAGCATTTTTTTTTATTCAAAAGCTGATGTTACCAATGTTGAAGATTATCTAAATTTGCAAGTACACTGTACAAACAGCTGCCCTTTTCATGATATCTAGTCTTTTCTCTTCTTTACAGTGTCTGGTTTAATTATAAGTCTGCTTCATTTATCCATAGTCTGTCTTAACCTGAAAGATCTGAGAATCTTCCTAAAGTCCTTTCAGTGATATTTTATTCTCCTGACTCTCCATTTCAGGCAAATGTGTAGATGTTTCATAAAAGCCTGGCTAGTAGCATTTTGTGGGAATTTAATAGATGCTGATTCTGGAAATGTTTAGCTTTCTGAAAGTTTTATTGTGCTCTTAGCACACCTCATGAACCATAAAAATAAAAAAAAGAAAATCCATTTCTTTTCTGAATAAGTTTAAGAATTTAGCCACTTATGAAAAGGAAACCATCATATTGTAATCATACTTTAAAAACAAGTTTTAATTATAATGGGGCAAGTAGTTAATCAATGCAGTTATCTTCACAGTTTTTGGTTAACTACACAAAATAAAAATCAGCATAGTACTTCTAATTAGATAGAATGATATTCAATGTGTGTTCAAATGATTAACAAGCATTTGGCTCCTAAAAAAGTCACCATTTCTATTCTACTGCATGCCTTCAAGGGGAAAACACATAATTTAAGAAATAACATGGAATACTGAGTAGGATTAAAACATTGTGATATATATATGCATATATATTTTTATACATATATGCATAAGATAGGTAGGTAGGTAGATAGGTAGATAGATAGATGTGTTGCTATTATCTAGATATTGTTTGGGCTATGAAATTTTATAATTTTTTCTGTCATGGACCCCTTTGGTTGTCTGACTTCTTTTAAGAATAATGTATTTAAATGCTAAATATGCATAGGGTTCCAAAATAAACCAATTATTCCAAAATATGAAAATTATGAAGTTATCAAAATATGAAAACAACAATTTCACAGAGCCCAGATTCAAAACCTCTGGGTTTTAGCCAATTTACCCATTTAAATTCATAGCTTCTATAGTTTCACCTCTATAAATTTCAGTGTTGCATCTTAAAATTTATGCTACTTTACTCATTAAGTGCTTTAGAAGATCCTTTACTGAGTGACATAAAGATTATACATTGATTCTTCCAGATAAAGAAAATGAACTCTAAAATTATTACATGGCTTCTTGGTGGCATGGTCATATTTAGGAATACTAAGATTGTTGTGAATGCTAAGATACTTAGGAACACCCACTCTCCTCATATTCGTTAGGTTTTCATGATATTCATTGATATTTCTGAATCTATTTGGAACAGGAACACCAAGATGATCTTCAAGGGCCAGTCTGACCATGTCACCATCCTCTCTCATTTCACTCCCAACTCAGTTAACTTCAATGGCTTCTTAATAGCTCTAGGATCAAATATGAATTCCTACATCTAGCATTTAAAGCTCTTTAGAGCCTGAAACTATCCTACTTTACATGTTGCTCCCCTCTACACACTGTGATTCACCAATACTGGCTTATTTACTGTTCTTCAACAGAATTTTGTGCCTTTTTTTCTGGTAGTCCACCATTCCTTGAATGCTGTCTCTTCTTACTCTCACCTCTTAGAGAGTCAGGTTTCCTTCAAAATAGCTTAAGCTCTACTTTTTACATAAAGTAGATCCTCCTAAATGCAAATACACTCTCTCCTCAAATTATATTTTATTTATTCTGAATTTATCCTGTATACATATGTGTATATATTTTCTCCCTCATAAAATATTAGCTCATTAAAAGCAGGGATTGTCTCATTTTGCCTTTGTGTCTCTAACACTTGTCATGGTGCCTGGCATATAGCAATCACTTAATAAATATTGATTGATTGATTGATTAATGATACAAGATTCCTTTTTTCTTGTCTTGGTTGAGTCTGTTCTTATTATATAGCTGTAAGTTTTCTGGAACTTGAAATCCCAATACAGACATGAAAACCTAATTGTAATATCTAATACCTACTTGCCATTGCTAGTGTATATAAATGATTATGAAGAGAAATCACTTTCTTATAAAAGTTGCTTTTTATTTACTTTGAATTTATTAATTGTAAAAGCTGTAAATTGATACTATATCACTCATTTTGTGTGTGTGTGTGTGTATGTGTGTGTGAGTGTGTGTGTGCCTGGACATAACTACTTTCTGAATAAACAGAGTGAGACAGAGAGGAAGAGTTCTGATATATATTCATTCATCTCAGTATCACTATGATGGTCTTAGGAAAGGGAGTCTAGGAATAGTCTGACCAGGTAGTCCACCAGAAGGAAAATTCATCAAGTTGGAGTTATGGAAAAGTGATGAATTTACTTCAGATTCTTAGGAATTTTCACTAATTTCTAGCAATTGGTTGGGAAAAGGCTGACAAGGTCATTAGGAAATTTAGCACAAGCCTCCCACATCACTCTCAGGATGAATTAAACTTTTGCTATTGAAGCTAAGTTCTTTTCAAATTTTGACTGATCTTTTGATAGAACCATTTCTAAAAGGTATATATAGAACTAAAACAACTGAACATATTATAGTTCCTTAACTTGTCTTCCTGCCTCTTGTCTATCCTTTTTCCAATGCATCCTCTACATCACTGCCCAAGTAATCTTCTTAATGTACTACTTTGAACCTATCATTCTTCTACTCAAAAAACTATCTGTGGCTCTTTATTTCCTATAGGGTAACATATTTAAGTTTGGCATTCAAGGCCATTCAGGCTCTGAATTTACCTGCCTAGCCTTATCTCATATTACCTTTTTCTCATTTTATTCTCTTCTTTCTCCAGGTTTTGTTCACATGCCTTGAATGTACTCTGTCATAATCTCCATCTGTTGAAGTCCCTCCTTACCTTTAAGGTCCAAATCAGATGCCAACATCTTGATGAATGTTTTCTAGCTATAATCCAAGCCTAATTCCAAGTCATAACAGAAAACAATCCTTCTCCACTCAAATTCTTCATTACATTTTGCCCATTTCTCTCTTTCATAATCATCACTAATCCTTGCGCCATAACTATTTGTGTATTTGTTCTTCCTTCCCCATTGAGCTTCTTAAGGATCAGGTCAATAACTGCCTTATACAGCCAATTTCAATATAAACCCATCACAGTACCTTTCATGTGGGAGGTCTTAATGAATGTTTAAATACTGATACTTCATGATTTAATTCCCAAAATAGAAAACTATAAAGATAGAGCTATAGGATGATAACATTAATGAATAGTGATTGAAAGTATTAAATAAAAAGTCTCTACACCAATTCATCCACAAAAATCATTCATTATGACCATGTTGAACTTATAGTAGCAATGAAGAGATATTTAAACATTATAAAAGTTTTCAAAATAATAATAATAATGTTTTCATAAAAACCCAAAGACATATAATTTTTTAATAGATGATAGAAAAAAGACTTTGACAAAGTAGAAAACTCATTTATAGGGGGAACCCCATACATAATATAGGCATACAGGAATCTTTTTAAAATCCCAAAATGTATCTTCTCAAGGTGAAAATTAAAAAAAAAATAATATGGGGATATACTAGAAGCTTTCTCAACAATTATAGAAATAAAACAAAGATGGTTACTTTCTTATTAGTATTTCATACAGTTCTAGAAATCCTAGCAATGGCAATAAAATAAGAGAAATAAAAGAGGCAAATATAGGCAAAGAAGAGATAAAACTAACCTATCCTCTGATGACATTGTGGTTTACACCTAGGGGATCAGCAAAGATACTACTTGATACAATTAATGGGTTTAACAAGGGCAGACTACAAAATAAACCCACAAAAATTGACCACACTTCTATATAAGAACAAAATTTAAGAGGTAATAATAGGAAGGGAAATCCTATTCCAAATACCTACAAAACGCATAATATATTTGGGGATAAATCTACCAAAACACACAAAATGCTTATATAAAGTCAGTGGCATAATGCTCCTTAAAGAAATGATGAACATTGTATAGTTGGAGGAATATTCAGTGTTCATGGCTAGGTCATACCAACACAAAAAAATGATAATACTATAAAAGTTAATGTACAGTTTTAATGCTATACCACTCAAACTATCTTTACAGAACTTGATAATAACAAGATTAGTAACCAAAAAACATTCCAAAAGATAAGCAGTCAAAAACATAAGAAAAAAACATTATTAAACATAAAAAAATGCTGCAAATAACTTAAAATGAGAGAAATTCAAATTAAACCACCCTACAAATTGGCAAAAAATAACAAAAGATGGAAATCATTAATATTTGAAATGTTATAGGAAGATAGGCACATTAGTGTCCTGTTTGGTGGATCTGTGAGTCAATAAAACCATCTTTATAATCAATTTGTAATTATACAAATAAAGGGACTAATATGTCAGTACCTTTTGACCCAGAGATTCTACTACTAGACTTACATTGAAAGAAGGTTGTTCATAAGAAGAAGGTCTCCAAAGCAGCACTATTTGCAGTAGCAAAGAATTATAAACAAAGTGGATGGTTACTGATTAGGGAATGACTAAACAAATTATCATATATGGATATAGGGGAATATTACTATGCTGTAGAAAATGACAAATATCTGAATAGATATTTGTCTGATTTGCATGATCAGATGCAATGAGCACAACAATGTAAATGCAAAGAACAACCACTAAACAATAAAATGTGAATGTTGCAAAATTACAAAGAATAAGTCTGACTCAAAAGAAAAAAAAATATGAGAAGATACTCTGTTTCCCTCCTTCGCAGCAGTGGAAAGTCAATGTGTGTAGGATACTGCACATATTTTCAGAATTTTTCAATATATTAATCAGTTATACTGTCTGTGTAATCTATGGGCAAGTCACTTAATATCTAAGTGCTCTAAGCAACCCTTTAAGACCATAAATTAAAAAGATGGTATAGTAAATTCCCTTGTCTGAGAGATATCTGTGAAATGAAATCACAGGTACAGTCTCAGACCCTATCCCTACTATGTACAAGGCACTATGCTAGATGTTGGGGATACAGGGCCAAATGAAATAATAGTCCATGCTTTTATGGAGTTTATATCCTACTTGTAGATGGAGAAAGGCAGATGATACAACCTATGTACAAATAAGTGAAGACAAGGTGATTTGGAGTTATGAGGCAATGCTTCCCAAAGAAGGCGACACCTAAGTTGAGCTTTGAAGGAAGATAAAAAGGAAGAGATGATAAGGGAGTACACTTCATGTAATGGGGGATGCTTTGTGCAAGTACACAGAAGCAGAATATGAAACACTAATTTTGAGAAACCAATAAAATTCTAGTTTGGCTAGAATGTAAAGTGCATGTGAAGGAGAGAAAAATGGAATAAAGCTACATAGAGTTTTATGAACAATTTTTTTCTTAAATTCAAGCAATGTGAATTGAATCCAATACAGATTGAATCTAATGTAGACTCATGAGCAGTTGACGTTTATTATCCTCTGGACATTTTGATGAACAGATGTATGTATCATTTATACATATACATAATTTATACATGTACATATACAATAAAATGGAAACATTTAACATAGAATGTCTAGTTGCTAAAACACTTTTTCCTACACTGTATACGTATTATCCTTAAGTTGGGAAACTAAAACCATGAACTGTATTTATTTGCGAAATCTTCCCTTCTTTTCTCTGGAATTTTTTTCTTTAAAATGCAAGGTGGAAGGATTGTACAAATATCTAGCTCTGAGTATTTCTCTGCCCTCTGCAACCTTTACTTAGTGCTACATCTTAAAATGATAAAAAGAGCTTAAGACCTACAACAAAAGAACTGTTCTAGCCTCTATTATATCCATAATAATTTTCCCATCTATAAAGTAATGAGGTTGGACAAGATAATCTCTAAAGTTCAGTTCAAGAGCTGGAAGAGATTTTAGAGATTATATAGCTCAACATCCTCAGCCTGAAATGAAGAGAAGTGAAATGACTTGCCAAACAAAACATAGACAATAACTAGATAAGTTGGATTTTTAACCCAAGGTTCTCACTCCTAATTGAATGTTTTTTTTTTCCATTTTACTAAAGTCTCTTTTGATCTAAAATCTTCTTATTCTATTATCTCTCATATCTTCTCTCCATCTGTATACTAATTCAACAATTTTGTTTATTTTTAAGCAATGAATGACAGAGTCCATTGTAATCTATTTACTAAAAATAACATCCTATGCTTTCCAGAAATTCCAAAAAAAAAAAAAAGGTTTTCTGAGGGGGTTGATAGGAGATCCTTATTTCTGAATTCCCTAATCCACTTGACAAAATCACTAAAAGGACAAGATTTTGATGTCAGATTTGAAGTGAACTATTTTGTAAGGGTGTGAGATTAAAAAGTCCTTTTAGATTCTGAGTTGCTGAATTTGTAGTCTAGATGTTTTGGAGGACAATTGTATCAGGTTTAACATATTGTGTGGAACTTCAATCCTAAAATTATTGATTGTGACGACAGTTAGAGAACACAAACTAGCTCAAAGAAAAAAAATGTCTCTAAGGGCTGTTTTTCTCAACTCTTACTACCAGGGGCAGTTTTAAACACTCGGTGTCTCACATTTGTATGCATAAATGAGAGTGTAGAAAAATGAATTTCCAGAAGAAAGTTCACTGCTTCTGTCAATCCTCAGGCCTGTTTCCTTACCATTTCATATGCAAATGGACTACTCAAAATCTGAATGGGTTTTTTGCTTCATATATTTAAAAATTGTAAATGTGACCACTCAAGGTTTGGCACCCTATAATTTCAGTAATTTCATCAAATAAATTGGTAAATGAAATTGATCAAGGGTCCTCTGATCAACCCCTGCTATGCTTAGAATATCAGGACTTTGCAGTTTCTCTATCTATGAAAGACAAGAAGAAGATGATTTATAAATAAGTTTAATTTGGCATTAGATGTATCTTTCCTTTTCAAATGGTGTTTTAGCAACTTTGACTCAACTAGAAAATGGATGAGGCAATGCTATGTTGGAATATCCTCAGAAGTATGTAAATAACTCTAATAATTGAAAGATAGATCCTCTGGATGAGAACTGTGTAGTCAATGCTGAATACTTCCTCCTCCCCACCTTAGACTAGCTTCAAAAAGTCAGTTACTTGTCCACTATGAGCATGATTTTGTTACTCTAAAAATATATTAGTGTGCACACACAATTGAAAGAAATGGCATTGAGGAAAATATTTTTCATAAATTTCATTTCCATACTTGGGAAGGGGAAGAGTGCCATTGTGTACAGGGCTTTAATTTGAAAGAATTTCATTGTTTGGTACTATGGAAAATGGGAGGATAAGTTTTCTTTAACTGTCTATTGGCTCAGGTTCATATCCTTTCAGTATTTTTACTGTGGAAATAAAACCTTTTCTATGTTGAATGTTTTTTTTTTTAAACTGGGTGCTTGAAGGGCAAAAATGGTCTCTTCATGAAGGACAAATAAAGCCAGATATTGAAGTTCCCAGGATTACCAGGTCCATCTGTCAATAGTTATAGGAGTTATAGATATGGTACTAATAATTAACCCATTTATAAGTGAAAACTCTTAAAGGACAAATAATGTGATATTTTGCAAGTTCCAGTGCAGTACTAGAGTTGTCCAACTCTTTATCTAATCATGTTTTGATTTTAAAATATAATCAAAACATAGATAACTGTATTTTTTAAGCAGTGATATTTCCTGTGCTTCACTAATATGACTTTTCAAAAATAGATTTCTAACTTTAAAGTTTAAGCTTGCCCATATCCTATTGCTTTATGTTGGTTCTCAACAAAGGGGAATTTTAACACCACAACAATAACAACAATAAAAATAAACAAACAAAGCTCTACCTCAGCATGGGGAAAGCACTCAGTTCTTGCATGTGTAACAACACAAAACCAGCACAAAGATGAGGTGCCTTTTTGATAAACCATTGTTTTATAACCTGACACTATGCTTTGACAGACTGTGAAGACTGAAGTTACTGTGAACACTGTTCTCCAATTTATCTTTTCATTGCTCAATTATTTTGAGCTTTCTATGGAACAGGGATTCATCATCTCTAGCAAAAAGTCAGAATATGTCAAAATGCAAATTTGTCTTTTTTATCCTTTTACTTCAAATGAGAGACTACTGACAAAATGACAGAAGATGCAAGATGGAAGCCCCCAGTAAAATGTCAGATCTTTATCCACAGTGAGTTAGAGATAGTATTAAGAAAAAAAAAATCATGTCAGGATTGACTGAAAGCATATACTGAGTGAACTTTTTGAAATGAAATGACAAATCAGGCAAACAAAAGGATTTGCTTACCCCAGTGTGCAATTTAATAGGCACAGACAAGATTTGATACATTGGTCATTGATTTGCCCTGTCCTGAATGTCAAAGAAATGCTATTGTGGGTAGCTTTGTGACATAAAAGCCAATAAATAAAAACACAAGTGATATTTATGATGACTTGGATAAGTTACGTATTAACTAAGTGGGTCTTCTGAAATGATTTTGTGTTAAAAAATCCTTCAATCAGATTCTCTAAGAAGTTTAGGACTACTTTGTATACTGTTTATAGAAAATAATAAATCTTTAAAATGCGGAGGGTGGGACTTTGGCTTCCAAGAGCCAAGATGGCAGGGTAAGAAATAAGTCTCTAAGGAAGTAAGTTGTTCTTATCCTCCCTTATCAAAATCTGAAAGCCCAGAAAATATTACCCCAGGAAAAACCCTGGAACAGCTGAACTAGAAGAAATATGGGGTGCAGCAGTCCAGTAGCCCTGGTAACTTGAAGGATTAATAGGAAAGGCCTCTCTTGCCCTGCAGGAAGGGAGACAGTACAGAATGGGAGGTGTCCTAGTAAGCTAGCAGAAAACTCCACCTCAGCATATCAGGGAGAGATCCTGAAAGCCAGGTGGTGGAGCAGGCAAACACCAATACCTGAACCCCTGAGTGCCTCAGTGAGGGTGGGGGAACTGGTGGAAACCAGTTCAGAAAACCACCAGGTGCCTCGGCATTTTACAGCAGTCTCCCAGTGCCTCAGCAAAACTCTGTGAAGTGCTATAAGGGGCCCCAGGCAGAGAAACATCCTGCAACATTCATCTGAAAGCAACTGAAGAAAACAAAAAAAAGGCAAAGCAGGCAACCTCCAGGGGCCAGACTACCCAATCCTACCCCTAGAGTTCCAGCATTGCTGATTCCAGCCCAACACCAGGTAAGCTGCCAGAATCCTACAGCCTCCAACTGCCAACATTGGAGGCCCCAGCACACAAAGCCATTGACCAGGCCCAAGGATTCCCACACAAGAAGCTTAGGTCAGTTCCCCAGCAGGAGAGCTCAATCTCTTTAAAGACCAGGAAATAAGCAAACACCATGAGCAAAAAGAAACTACAATAGATTCCTATTATGAGAACAGTGAAGATAAAGGCAGAAATTCTGAAGAGGACAACATTGTCAACAAACCCACATCTGGAACCCTAAAAGGGAATATGAACTAGTCTGAAGCCCAAGCATTCTTAGAAGAGCTCAAGAAGGATTTTAAAAGTCAAATTAAAGAGGGAGAAGAAAAAATGGTAAAAGAAATGAGAGGTATGCAAGAGAGAGTCAATAGCTTGGAAAAGTAAGGACACAAATTAATTGTAGAAAACAAGTTCTTAAAAATACAATTAAAAGTACACCAAAGAAAACAAGTCCCTAAAAAATACAATTGGTGAACTGGAAAAAAAGTGCACTGAAGAAAACAAGTCCCTAAAAAATACAATTGGCCAAATGGGGAAGTGGGTACAAAATCTAATAGAAGAAAACAATTTGTAAAAAATTGGAATTGGGCAATGGAAGCTAATGACTCTATGAGAGAGCAAGAATCAGTCAAATAGAAAACAAAAGAATGAAAAAATAGATGAAAACATAAAATACTTCATTGGTAAAACAACTGACCTGTAAAATCAATCCAGGAGAGACAATTTAAAAATTATTGGTCTACCTGAAAATCACAATGAAAAAAAAAGAGCCTAAACTGTATCTTTCAGGAAATCATAAAGGAAAACTACCCTGAGATCCTATAACCAAAGGGTAAAATAGCCATAGAAAGAATCCACCAGTCACCTCTTGAAAGAGATCCCAAGTTGAAAACACCAAGGAATATAGTAGCCAAATTCCAAAATTACCAGGCCAAAGAGAAAATACTGCAAGGGGTCAGAAAGAAACAATTTAAATATCATGAAACCACAGTCAGGATTACACAGGACCTTGCAGCTTCTACATTAAAAGACTGTAGGACATGGAACATGATATTCTGTAAGACAAAGAGCTTGGATTACAACCAAGGATCAACTACCAGCAAAAATGAGCATGATCTTTCAGGGGAAGAGATGGATATTCAATGAAATAGGGGAATTCCAAATCTGCCTGATAAAAAAGACCAGAACTCAACAGAAAATTTGTCATCAAATACAAGACTCAAGATAGACATAAAAAGGTAAACAGGACAGAAAGATGCAACATGTTGTTAGTAAGGGCAAACTGTTTACATTCCTATAAGGGAAGACGACACTTGTAACTCTTGAGAACTGTATTGTTATTACACCATTTTAAAGTGGTATAAATGAAGGGGATGGATATAAGTTGACTTTGATGTAATGAGAAAAAAAAATCTAATCAAGTGGGTTAAATGGATCCAAGTAAATGAATTAATCTGATGTAACCAAGAAAATGTACTGAGAGAAAAAGAAAGGAGGAGGCAGGCAAGGGTAAATTACATTACAGGAAAAGGCACAAAAACCTATTACAGCAGAGGGAAAGAAGGAAGGGAAATGAGCATTGTTTGAACCTTACTCTCATCAGATTTGGCTCAAGAAGGGAATAACATAATCAGTTAGGTATAGAAATCTAACTTGCCCTGTAGGCAGTGGAGGGAAAAGGGGAAAGAAAAGGGAGGGGGGATAGAAGGGAGGAAAGAAGTAGTAAGTGTAAAGGGGAAGAAAAGGGAAGAGGATAATAGAAGGGAAGTGGGACTGAAGGAGGCGGTGGTCAAAGGCAAAACACTAATGAGGAGGGAAAAGGAGAAAGGAGAAAAAAAAAGCATAAATGGGGTGGGGAGGAAGGATGGAGAGAAAGACACAGATAGTAATCATAACTGTGAATGTGAATGGGATGAACTCTCTCATAAAACAGAAGTGGATAGCAGAATGAATTAAAAATCATAACCCTACAATATGTTGTTTACAGGAAACACATTTTTAAAAGAGCGACACACACAAGGTAAAGGTAAAAGGCTGGAGCAGAATATATTATATACCTGAAGTAAAAAAAAAACAAAACAAAACAGGGGTAGCAATCCTGATCTCGGACAAAGCAAAAGCAAAAATAGATCTTATCAAAAGAGATAAGGAAGGAAACTACATCCTGCTCAAAGGCACCATAGACAATGAAGTAATATAATTAATAACATATATGCACCAAATGGTATAGCATCCAAATTCTTAGAGGAGAAGTTCAGGCAGCTACAGGAAGAAATAGACAGCAAAACTTCTAGTGGGGGACTTCAACTTCTCCCTCTCTGAACTAGATAAACTTAATGACAAAATAAGCAAGAAAGAAGTTAAAGAAGTGAATAGAATATTAGAAAAGTTAGGTAGTTAGGCATGATAGACCTCTGGAGAAAACTTAATAGAGATAGAAAGGAACACACTTTTCTTGGCTGTACATGACATATACACAAAAATTGACCATGTACTAGAGAATAAAAACCTCAAAATCCAATGCAAAAAGGCAGAAATATTAAATGCATCCTTTTAAGATCATGATGCAATAGAATTATGTGTAATAAAGGGCCATAGAAAGACAGAGTAAAAATAATTGGAAATTAAATAATCTAATCCTAAAAAATGATTGGGTCAAACAGCAAATCATAGAAACAATCAATAACTTCATTCAAGAGAATGACAATAATGAGACAACATAACAAAACTTATGGGATGCAGTGAAATCAGTTTTTAAGGGAAGTTTTATATCTCTAAATGCTTACATGAATAAAATAGAGAAAGAGGAGATCAATGAATTGGGCATAAAACTAAAAAAAAAAAAACTAGAAAAAAGAACAAATTAAAAACCCTCCATTAAACACCAAATTAGAAATATTGAAAAGCAAAGGAGAACTTAAGAAAATTGAAATTAAGAAAACCATTGAACTAATAAATAAAACTAAGAGCTGGTTTTATGAAAAAACCAAAAAAATAGATAAACCTTTGATTAATTTAATTAAAAAAAGAAAGAAGAAAACCAAATTACCAGTATAGAAAATGAAAAGGGGGATGCCACCACCAAGGAAGAGGAAATTAAAACAATAATTAGAAACTATTTTGCCCAACTGTATGGCAATAAATTTGATAATCTTAGTGAAATGGATAAATATTTACAAAAATATAAATTGCCCAGATTAACAGAAGAGGAGGTAAAATACTTAAATAGCCCCATCTCAGAAAAAGAAATTGAACAAACCATTGATGAACTCCCTAGGAAAAAAATCTCCAGGGCCAGATGGATTTACAAGTGAATTCTATCAAATATTTAAAGAACAATTAATTCCAATATTATATAAACTATTTGGGAAAATAGATGAAGAAGGAGTCTTAACAAATTCTTTTTATAATACAAATATGGTGCTGATACCTAAACTGGGAAGAGTCAAAACAGAAAAAGAAAACTATAGACCAATTTCCCTAATGTACATAGATGCAAAAATTTTAAATAAAATATTAGCAAATAGATTACAGCAACTTATCACAAGAATAGTACACTACGAACAGGTAGGATTTATACCAGGAATGCAGGGCTGGTTCAATACTAGGAAAACTATCAGCATAATTGATCATATTAACACCCAAACTAACAGAAACCACATATTCATTTCAATAGATGCAGAAAAAGCTTTTGACAAAATACAACACCCATTCCTATTAAAAACACTAAAGAGCATAGGAATAAATGAAGTCTTCCTTAAAATAACAAATAGCATCTACCTTAAACCTTCAGCAAGCATCATATGTCATGGGGACAAGCTAGAAGCATTTCCAATAAGATGGGGAGTGAAACAAGGATGTCCATTATCACCAGTGTTGTTCAATATCATACTGGAAACGTTCGCTTTAGCAATAAGAGAAGAAAAAGACATTGAAAATATTAGAATAGGCATAGAAGAAATAATGCCATCACTCTTTGCAGATGATATGATGATATACTTAGAGAATCCTAGAAAATCAAGTAAAAAAAACTACTTGAAATAATAAACAACTTTAGCAAAGTTTTGCAGGCTATAAAATAAACCCACATAAATCATTGGCATTTCTATATATTACCAACAAAGCACAACAGCAAGAGATAGAAAGAGAAATTCCGTTTAAATTTACTGTAGATATTATAAAATATTTAGGAAACAAACTTAGGAACTACATGAACACAATTACAAAACACTTTTCACACAAATAAAGTCAGATCTAAATAATTGGAAAAACATCAGTTGTTCATGGGTAGGCTGAGCTAATATAATAAAAATGACAATTCTACCTAAGCTAATTTACTTATTCAGTATCAAACTACTGAAAAACTATTTTATAGAGTTAGAAAAAATAATAACAAGATTCATTTGGAAGAACAAAAAGTCCAGAATATCAAGGGAACTAATGAAAAGAAATGCAGGGGGAGGTGGCCTTGCCATTACAAATCTTAAATTGTATTATAAAACAACAATCATCAAAACTACTTGGTACTGGCTAAGAAATAGAGTGGTAGATCAGTGGAATAGGTTAACTATGCAAAACACAATAGGCAATGACTATAGTAATCCATTATTTGATAAACTCAAAGACCCCAGCTTCTGGAATAAGAATTCACTCTTTGAAAAAAAACTGCTGGGAAAACTGGAAAAGAGTATGGCAGAAAATAGGCATAGATCAAAATCTCACACCATATACCAAAATAAAGTCAAAATATGTTCATGATTTAGATATAAAGGCTGAAACTGTAAGCAAACTGGAAGAGCAAGAATAGTTTACCTATCAAATTTACGGAGAACAGAAGAATTCATGACCAAACAAGAAATAGAAAACATTATATAATGCAAAATGGATAACTTTGATTAGATTAAGTTTTTGCACGAACAAAGACAATGCAACCAAGATCAGAAGGAAAGTAGAAAATTGGGGAAGAATTTTAACAAATAGGCTCTCTGATAAGTGCCTCATTTCTAAAATATATAGAGAATTAAGTCAAATTTATAAGAATACAAGTCATTCCTCAATTGAGAAATGGTCAAAGGATATGAACAAGCAGTTCTCAGATGAAGAAATTAAAGCCATCTATAGTCATATGAAAAAAAATGTTCTAAATCACTATTGATTAGAGAAATGCAAATCAAAACAACTCTGAGGTACCACATCATAATTATCAGATTGACCAACGTGACAAAACAGGAAAAGGATAAATGTTGGAGAAAATGTGGGAAAATTGGAACACTCATGCAATGTTGGTGGAGTTGAGAAATGATCCATCCATTTTGGAGAACAATTTGGATCTATGCCCAAAGGGCTATCAAAATGTGCCTACACTTTGACCCAGCAATAGCACTTCTAGGGCTATATCCCAGAAAGATCCTATAAATGGGAAATGGATTCATCTGTACAAAAATATTTGTAGCAGTTCTTTTTGTGGTAGCAAAAAATTGGAAATTGAGAGGATGCCCATCAATTAGGGAATGGCTGAACAAGTTGTGGTATATGAATGTAATGGAATACTATTGTGCTATAAGAAATGATGAACAGGCTGACTTCAGAAAAAACCTAGAAAGACTTGTGTGGTCTGATACTGAGTGAAGTGAGCAGAATCTGGAGAATGTTGTACACAATAACAGCCACATTGGTGAAGACTAATATTGATAGACTTAACCCTTCTCAGCAATACAAGGATCTAAGACATCTCTAAAGGCCTCATGATGGAAAATACTATCCACATCCAAAGAAAGAACTATGGGATTTGAATGCAAGTGGAAGCATACTATTTGCTATTTTTTTCTTCTGTTGTATTTTGTTTCCTCTTTCTAGTGGTTCCTCCTATTGGTTCTAATTCTTACTGACAACATCACTAATGTGAAAATATGTTTAATAGGAATGTGTATGTATAGCTCATATCAGATTGCACACCATCTTGGGGAGGGAGGTGAGGAAAGAGGGGGAGAAAAATTAAAAACTCAAGAGCTTATGGAAGTGATTGTTGATAATTCAAAATAAATTAATTTTAAAAATAAATAAAATGAGGGGGTTGGACCTGAAGATTTGTAGCTATAAATCCTCTGATCATATGAAGTAGGTAAGGACAATGGCAATGAAGTAGAAAATAGAAATCCATTGATGAAGAACAATGTGACAGAGAGGATAATGGACAGTGGTTTTTGTTTCACCTATTCTCTTGAAATGTTTAAGAAAGTACTATGGAACATGTGTCCTAGATTATATACAGGACCCATGGAAACAGGAATAGAGGCAAGTGAGTAAGGTCACTTGCTAAATTTAAATCTATATGAGTGTAAAAATGTAAACCACTTATGTATGTATGTGTGTTTACTAGGTGAGTGTTGATGCATTGTTCCTTACTAACAATCTATATTTTAATCTGATAAACTGTAATTTACTTTTAGATCTGAGATAAGTGCTCCAAGAGGCATGTTTCCCAATTAGTCACATGTAACATATGCATACATGTGTGTTTGTATGTATATATATGTGTGTGTATACACACACACATATATATATATACATACATACATACATATATTGTGTATATACACACATAGACACAGACATATATGTGTGTGTGTGTGTGTGTGTGTGTGTGTGCATATGTAGGAAGTCACTAATTACTCATCTGAATCTATTCCTCCTAAGTCCTCTAATAGTATTCTTCTCGAATAAGATATGCTAGTGCCTTTATATTCCCCTGGGCAGCTAGGTGATGAAGTGAATTATGAAGGTGATGAAGACCTGGAGTCAGGAGGAATTGAGTTCAAATCTGACCTCTGACACTTAGTAGCTGTGTGACACTGGGAAGGTCACTTAAAATCCTGTTTGCCTCAGTTTCTTCATCTGTAAAATGAGGTGGAGAAGGATAGAGCAAATCACTCCAGCATCTTTGCCAAGAAAAACCCAAATAGGGTCACCAAGAGTTGGACACAACTTACTGATTAAACAAATATATCCCCCTTGGTGTTTGGTTTGAGTATGGATTCCTGCCACCTTTGAAAAAAAGTTTCAGTTTTGTTTTACACAAACACAACAGGTCCTAACCTGGGCAAGGCTAAATAGGTATTAATGACAATAACTCCCAGAAGAAGAGTTAGACAAGTACTAAAATACTTTAGTTTCTGTATAGTTATGTTGAAGACAGCAGCCAGAAAATATGGAGTCAATCCCAATGTCTAGAAATCCACCCTGAACAACATTACAAGAACTAGGCACATTAATCGATGGGGAAAACATTACTTTATTCTGAAATAAAAATGTCCATCCTATCTCCATTTTCTTTGCCTTCTGGGTGAAAACAAAAATGTACTGTCAAGTGATATAGCTTGGTCCTTTAAGATATTCTTAAAATCTTGTTCCTTCTGGTAACATAATCCAATGGGTAAATGTATATTTTACTCTCTGATGTGGTCATCAGCTATATGCAACTCTTATTTGCTAGTCATTCTTCCCCAAGGAAAGAAAGGTATTAAAGGAAAATCTTTTTAAGAGTGGCTTTGTTAGAGTGGATGGAAGGTTCTCAAATGGGAGGAAAGAAGAAATGCAGGAAGAAAGCTAACTAGAAAATACTTCTAAAGACACAGAAAGTCAAATGGATGGTAAGAGGATCTGAGGATTTCGTGTTGAGAATGAACTTATAGATCATCTAAAACAGCCTCCTCATTTTACAAATGAGGAAATGGAGCCCAGGAAATGAAGTGACTTGCCCAAGGTCACACAGGGAGTAAGTCAACAGTATTCAAAGTCAAGTTTTCTGACTCCAAATCTAGTATTTTTTTTCTATCATGTCACACATAACCACCTCAGAACATGTCTTAAAGGATAAAAAAGAAGAGAAAGACACTCTGCACCACTGGAATTCCATAATAGGCAGGAAATTAAAATAAGGTAAATTTGAAACTTTCACAAATAAAGTAGTGACCCCTTTTAAAATCAGTCAGTGATTAGTTTTTATTTAGTATTTACCATATGCAAAATCCTGTGAATGAAAATACAAGTAGAAAGAAAAAAACCAAACTTTGGCCATTAAGAAGTTTATATTCTAATGGGGGAAAATAGCACAGTGAGTAGAGTGCCAGGCCAAGAGTCAAGAAGATTCATTTTCATGAGTTCAAATATGGCCGTAGATATTTAATAGCTGTGTGACCCTGGGCAAGTCACTTAACTCTGTTTGTCTCAGTTTCCCCATCCATAAAATGAGCTGGAGAAGGAAATGGCAAACCACTTCAGTATCTTGGCCAAGAAAATCCTGAATGGAGTCACAAATAGACATGACTGAAATGACTCAACAACAATAACACATAAAAGGAAACTGAAAATTTCTGTATGTGTATGGGGTGGAGGCAGGGAAGGGCAAAGGTGCCTGACCCAGGGTCATGCAGGAGGAAGTTCTCAGTGCATCCTGGAGAATAGATGTACCTGGACTGGCTGCTATCCTTAAATGAAGGCTCTAGGGGAGCCATCCAATCAGAGAGAAGCTGCAGGGGCAGAAGATAGTTATAATGAATTTGAGGGCTAGATTGGGGCTTCACAGTATGAAGAGCTGGAACATGGTAGAGGAGGTCCTGAGTGCAGCCTGAACAGGAATAATGACAAAGGGGAGTATATAAGCACTTACCAAATATAAAGAATCTTGTAAGAGCCCCAAGGCAGAATAAAAATTTTCTCCAAATTATTGATAGGAAAAATTCACATTAAAACATTTCACCACTCACCCAGAAAATTGATAAAGATTCAAAAAATGTTAGTAAGCAAGTTTGGAGGGGATGTGGAAAGATAGGGACAAAATTTATGTTGTGGTGGAGCTGTGAATTAGTGCAAAAATTCTTTCAAAAGTGGAGTTATACTAAAAAGTGACTAAATTGTCCATATTTTTGATAAAGTGATTCCACTGCTAGGCATATACTCTGAGGGGATCAAAGACAGAAAGGTCAACATACAACAAAATAATTATAGCAGTATTTTCTGTTGTAGCCAAGAATTGGCTAAGTATATGCCTATCTGTTTAGAAGACAGTTGATTGTGTAGCACATGAAAGTCATGGGATATTACTAGACCTTAAGAAATCATGAATAGGAACTGGGAAAGGAATAAGGAGAAGTGTTACAGGAACTGATGCAAAATGAAGTAAGTAGAACCAGGAAATCAATATGCTTATTGACAACATGAATGTAAATGGAAAGAACTGCATAGTCACAAATCAAAACTGAATGCCATCATTACAAAGGCCAAGTTTGGCCTTGAAAATATATGAGAAGGCTCTTCCTGACCTTCTTTGTAGAAGTGGTGAGAGATAAAATGGATGTGGAAAACTATGAAGTCAGAATTGATTCACTTCTTGGTTAATTTTACTGAATTGATTCCCTTCCCCCTTTCTTTTCTTTTAAATCATTTTTTTTAATAAGGGGTAGCATTCTGGGTGAGGAATAGCAAACAGACAGACATATTGAAGGATAAAAATGATATAAAATCAAAAGGTAGCAATATTTCTGAAAAGTTACCTTTATTATTTATTTTGTGGGTGTGGTTATATGAGTTCATATGTATACCTGTTTAAATACATGTTAGGAAAAATACTACTAATAGACATTTGCCATCCTAGAAAAAGCCAGCACATTTGGAATATGTGTCTTTTAAAAAAATGTTTAACATCTTTAAGTTTAACATTTTTAATCACTTTGCCAAGGAGTTAAGCAGAAAACTTCTATGTGAAACAAAAAAATTTCATGGTCATTCCCAAACTCAATACATTGATATACTGCTACTTAAAAAAGTGATTACAGTTTGAGTGAGTTAGAAAGCATGATCATTTCACTTAAAAGAAAATCTCTGAGTGTATGTTGGGAACAGAGAAGACTTGAAAATAATAATTACTTGTAAAGAATCAATAATTCAGTTAATAGAGCAGTAAAGCTAGTTAAGCAAGTGGATGTCTTATTTTATATAACACTAATAGAAAAAAATACACCATACAATAATCAAATAATTGGTAATGACAACCAATGAACCCAACAGTTTTTTTCCCAAGCAGGAGTCATAATTCCCCATGAATAAATATTCATTTTATATAATGCAAAAAGTATAAGCAAAAGTATCATTCTTTTTTCTTTATGCTGTCTAATAACTTCATAGCATCATAACTTTTTTTTCTATTTCTCTTTAAATGTTTTACTTATGTTTTTGTATGAATATATCTGGCATAGGGAGAAAAATATATTTTGTCTGGTCACCTAGGGGTCACAATAATTAGGAAAACAGGGATGCATGATATGTAGGGCAAGAAAGCATCGACTATTGTCAATAACCTCAAGGAAGGTCTCTCTCTGTGTCTCTGTCTCTGTCTTCTGTTTCTCTTTGTCTCTGTCTTTAGGTCTCTATCTCTCTGTTTCTGTTTCTTTTTTTCTCTTTCCATCTCTCTCTCTCTCTCTTTCTCTCACTCTGTCTGTCACTCTCTCTTTTTCTTAAGATTGACTAAGGAAAAAGCAGGGAGAGCCTAGAAATCTGGAATGTTATTTAAGTTGTTTTGTTATGTTGTTTTGGCAGGATAGTGTTTTCATAGGCTGGAAAAGCAAGACACTCTGGTCAGATCTTTCTGGTAGAGTAATGTGCTGGTTAGGAATCTAAGAACCTGGGTGAATTTCCTTGTGTTATGTATGATGCCTGGCTTGTGCATCAGGATGTGCTACAAGCTGCTTTGAGATCTAAGGCAAAGGATAAAGCAAAAAGTTGCACAGAAATGATTCTGTGCCCTAAGGTCAGCAATAGATGCATCCTTGATAATACCATCTGAGCCCTACCCCATTTTCTTAGTATTGTTTGTGTCAAGGTTACATCAGCAATCAGGCTAAAAAAGTAGTTTTCTCTGAAAAGCCTGCCAATGTTTATTAGCTAAAGGGCAAACATGCTTCTTTTTCTATACTTTCTCTTTTTATTTATATGTGGACCTTTCAGAAAATTTCCAAGCACCATAAAAATTGTGCATGGTATCTAACATTTATTTACCCTTTCCTGGATGTTTCAAAAACACATTATTTCTAGATATTGACAGAAAGATATGGATAAAAATACATATACTTAATAGCCACTTCTGTAAATTTTGAAATTTTTTTATCCATTTTATATGGAATTTTAGGAGTTCAAAGTAATGTAGTTGTACTTTGCCACTGTCATTTTGTCTAGTGCTTAGTGGAGACTGCCAACATGTATCTCTAATTACCCGTGTATTATTTTTCTTAGGCTACTTGATACATGCTTTATTTATAATATTTTGGCTCATGTGAAAATGTTGGGAAATGTAATATTTTAGGGGGGCAAAAAGTTTTCAAGGGTTTTTTATTTGTTTTTATAGCATTTCCAAATAAATGCATTTTGATGATATGTTTTATTTTCTTCCAAATTATGAGTATGGAACTCTGTAAATATTTTTCAGTGTTACTTTGTTACTCTGTGTCTCTTCTTATATCTTTAAGAATACCTTTTTCCTATGGCTTATTTAATGAATTCAGGGATTCAACCAAATTTATAGATATTGAAACCCAGCATGTGAATTTCAATGCAGAAAAATCACCCTCTCTTACCAAAAATGAAAGAAGGGCCGACTGTGACATTTTTACTAACTGCAGAACACAGAGACAGTGACAAGCTCCCTTTACAATGCTACAGGAAGGTGATTTGGAAAGCAAAGTCTGCTTGGGGGTGTTGGGGGTGGAATCCCCCAAAGTGTCTGCATAACTTCTACAAGTATGAGTCTCTGTTATTACAAATGCTGCCAAGCAGCCCATTCCAGATAAAGAATGGGAAGATGGAGAGAGACTGAGAATTTCTGCAGTGGTTCCAGTAGTTGGAAGGGTTAAGAGTAGTGGAGGTGTTTAATGTTTAGTGAATGAAGGGTATGGTGGGGTTTTGTATCATACATGGCTTGCTATTGGCTGTTGTGGCAAGCATAGCATGCAAGCTGTCTTGGAATTTGTTGATCCCTCACCTTTATGCTTTATTTCCTATGCCTCTACGAGTTTGGGAATCCTACTTTGGAGACTACTGGCCTAGAGTAGGATTGGTGGCTCATTGAGCTAAATGGAGGAAACATGACTATCACTACACTTTCTAATTCACAGGGACAATGCCTAAAATCAGAAAGATGAATGAAGAAGTCCTGAAGATGTTGTGTTTAGTAAGCCCTACTTATTGATTTAACTTTCTTCAGATTTCTTCATTGTTGATCTATATATTTCCTAACTGGACCCCAATTTAATTCAAACTCTTCTTGAAAGTCTAATGCTCCTAGTGGGTAGTAGTGTTGAGTGGAATGGGGCGTATACCACACATTAGCCCTGTGGGATGTGTGTGTGTGTGTGTGTTTGTGTGTGTGTATGTTAAAGGAACCAAATATCCAGCAAGATTAGTAACAGCTACTACTGCTTAAGTGATACCAAGGTGCCTTCAGGCAAAAATGATGACAACTCTCATATCATATGACTTTTATTCTTATCTTCTTTATAAGATTTTATCTCTGCATTCAAAGGGGAAAGTCTGGTATAATAAGTCTCTAAGACATACTCAGATCACCTAAGATGGAAAACCCTATGAAGGAGGTATTAGAGACCTGCTTCTGACAGAAGATAGCGTGCATTACCTTACCAAGTGGGTAAGGGCAGTCACTTTACATTGGCATCTGGAGAAGACTGCTTCATTAAAGCTGTAACTTTAGACAGTTTCTCTCTCTTTCCCTTTCTCTCTCTTTCTGTGTCTGTGTCTGTCTCTGTTTCACTCTCTCTCTTTTTCTCTCTGTCTCTCTGTCTCTGTCTCTGTCTCTCTGTCTCTCTGTCTCTCTGTCTCTCTGTCTCTCTGTCTCTCTGTCTCTCTCTCTCTCTCTCTCTCTCTCTCTCTCTCTCTGTCTCTCTCTCTCTATCCATAGGTAAAAGTCCAGGTGAGGAATGTGGAAGAGTCACATTCGCATTCATTTAAGCCCTGTAGCCTCAAGAAAAGGGCTTGGGATTTAGGTCTTTCATTTGTCCTCTTCAGTTCAAGGTTTAAGGAATAGAGACACTGGACCTGGAAACTTCAGCCATATGACTTTGGAGCCAGGGTTCATAGACATATGCTAACATACACTACGAACAGTGAAAGCAAGCATAGAGCTCTGGTAGTGAGTTCATTTCTTCTCTTACCATCTGTAATCTATAAAGAGAGAGTAAGGAGCAAAGAGAGGAAAAAGTATAAGAACAGGATGGGAGAAAATATCTAATCAGCTACCATATCTATGAATGTGAATGGGATGAACTAACTTAAAAAATGAAAGAATAAAAAGTAGACTGGATTAGAAAGTAGAATCCAACAATTGCTTGCTTAAAAGAAACTCATTGAAACATAAAGATTCACATAAAGTTCAAATAATGGTCCAGTGCAAAAGTTATTATGCTTCAGATGAACTCAAAGAAGAAGAGTTGGTCATTATGATCACAGACAATCAACCACAAAAATAGACTTGAATCAAAGTGTTAAAAAAAGAAACTACATTAAGCCAAAAAATGAAGTACAGAAATAGACATTAAAATTAATTGAAGACTAAATAACTTAAAACTAAAGAATTGTTAGTTAATTGAAAAAAGCAAAATAAGCCTAATTACAAAATCAAAGCATTTCAAACTTAGAAGGTATTTCACTGGTCATTGAATTCAGTACATATCAAATAATATGTGCACTAATTGTTGTTATTGTTGTTGAGTCGTTTCAGTCATGCTTGACTCTTTGTGATCCCATTTGGGGTTTTCTTGGCAAAGATATAGGAATGGTTTACCATAATTCACAGCATATACCAAAATTCAATGGATGTATGACCAATATTAAAAATCACATAATAAAAAAAATAGAAGAGCAAGTAATACCTTACCAATCAGGTCTAGGGATATTGAAAGACTCAACCAAATAAAGTAGAGAGAGGACCACAAAGATTAAATGATCAATTTTAATTACATAAAGTTAAAAAGTTTTCACATATACATATGCATCCACAACCCAATGCAGCTAAAATCAGAAGGGAAGAATGTAACTGGGAAAAAAATATTTACAGAAAATTTCTCTGATAAAGGTCTTTTTTAAAAAGATGTATAAGGAAAAGTTTTGCATTTAGAAAAGATATTCCCCAATTGCTAAATGGTCCAAAGACATGAATAAGCCATTCTCAAGGGGGAAAAAAGCTGTTAATAGTCATATGAAAAAATTCTTAAAATTAATAATAATTAGTGAAGCACAAAGTAAAACAGTTCTGTGATCCTACCTGATACCCATTGGATTGGCAATTGTGACAAAAAAAAATGGAAGGTGTTGGTGGGGGTTGTCAGGAAGATGGAAAATTTATGCATTGTTAATGGTGCTATGAATTAGTCCAGCCATTCCGGAAAGAAATTTGTAGCTATGCCCCAGTTACTGAACTGTAACTACCCTTTAAATCTAGAAGTAAAACTACTAATGCTATCCCCCAAGACAGACCTGCACAACTTGGCAGTAGGTAGGGGCCAAAATTAAAACAGGCTAAACTTCTTTGGGCCACTGATAGGTTTTTAGTGGCTCACTTTCCAAGTAGAGTACTTAATGATTAAGCTAATTTGCAAATAAACCTTATTAAAATAGGGAAATTTCAATTAATATCAATTAATTGCACTTATTACTTAAGATTTTTATATATCATGAAATCACATTAATGTTAAAATTGCTTTGCTAAACAGTACAAGTTTCAATACATTTTTCAGGTTTTCTTACTGTTTATATTTAGTGAATGGGATGTATTACACTTCTTGTCAGCCATCAGTTTATCATACTCCAGATTCATATTTGAAATCAATTTCTTTAGAAATCTGAAAACTAACCTAAGTAGCCACATCATTTTCTGAGTTTACTTTCTTGAAAAAATCATTCTTCCCCACTGAGATTTTTCGACAATTTGAATGCTTTAATTTGTTTTCATTGGTGTCCAATTCACTTAAGTCAGGATGTTTTGATTTGAAATGGCAACGAAGATTGTATTCCTTTGGAACAGCTATTACTTCTTGGCAAACAAGGCACAATATTTTGTCTCTCATGTAAGTAAAGAAGTATATATTTGTCCACCCTGGATTAAACATTCTACGTTCTGATTAAATATTCTTTTAATCACCCATTTTACAAAGTCACCCCAAAAATTTTAATGTTAGAACCAAAAAATATCTACAGCAACTGCTCATGTACAAAGAAATACTAAACTGAGTGCCTGACCTTGGAGAGAGTACCACTCATGTAACTTGGAGGGCAGCCATGCAGCAAGGGAAGGGAAGAAGCCCTCACATTGTTGCTGCTCATCGCAGAGCAGGTGTCAGTTGCATTGGCACGTGGCTGCACTCACTTTGTCCCTGTTCAATTCTAGTAATGACTGAAAACACAGCAAAAAGATATGACTCTCCCTCCTCTCAGACTAGAGACAGACTGAAGATGGCTATTGGCCATGGGTTACATGAAAAATGGGAGAGAGTGAGCCATGGCAACCCACCACCAAATTACATGATGGGCTTAATAGTAATTAGTGGAATGTGAGTTAAGTGGGGCACAGACAAAGCACTTGTTACATCTTTACTTTCTTTTCATCCTCTACATTTTTCATGGGCCACACAAAATCTTTTGGCAGGCTGCAAGTGACGTGCAGGCTATATGTTATACAGGCCTGCCCCAAGATATCAAAGAAAAAGAAAAGAAGTTATATGCACAGAAATATTTATAGCACAAAAAATAGAAACTAATGGATTGCATACTTATTGGAGGATGAAAAATAAACTATGGCTTTTGAATATAATATGGCTTCTGATTATCCTATTGCTCTATAAGAAATGACAAAAAGGGATAGTTTTAGAAAAAAAAAACATGGGAAAACTTTTTTTGAAATGATGAAGACTGAAGTGAACAGAACCAGAAAGATAATTTGTATAATAACAATAATACATAAAGACAAATAACTTTGTGAGACTTAAGAACTATGATCAAATGAATAAGCATGACTCTAAAGAGTCAAAAATTAAGAATGCTACTCACATTCTGATAGATAAGTGAAGGACACAAGATGAAGAATGAAACATACATTTTTGATATGTGTAATATGAGAATTTAATTTCCTTGCCTATCTATAGTTATTACAAGGCTTTTGTTTCTGTTTTTGTTGCTGTTGCAGTTAAAGTTGTTTTCTTTCCTAATATGGGGTGGGGGAGTGTGGGAGAGAGAAAATAAATGCTTGTTGATTGAAACTTTTTTAAATAAATGCATATTAGTCAACTTCAATTGATGTCTCACTGCATCAAAGAAATATTTCTATTCCTCCTTAACAGATGCTCTACATGAGTTCCCACATAAGATATTTCTAATCTTCTTTTCTGTCCTTACACCTTCCATAACTCTCCTTTTCCCCACCTTCCATCAACCCCTAGGTAAACATTTCACCTCATACTTTACTCAGAAAATGGAGGACAGATTTCCTTTCCATTATATCCCACTTTTATAGAGGTGATAAAAAGTTTGCTGTTCACTTCAACTCCTCATTTAGTCAGAGTGGTGATAGACTCAAGGTACAGAATTAAATAATAACAATTATTATTATTAGATTTGAACAGTGTGGTAATTTGTTCTGCTTGGTATTGCTAAGGTTTTTTTGTGATAGGATATAGGAGGGAAACAAATTTATTTTTATTAATTGAATAAAATATTAAAATATCTCAGTCCTTCTATGTGGGAGGGGAACTGGGAGCAATGGGTAGACTTTACAAAGGCAGACAAAGGCTTGATTTAAGGGAAAACTTTATAATTGGAGCTATTTAAAAGTGGAATAGATTTGTTCCTAAAGTTGTGGCTATTTCTCTATTACAAATTTTTAAACAGAATATAATTGACATCTTTTTTTAAGTATCTCCTCTCCTCCCATCCATTAGATAAATGCCTTGATGTTAGGACTATTTTGTTTTGCTATTGTATACCCAGATTCTAGTGGAACTTATGAGGTGCTCAAAATTCTTGTTTGCCTTTTTGGTTAGGGAATTTTTCTAAAGGTATGTATTGGACTTGATGGCCACTGAGGTACTTTCCAAGTATGAGACACTTTAATTTTGTAATTTTGTGATTAGACTGATTTTTCTTGTCTTTCGAGGAGAACCAAGACCAATGGGGTGGAAACTGTAAAGAGGCAGATGAATACTGAGATGGAGCCAACAATGGGATGTGTCCTCTTTGGCAGAAGTGCTCAAAGATAAATTGAGTTACTAGCAGGGATGCTTTAGCAGTGATTATGCATTGGAGAAGTTGACAAAGATAGCCTTTAGTGTTCCTACCCACTCATAATTAATGAGGATTCCATGGTATAAAAAAGAGAAGGAAATACATGTTTTTTTTTTAAATAGGAAAGAATAATGTTTAATTACCTTCTTTCTTATTTGTCTATTTAGGAGAGATAAAGTCTCCTTCTCTTCTGTCACCATAGTTTCTTTTTTTCCCATGTCTGTCATAGACCAGGGAATGCAAATAGTTTTATGATTCCCCTAAATCTGAACTTGCCTGATTCAAAAGAACTTAGGCTCCATGGGGCTGGAGGTTGCCTTTTATAGCTTTGTGGCCCAGAAAAAGGTGTCAGGAGTTTTAAATTGCTAACAAACTGCTGAACACTGTCATTTATGTTGTAGAGTACTATTTCAACAAACTAAACCTGCTGTGAATTTGTAACTCATAATACTGAACAGGACGCTTCAAGATTTTTCAATAGATCAGCCTGAAACAGAGTCAGGTCTATTCAGGATATTTAATGGGACACTTGCCTATTCATTACACAATATGAAAAATTAAGATTGCCCCTGTAATAATGCTATCTATCTGTCTGTCTATCTATCTATCTATCTATCTATCTATCTATCTATCTATCTATCTATCTA
>NW_020954585.1:27170934-27256485 GCF_900497805.2 Vombatus ursinus
CTATCTATCTATCTATCTATCTATCTATCTATCTATCTATCTATCTAAAATGAGGGAAAGGAGATAAAGACAAGAAAACAAACTTGCAAAGTGAAAAGAAAGGAAAATAAATGGTTAGATTAATAAATTTTTTTTTTGGTTTGTGTGGTTTAGTGTGTTTTCCCATAAGATATTCTACAGGCCTGTTCAAGGAAGTGGGGTGTCAGAAAATGGTTCTATTGGGAATTGATTTTATAGCTTCTTCGTTTTACAGTTGAGTATGTGTGTTTATGTTTTTGAGCTTAGATTTAATGTAGGGAAACAAGTTCCTGAATATCAGAGCAGAAGCAAAAAAAAAAAATCCTCTACCAAAGCAAACCTATCATTGATTCAGGATTTGTCCCAAAGAAAAAATAGGCTAATGTCTAAGTCATAAAGAACAGCTTTGGATCAAGGAATTATATCATCTATATGACAAGTACACACATAAGAAAAATACAAGGTAGAATATGATAAAGGCAGAGGAAAAATCCATGTAAAATTATACAATAAAATTGGAAGAGAATCAGAACACTTTCAGGGAGATGAAGGGAGGCTTCATGGATGAGATAATCACTAACCTGGGCCTTGAGGAAGACATGTATTTCAATAGGCAGAAATAACTAGAAAAATAATTGTGGCATAAGAGATAGCTTGTATGACACTCAGAGGTGAGAGATTCAAGATGAAACTGGGAAATAACTTGGTTGGATTATATAGACATGAATGGAATTCAAATCAACAATTTCTTTAATGAATATTATATGAAAAACTGTAGTCAGTGCTGGGCATACAAGGAAAAAATGGTATCTTGGCTACAAGGAAGTTACATTCTTCTGGGAACATACATATAGACAAATAAACATACTATAAGAAAAGGGAGGAGATTCTATACCTTCTATCTCAATTAATCAGAGTCAGGATATAGTAAAGTTTATTTCCCTCCAGTTACATTGCTTGGATTCATCTCCACCATCCTCATGCTCTACCAGGAAAAGCTCATTACCAAAAAACTCATCATCATGGAGACATATCACCTTTGACACTGACTTCAGTACCCTTATTTGCCTCTGCCCCTCTGATTGGAGGGCAGGAGGGAGGAGCAAAACAATCTTCCCAGATCCCCATTTAAAGAGGGATCAGCAGCCCAGTCAACTCTTTATTCCTTACCAGCTATACTGCTTGGATTCAAGTCCACAATCATCATGCCCTTGCTCTGGGTAACTTCTCACCCTCCCTGCCCCTACCCCAGCTTCTTAGTTTTCTTTTGCTTCTTGTCTTCTCCCCACCATTAGATTGCTATCTCCTTGAGCACTGAGATTGTCATACTTTTTCTTAAATTTATCCTCACCCTAGCACAGTTCCTAGAAAATAGTAGGCACTTAATAAATGTGTATTGTGTTATATTATATAAACAAGATATTGCTTACCGTTCTCTCTTTCTATTAACTGTGAACCATTTTGATTAGGTAAAAAAGGGAACAGTTGCTTGGCTAACCAAACAAGATAATGATATCTTTGGAGACTTTAAGTAGTTGGAAAGATTTCAGTAGGGAACCAATTTAGTTTGAACACCATTTAAATGGTGGACTAGCCTAGGGATGGAAAGTTTCAGGTCAGAGGATTCCAGCTTAAGTCAAGCGCCTGAGAGGGAACCATTCTTGTTGTGTGGTGCGTAGTAGGGGTGGGAGAAGTAAGATGAAGAAGAGAATGTCTTTCTCCTCTACAATGCACATTGACATTGTCCTCAGAGAGACTGGACCAGTAGGTGACAATACATGCAGTAAAGAGCAATAGTCAGCCAAATAAAGGTAATTTTAAGGAGCATGACTTATCAAGCCTAGAGAGTCATGCCATCTATGAACTTTAGGAAGGTGCCAACCCTCAAAGGCTAGCAAAGGGCTGCAACGAAGGGAAACTTTATGATGACTCTACAAAGGGAGAAAGGGATTTTCAGTGACCAAGAGTTGTGTTAACTTTTTGCCATATGCCTACCTCATGACATCTTTATTTTATTCCTTCTTTCCCCAAGATTCTGTTGCAAGTAAAAAAAAAATTGAGAGATAGTTTCTGGGTAAATTATAATCAATTTTATCAACCACTACTGGCAAGGAGGTTAATAAAAAGGCTAGTTTGTCCTCTTGATGACCAAAGTGGACTAACTTATGAAACCTCCAATTCTTGTGAAGCCTTTGGAAAAGGGGGTGTGCCTGAGGGTGGAAATCAACTCTGATTGGTTAATAAGTAATGACAAGAATGAATATTCTTGTAATATGAGGTGGGCTTATTCTAATAAGGGGCTAGGGGAACTTGGCTCTGATGACTCAGTTTTGGTCAAAGAAAATTATCTATATCCATATCAACCATCTGACGAAAGGGAGAATCCATATTTTCTCAAACTTGTCTGAGTAAAATCCAACCCGCGGAGATCTGAGTTCTCCCTCTCTCAGTATTAGCCTTGCATTTCAAAGACGGCCTAAGTAACATATAGTGGCTGGTTTCTGAATGAGGAAGTAGAGAAGGGGAAAAACCTTGATCCAAATTGAATAACTAGATAATAAAAGAGAGAAATAATCATTTCAGTCCATTTGTGTGTTTGTGGGATAATATATCCCATCTTGAGGTGAATATTTTTGTGCCAACTGTTTTTACTATACCAGCTTAGTAAACGTCTTTGCTAAAAAAAAATAATAAATAAATAAACAAACAAACAAACAAATAAATAAATAAAAGCCAATAAAGTCTATCAGTAGAAAGTACACTGGTGGAGGCTTAAAAGTGACAGTACTAGGAACCCTATGCCCTAACAAAAGGATGCAGGTTCTTTCCAGGATTCAATTCCAGGATCGACTTTCTCTAAAACATAACAAAGTTGACCCTAGGACTTGATTGACCTTTGCTTTCCTCGATGCAACTTCTTGTTTACCTAAGAATAAACATGTTATACTCATGTATTCATATGTATTCATGGTGAACATAGAAGACTGCATGAATCTCCACATCCTGTTGTGCTCACTAAACATATTTCCATATGGAGACAAGGAGAGGGATGCATCTAGAGAAACTGAATGCCACTGTATTCTTGCATATCCTTGCTATAGTTGGGCAAAGTACACCTCCTTCTGCTAAATTTCAGTGATTCTCAAGAGCCTTATTTCATCCCAACATCAAATTTAAACTGGTTTTCAGGTTATACCTACCACTAACACCCCTAAGAACCCCGAGAGAGAGGTATATTGCCCTCTGGGGAACGCAACTTGTGAGAATTCAATTAGGGGAGTAGCATCTCATGTCTATGCCCACACACAGTGAGACAGAGTGTGCTAAGACTGGGAAATGAGAGAGGTGAATATTATTAGGGGCACTAATTCACTGTTGGTGGAACTGTGAACTGATCCAACCATTTTGGAGGGCAGTCTGGAATTATGCCCAAAATAGTTCTTAAACTGCCTATATCCTTTGACCTAGCAATACCACTACTAGGCATGTTTGTTAAGATGATTAGGAAAAAAGGAAAGGAACCTTCATGTTCTAAAAATATTTGTATCAGCTCTCTTTGTGATGGCAAAGAACTGGAAATTACACAGATGCCTGTCAATTGGGAAATGGCTGAACAAGTTGTGGTATATGATTGTGATGGAATACTACTTTGCTATAAGAAATTATGAGCTTGATGATCTGAGAAAAAACATGGATGGACTTGCATGAAATAATGAAGAGAGAAATAAGCAGAACCAAGAGAACATTGTATACAGTAACAACAATATTGTTTTAGGAACAACTTGAGTGACTAAGTCATTTTGACTATTATAAATACCCAAATACCCACAAAGGATATATGAAGGAAGAGGCTATCTGCATACAGAGAAAAAAACTGATAGAGGTATATATAGAATGATTTTACATATATACATGTACATATTTGTGTCTAATGGTGGCCATCACTATGGTGGGGGGAAGGGAAAAAAAGAAAACCAAGAAAGTTAGGTGATAACTTTATTATATATTTTAAAAGAATAGCAAGTAGTACATAATAGATTTGCAGTTTCATGTATAATCTTTTTTTCTCTATTCTATGTTATGGAAATACTTGTTTTATTAAATTCAGAATAAAATCAATAACACTTAAGAAAAGAAATGAGAAAGGGCTTTATGAGATTGGAGTTTAGTCAGTGGCCCAGTTCATTAGTTTTAAGCCAGAATTTTCATACATGGAATAGGTATATAGTAGTTCATTTTTTACTCTTTTCCTCTACCTATTTCTAGTTAGTTGTGAAGATCTGCAGATTTCACTTCTGCAAATGAAATCTTTTACTTCTGCATTTCATATTTTACCCTTCTTTACATTCACACAACTAGCATATTAATTCAGGCCCTTACCATTTCTCACCTGGAATATTATCACCAACTGGTATTGCTGCCTTCAGCAGTCTTTCCCCTCTCTAATTCATATGTCACACAAATAATTCACTGTCCTACCCCTTTCACTTTCATGCTCACTTACCTCCAGGAGCTCCTTGTTACTGATAAGATACAATACAAACCCATCCTGATATTGAAGGGCTTCCACAATCTGAATTCTATATAACTTTATAGTCTTATTTCATAAAACTCTGTTCACATACTCTACATTCCAGCCAAATTAATCCACTAGCTATTTGCTAAACTTAATACTGCACATTGTGTCTCCATTTCCAATGTTTGGAATGTTATCTTTTTTATCCTTACCTTTTAGGAAAATTTTCTTCCTTCAAGATTTCTTTCAGTTGCCTACATCCTTGATTCTCCTCTTTGTAAGTGTTTTTTCCCCATTGATCTGTCTTGTTTTGAATTTATTTGTGTATATGTGCAGGAAAAGTTTACTCCTAGAAATGCAAGATTGTGGAGGACCTTGAATACCAGATGAAGAAGATTATTAAAAAGTCAACACCACAGTATAACTGTGAAGTAGGCCAAGTTTCATGTTGGGGGTCTTCTCACTTTCCCTTTGAACACCTTTTACCTATGGTCTGAAACACCTGATGATAATGAACCCCAGATTACTACAGTTGATGCCTAAAATTAGACCTCAAATGAAATCTCCTTGCTCACTGTTATTAACACTATAGTTTCTAACTTCTCTGTAATTTGTAGTAGACTTAACACCAAAACTTGTCCTTTTGCAATGGTAAAAGCTTGCATAGTCATAAAATGGGGTCTTAGTGCTACTATTAAGCAGCGGTGGTCATTTGGCCTAGAGCACTGAATTCATTAGAGATTCAAAATGACTTGACATAACAAGGGCAGTTTTGGTGATATGGGCTTCTCATACCACTGAGCTACTTGCTAGTTCTTCCCACAGGACATTATATTTCCAGTTTGGGTTCCTTTGTCCAGGATAACCTTCATTATGGGGATGACCTCCCACCCCACCTTCACCTCTTGAATCCTTTAAAGCTTACATTAGCTTTAAAGCTCAAGTCAAAATCACCACTTATATGAAACATTTCTTAATCTGTTAATGCTTCCCTCCTGAAAATACCTTCTATCTATCTATCTATCTATCTATCTATCTATCTATCTATCTATCTATCTATCTATCTATATTTCACATACTTATGTGTTTTTCCTCCAATAGAATGTAAACTCTTTGAGGTCACAGACAATTTCACTTTTATGTTTGTATACTCCAATGACTAGTGCATGGAAGTCCTATAATGAATGCTTATTAATCAATTGGATTGATCACTGGTCACAGTTATATACATACATATATATGTGTGTCTGTGTGTGTGCATGTCTGTATATAATTACTGCAACCCTTGATTTGTATAATGGATATAGCTATAAAAGTTTTTCTACATTAGACCTGGAAGTGGTCTTGGAGCGCATCTAGCTCATCCTTTTCATTTTAACCACAGCAACAAAAATGAGGCTATGAGAAAAGTGACATGACTTCCTCAAGGTCAACAAATCAGTTAGCGGCAGTGAATAGTCTATATTAGAGGGGTGGGGAGCCTGTGGTTTCATTTATTGTGGATCCATTCAATTTCTTATAATGAAGTAATCAAACACTCAAATCTTCATCTCCTCTCTTTATTTTCACAGCAGTATAATATTTCATAGGTATTTTTCCACTGGTCTTACTACCAGCTAAGCCCTCGGGGCTATCATCTAGGGAAGCAACTCCTGTGGAGAAGAACCAATCATCCCCACTCACTATCCATGAACTGCCACCCATAGGGCAGGCAAGTTAGCCTAGCTGAAGTAAAGGGGTTCCCAAAGGGAAACATAGGAGGTAATATGTGTCTGGTAGGTCAAACCACCACTTGACTGCTTTTTCCCTTTGGACTCTGATGTAAAAAGTTCCTGAACCATGAGCCTAGGAGCACTGAGAGTAGCAGTGCTTCATAGTCCAACTATAATTCCATGATTGCAATGTGTTGTGACCTGTTCATGGTACAATGCACCACTCCATTGCTTTTTAGGGCAGCCTCAAAACCACTTCTTCTATTTATGTAAAGAAATAACTAAGATTCAAAAGAATGATAAGATTTAAAGAATTTAAAATACAGGCCAGTGAATAAATACCCGTACCTATGCACATGTGATAAATTCTAGATTTACCAAAGTACTTGAATGGTAATAGCTACCATCTTGTTATTAAAAAAAAAAAAAAAGACAAGATCTAGGACACTCTTTGGAGTCCAGGTATTGGGGGACATTATTTTTAGTGAGCTCTTCCTACATGTTTCTGTAAAAATAAACTGCAAAAATGCCTCTCTTTGGAGCTACATCAGTTAAACAAGTAAATAAGGGCACACCTCAATGGGTCCAGATAACTCTAGAAGTGGCCTACAAGTTTTGGGTAGATCTGATGAAGAGTGTTTTAACATAGTATCTTTAACTAAATTAAAGAGATTTTCCCATGCAGCTTTCTGTGACAATGCCAACTGCCTTCCTTTCCCAGAAGATATAATATTAGGAAATCTTAAATGCTTCTACTCTTGCTGATTCACCTTTTTTTTCCTTTCACTGAATTTAAAAGTTTGGGTAAAAACCATTACTGTTTTACTTATTGCAACTGAAACAGTTTATGAAAATTAAGTTACTTAATTAGAGAGAATAGGATTTTATTAGCTCATCAATTATGTGAAATTTTTAGTTTTTATAATATATAACAATTATAAAAATTATGCTTTAAAATGACTTTTTAAAAAAGACTTTTCAAAACTCAGGTGACCAAACCATTCCTGGATATATTCTGGTATATTCTATTTCAGAGATGTCAAACACATGGGTGGCTCACAATACTTCCAAATGTGGGCCAAACCAGATTACAATGTAATTGGGAAATAGTTTAACAAAATAAATAAAAATACAATAAAACATAGATAATATGTATATGTGGTTTTCTAAGTCAATATGGAGTCTTCAAGAATCCTTATGTATGTTTCTATTTGAGTTTGATACTGCTTTTCTATTTGATTGATACCTAGTAGCTAATCTGCCATGAGGTACTTAGATGTGTCCAGTTTCTTTGTTCTATGACAAAAAGGTAGTGAAGTACATGGCACTTAAAGTTAAGAGCACTGACTTAGACTCTATTTGCAGGACCATTGGTGGTGGAAATAGTAATAATAAAATAACTAGCTTTTATATAATATTTTAGATAGCACTTTGTATGCTGATTTCATTTCATCCTTACCTTAGGAAATAGGTGTGATTGTTATCCCCAAGATACTGAGTCTGAAAGATATAGTGACTTAATTGAATTGAACTGATCATAAATTCCTTCCTTCAATAAGTATTTACTAATTATATGCTCTAAGACTGGCCACTAGGTAATGAAATGTTTGGCCAAGATGATTCAGTCATTAGAGTATAAGCTCTGTGAGGGCAGGGATTATCTTTTGATCACTTTTTCCCCCTAATGTTTAGTACAGTGCCTGCCACATAGTAGGTACATAATAAATGCTTTCTGATTAATTGATTGAGTCAAAGAAGAGGAATAGCGGTCTGCATAGGTTGAAGGAGCTTCCACACCTGTGAAATCCCAGGTCTTGTAAAGTATAAAAGATATTTATATGATTATAGATTCATGGAACTGGTACATTCATCCACAGGTTGTTCAAGAACCTCATCGTTTAGGTAAGACTATGGCTAGACAGAATTCTATTTTTTTTTTCAAGCTCTCTGAGGAAGATGGTTCCACAATTTTTTTCTTGATAATCATTTTGCTGGCCATAATTTTTTCAAAAATGGAAAGCTGCTTTTTTGTATGTAACTTGCATTATTTATTCTTCAATTTGAGTTCACTTCTTTTGGCTCTGCTTTCATGAGAGGCACAGTAAAATGGTCACTATCATCCATAAGATAACTCTTTATGTATATGAAAACAACTGGGTCAACTTTCGACTTTCTTTTGTCTAGGTAAGATAACTTTAATTTATTATAAAATATTACAATTTTATTAGCACTTTGTCTAAATAATATGTAATTCAACCCCAAATAAAACTTAAGATCTTTGTATTTTGATATAAATAACAATATGCTCTATGGAACATTTTAACAAAATAACAGTATATTTCTTTTGTGTGCCCTTCTGATCCTCTTCTCATCCATTTAATTATAAAGTTTTATGGCCCTTTTAAATTTCAGTTTACTTAATCTCTTTCACTTTCATAATTTTTGGCTTCATTGGAAGAGGAAGTTTCCTCTATATGAAGGATTCTTAACCTGAGATCTGTGAACTTTTTAATAATTGAATTTCAATATAATTTCCTTTGTAATCCTATATATGACATTTTATGCACTTTAAAACATTATTCTGAGACCAGGCATTGGAGTGCATGATGCATAATCTCTGCTACTAGAGAAGGTTGAGGCTGATGGATTAAGTTTGGGAGTTCTGAGCTGCAATAGAATTAAAGTTGATCTGGTGTCTGTACTAAGCCTGGTACAAATATGGTGAGCCTCTACAAGTAGGGAGTCACCAGGCTACCTAAAGAAGGGTAAATGTGTCCAGATCAGAAATGGAACAGGTAGACATTTCCGTGTCAATTAGTAATGGGATCAACTAATGAGTGACCTACTTCCAGTTTAGGTAAGATAAGGACCCCAAACTCAAATTAACAAACCACCTAACTAACAAACTAAAAAATGAATGAATAAGCAGGACAGTAATTGAACAAACAAATATGCACTTAAGAAAAAAATAAAAAAAAAACATTGTTCTGAGAAGGGATCCACTGATTTCTTACCAAAGGGGTCCATGACATATACACAAAAATGTAACAACACATGTTCTATACTATAAGGTAGTTTATCACATTATTAAATATTAGGTTGTACTTTTCTTTGATAAATCAAGTGATTTGTCATTGATAATACATTATAAAAAATTAGGTAACAAAGTACATGAGGTCCAACATAGCAAGAACCACAGCCTTGGTCTTAACATAGTTTTGTTTGAGATTGAGGTGAACATTTTTGGATGCTAAGGCCAGCCTAACTTAGTAACACTTGGGGGAGGGGGAAACAGCAAGATGTTGCAGTTGTCTTGCATTTTTATTAGTACAATGAATCACATTTATGAAGACATTACAAAGTTATAAACAGTTACAATGTAACACTGCAGAGTGCTCCAACCCAGATACTCAATATATAACAATTTTATTACTGCAGTGGCTCAACATTACAATTAAGAAGGACGGGGGTACACACAAGTTATTTTGAGACAAAAAAAATTGGTCACAGAAGGTCAACATTCCATAATGCTTTAAATGCATTTTTTAATAAGTCACACATATTTATATCTCAAATAATCTAAAAGCTAGATTCAGGTCCTTAGAGGAATTCTATACTTCATAATATTGTACTTAAATACCACATATAGTTCATCATTTCAATGATGAGGTATTTTGGTATTAGCCCTACTTAATGTATTTTCTTACAAAAAAGGCACAAAACAATTCACTTCTACTTTATGACAACAATATCTCTGCATATCCTACTATCTAACCATATATGTTCATACCATCCAAGCATCCATCTTGGTAAATGATGCATTAGGACTTCCTGATGGGCCCTCTGAAACTCTAGTTGATTCTGCCCGAATTTATCTCTGCCTGTGGATGACATCCTCCTTACCTTTCACTTATTACTCTGTTCTATACACTTCGATGTTTTTATCTTACTGGGGTCAACTATGATGATAAATAATAAAGCCATTGTATCATCAAATTCAGTACAGTCTCCTCTAAAGTTCTGTATTTTGGGTCTTCCAGGAGGAGAATCAAGATGGTGGAGAAGAGAAAGCTGATCTCTCCCAACATTACCATCCAAACAACTTTAAAAGTATGCCTCAAATCGAATTCTGAAATGGCAGAGACAACACAAGGTTAGAGTGAGATTTTCTTCCAGTTCAAGACAGAATAGGAAGTCAGACAATGAAATCTGAATTGAGGGAGAGGTAAGGGGAAGAATTCTCCCAGACAAAACCCACGTAGATGAAAGACTAGTGATGGGACTAGGTGGAGATGATAGAAGTAGCAGCAGCTTCAGGAGCTCTCAAGCCATAAATGGTAAGTAGACTTGGCAACTGATCAGAGATTACCAGTTACTCCTCTGATAGCACTGGATACAGGACCAGATTGGCAATTCCATTGCCTATAGTCACTTCTAGATCATAGTTCAAGAAAAGGGAAGAGCATTTTCAGTTAAGAGAGAGTGGAAGCTCTGAAGGACAGTATCACTTCTTGCCCCAAGGGAATAAAGGACCCTGAGGAACAACAATGCAAACTGTCTGGATTAACAGAAGAGGAAATAGAACACTAAAATAATACTATGTTAGAAAAATAATTTAAATATGCCATCAATGAACTTCCTAAGAAAAAGTTCCTAGGACCAGATAAACTCACAAGTGAATTCTACCAAACATTTAAGGAACAATAAATCCCAATAGTATAAAAAATATTTGAAAAAATAGATTTGAGTCCTTCCAAATTCCTTGGTTTTGATACCTAAACCAGGGAGAGCAAAAAATAGAGAAAGAAAATTATAGACAAATTTCCTTGATAAATATCAATCTATTTTTAAATAAAATACTAGCAAGGAGATTATAACAATATATCACAAAGATTATACACTATGACCAGGTAAGATTTATAGCAGGAATGCAGGGTCAGTTCAATAGTAGGAAAACCATCAACACAATGGACCATACCAATAAGAATCACAACAAAAATGATATGAATATGTCAATACATGCTAAAAAAATCCTTTGACAAAATAAAATTTCCATTCCTCTTAAAAATACTAGAAAACAAAGGAATCAATGGAGTATTTCTTAAAATGATAAGTAGTATCTATCTAAAATCAAGGCCAATAATTATCTGTAATGGGGATCAACTTGAAGCCTTCTCAACAAGACCAGGAGTAAAGCAAGGCTATCCAGTATCACCACTATTATTCAATATTCTACTATAAATCCTAACTATAGTGATAAGAGAAGAAAAAGAAATTAAAAGAATAAAAATTGGTAACAAGGAAACAAAACTATCACTCTGCAAATGATATAATGGTCTTCTTAGAGAACCGTAGAGAATCAACTAAAAACCTAGTTGAAACAACTAAGAACTTTTCCAAAATTACAGGATGTAAAATAAACCCACATAACTCATCAGAATTTCAATATATTGCCACCAAAATCCACCAGGAAGAGATAGAAAGAGAAATTCCATTTAAGATAAGTACAGACAAAATAAAATACTTGAGAATCTACCTCCCAAGACAAACTCGGGGATTACATGAACACAATTTACAAAATATTTTTTTCACACAAATAAAGACAAATCTAAACAGCTGGAGAAATATTCATTGCTCATGGATAGGTTGAACCATTATAATAACAATGAAAAGTCTACCTAAATTATTTTATATATATAGTGCCATACCAGTAAAATCACCAAAGAATTACTTTATAGAGCTAAAAAAAATAGTAACAAAATTGTCCTGGAAAAAGAAACAGTCAAGAATATCAAGGGAATCAAGGAAAAAATAATAAGGAAATACGACCAGCAGGTTCAGATTTCAAACTACATTACAAAGTGGCAATCATCAAATCAACCAGGTACTAGCTAAGAAATAGAGTGATAGATCACTGGAAGAAATTAGGTTCACCAAACACAATAGTAAATAACTATAGTAATCTAGTGTTTGATAAACCCAAAGATCCAAGCTTTTAGGGTAGGAACTCACCATTTTACAGAAATTGCTGGGAAAACTGGAAAGCAGGATGGTAGAAAGCAGGTGTGACCAACACCTCACAGCATATGTGAAGATAAGGTTAAAATAGATAAATAATTTAGACATTACTGGTGATACCCTAAGAAAAATAGGGGAAAATAGAAAAATGTATCTGTAAGATCTATGGGAAAAGGAAGAATTTAAAATTAAAAAAAAATAAAGGAAATAATGGGAAGTAAAATAGAAAATTTTGATTACATGAAAACATAAAGCTTTTTGTACAAACAAAACTAACTTAGCCAAAATTGGAAGTAACATAGATAATTAGTGGGGGGAAAATTGCAGGCAGTTTCTCTGGCAAAGGCCTCATTTCTGAAAGATATAGGAACTGAGCCAAATTTATTTAAAAAAAAGCCATCCCCAGTTGATAAATGGTCAAAGTTTATATATAAACATGCAGTTTTCAGAAGAAGTCAAAGCTATCAATAATCACATTTAAAAATACTTGAAATTACTACTGATTAAAGAAATGAAAATTAGCATACTTCATACTTATCAGATGAACTACAATGACAGAAAAGGAAAATGATAAATGCTGGTGAGCATGCAGAAAAACTGCGACACTAATGAACCGTTGGTGGAGTTGTGAACTAGTCCAACCATTTTGGAGATCAATTTGGACCATTTCACCCAGCAATACCACTACTAGGGCTATCTCAAAAAGATCAAGGGAAAGTCTCTCTTTGTGGTGGCACAGAATTGGAAATTGAGGGGATGGCCATCAATTAGGGAAAGGTTGAACAAATTGTGGCATATAATTGTGATGGGGTACTATTATGCAATAAGAAATCATGAGCAGGATGCTTTCGGGGAAAAAAAAATTGGAAAGACTTCTATGTATATATGCAAAATAAAATGAGCAGACCCAGGAGAACATGGTATAGAGTGAAAGAAATACTGTAAAGGTGATCACCTGTGAAAGATTTAGTTATTCTGATCAAGACAATTATCTAAGACATTTCCAAAGGACCCATGATGAAAAATGCTTCCCACCTCCAGAGAGAGAACTGATGAACTCTTTTAGAGCACACTTTTAGAAAATTTCTATATTTTTATTGTTTTATTTTCTTTTGCAACATGGCTCAAATGTGTGACCTCACATGTATAATCAAAACCAAATTGCTTGCCTGCTCAAGGAGGGGGGCTAGCTGGGAGGTAAAGTGAGAATTTGAAACTCAAAATTAAAAAAAAAAGATTGTTAAAAATTGTTTTACATTGAATTTTGAAATATTTAATGAAAATAATTCAAAAACATTTTTGTATGTTTATTCTAAAAGATAGTTTCAGGTTTTAGCATTGTCTTGAGTGTATTTTATGAAATAACTATTACTGATACGGATGAATAGTGCCATAATTTGATAATTCTCAAAAACATTCAGCATAGAATAGGAGATACCTGGAGTCAAGAAGACTTGGATTCAAATTCTGCTTGTGGCACTTTTTAGCAATAGGATCCCAGCCAAATCATTTAAATTCCAAAAGACTTAGGCAGGCTTAATCTACATTGACTTGACTGTGGCAGTTCTCATCTCCTGAGGTGAAAACCATAGATTCTTCATTTAAAATCTTTTATGAGAATGTGATCAGCACAATTCAGAGTTTTAGGCATTTCCCCTTTACTTTGAAGGTCTTTTCAATGACCTAAGGAAACATAATAAACAGATACTTGCTTTACTCAATGTATTCCATACTTCATATGTCCTATTTAACATAGTACATTAAACAATAGTTTTATCCTTTTTTTTTTTGCATGGGGGGCAGTAAAGTATCCAGAGAATTTTTACTTTCTTAAAAAAAGGCATTGCCTTTTTCCTATGTTAGAGGTTCTTGATCTGGTTTATGTGCCTTTGTTTCATATGTGTGTATATACACATACATACATACACATACATACATACATACATACATACATACATATTTGGAATATGGACATATACATGCATCAATACACATATATGTACATATGAAATATATGTGTTTATGCCTGCCTGTATTTTAATATAATTAGTTTACCTTGTAATGCTATGTATTTTATTTTATGAATTTAAAATCATTGTTCTGGGAATGGGTCCATAGGCTTCATCAAACTGCCATAGATACCCATGTCACTAAAACAGTTTAGAATCCTTTCCTAAGTGAACTTTGAAATTTTTGTGGTCCCATATATACAATATTCCCTATTTTAAATTATTATTTTCTGCTAGTGTACAAAGTCAAAGCCATATAATGACTTAGTTTTTTAAGTTGAATGGGCATGTGATTATTATCTCATTTTACTGTAATCTGAGAAAGTTCTGAAGCTGGAGTAGGTGACTCAAGTCCTGGTAATGTGGAGAATGAATAGCACAAGAAGGCTGGAGGATCTGAGTCCAAATCTGTATCAGACATTACTAGTTCTGTGTCCTTTGAAACCTCATTTAGTCTATGAAGGCCTATTTTCTTGTCTAAAAATGAAAAGGGGTGGATTTGACAGCCTCTGGGGTTCTTTTTAGCTCTAAATCTATTATTCTATGATCCAAAGATCCTCACAGCATGTATAGCTATTATAGAATTAGAATAGGGAAACATTCAATATTCAGTCCCAATCCAATGTACAGGAATGCTCTGAGAAGCTTTTCCTGTTGAAGGGGGATCTCTTCTTTTTCTCATCTCTTGGGGGCTTACTGTCTACAGCATTCATTTGAAACTTGGTATATAATACCTTAAAACCAACTCATATCTTTTTAGAAATAAAAATCAATGAAATATTACCTTGTGTTGTTTTTGTGAAAGAATCATATAGAATCCTCAAGAATATTAAGGAAGCTCTGTTTAATTCATGTTTCCCATCAATTGTACCTTCAACCCCTTCTTGAGCTGCAGTTATGGTAAATTCACCACCTGTGGAATGAGAAAGCCTGCATCATTTTTCTTAGCTCTAATTGTTACAGCTTATGTTGAGTTAAAATCTTCCTAGTTTACATTCTCTTTTTAGATTTTCACATGGAAACTCATCAAATATTTAAGGAAATCTATCATTCCTCAAACACTAAGGGCTCCTCCACCCAAAACACACTTTGGCCTAAATATCCCACTTTCTTCAATTGTTCTCCCTTTATATAGTTTTGATTTCTCTTGGCATTCTTGTCATCATATTTCTATTTATTCTTTTTTAACACCTATTTCTAGTGTTTTTAATACGAATGGGTGTTATATTTTGTCAGAATCTTTTTCTGCACTGGGTGATATAATCATATGATTATACCTAAAACTGAATGCATTGTTCTAGATGTGATTTGATTGGGGCTGAGTAACACAAGATTAAAACTGTGGACTTTACTGTGGGCATTTTATACCTTTTAAAGCTGCCTAAGTTCATATTTTTTTGGGAGGGAAACAGCTACATTATATTGTTTACTTATATTGAGCCTATGGTCAGTTAGTATTCTGTGGTCTTTTACATATGAACTACTTACTCTCCAGCCAAGTCTTCCCCAATTTCTAGACATTTACAGCTGATTTTTTTAAAACTCAATTTCAAGGCTTTACATTAGTGCCAATTAAATCACATCTTGCTAGTTCTGAACCACGCTGTTCTAATTAGGGTTATGTGAAAAGATGAATAAACTGCCTTAGGAGGAGCATGCTCCTTCCTCCTTCCATGTTTCACCCTTTTGAGATCTTCTACTGAAGGTTGTATGATCACATATTAGGCATGTTGTGCAGTAGAACCATTGCTACCCAGATGAAATTGCTGCTAGATGATATTTGAGATCCATTCTAACTGATATCCTATAATTGTCCCTATTGTCAAAATCTTTCAAGATCCAAATCTTAAAAGACCAAATTATTCTCTTGAATAATTTTTATCACCTTCAAATTTTGTTAGCATACTATCTCTCTTTATATGAGTTATTGATACAAATGCAAGTACATTCAATACAAAGTCTATATTTTTTATGTTTGTATTTACATACCTATATTTATTTTTGTATCTATGTTGATGTAGAGAATATGCCCAAGATAAGCCTTTTAAGGCCTTCTGGAATTCCCCTCAAGTGTCCGTAATGATGGGTTAATCCTTTGACTAGGTTAGCTTTTAATGAAGAATGAACTTCTCTTGCCCTTCTAATTGTCCTATTAAGAATGATTGATTGATTCTTCACCTTTTCTCACACCTGAGCTACATCTTTGGACTTGACAACCAGACAAAAGAAATAGCTGTAGGATAGGAGAGCTGAAGGACTGGAGAAATTAAAAGTTAGGATTAAAGAATCTGTATCCAAAGAGTTAACTTTGTTTCCTGAAGGGGCAGTTATTTCTGTGTGGCCCCTCTGAGGAATCACACAATCCCTGGAGAGAAAGAACGACATGGCTCCCCAATTAACAATTTAGAGGGATTAAGATTTCCTACTGAGCTACAGAAACATAAGGTGGTAACTGGCGTGCCAGTAGAAGAGGGAATGAGATGTTTCTTAGCCAAAGCACTTAGACCTAGAAGAGTAGTTTGTGGACTAAACAGTAATTAAAATATGGTATTCCCAAAAGAAACCCTGATTGAGGGGCATGAGGCAAAAGATGTGGTTATGTGAGATTTGTTCTAAACCTGGGCTATGTAACCCACTGTCTTCAGCCATGGCTTACATTTTAGGGGCTTATTCAGGATATTTTCAATCTTTTTTTTCCCTTAATGATGTATAGGTTACCACCACTAGCTGCCGGAAAATGTGGGCCACATTTTGCTGCATTTTATTTTGTCTGAATTCTAAACTTTTTGAACTAGCAGCAGTTGAGTTCAGAGAGTTTCTTGCAATCACAAGGCAGGAAGGAGTCTACAGGAACATTAGAGAATTATGTGTTGATTGGAACTATACAAATGTATATCAAAAGAATTTATTTTGTATATATTTTGCAGAGACTTTTGTATACACATGCCTAGGGACAGAATCTAAGATTCTTGAACGTGAAGACTATTTTATTTGTGTCTTTATATCTTGTGTCTTTATATCTAATCATTCTTGATTGGCATATAGATATATGCATCTATAAGTATGCGTTTGTGAATATCTGTGTCCTTTAACAAAAATAAGCTACGTAAGGGGGAAAAACATGTCTTATGACTCTTCATATTCTCTATTGTGCCTAGGAAGTGAGAGGTGCTTGAAAAATGTTTATTGATCATGATATTAATAAGATAAAAATGGAATGTGATGGTTTTACTTATGTAAATAGTAGGAAAGAACCAATAAAAATTTGATTTTAATGAAATGAAGTTATCTCATCAACAGATTTAGTTTTCTTTTTCTTTTTCTTTTTCTTTTTTTTTTTTTTTGGTTAGGCAATGGGGTTAAGTGACTTGCCCAGGGTCACACAGCTAGTAAGTGTTATGTGTCTAAGGCCGGATTTGAACTCAGGTCCCCCTGAATCCAGGGCAGATGCTCTAAGATTTAGTTTTCTTTCTGCAAAAAGACCAATGTATATGGTGAGACAGCTAAGTGGTACAGTGGATAGAATACTGGGCCCTGAGTCAGGAAGACCTGACTTCAAATTTAGTCACAGATACTAACTAGCTGTGTGACTCTGAGAAAGTCTCTTACCACTGTCTGCTTCAGTTTCCTAAACTATAAAATAGAGATAATAATAGCAACTCCTACCTCTTCTGGTTGTTATTAGGATCAAATGAGATTATATTTATGAAACATTTAACATTATGCCTGGTACATAGTAAGCACTATTTAAATACTAGCTATTATTTTATAATGTGATACTCCTTCAAAAAAAAGGATTTGAAAGAGCTGGAAAATAAGTTACTTGGTACTGAAATCTTTGGTTTCATTTCATGTCCATAATGAAAGAAATGACATGCTTTAAAGGCAGAGTATTGACTGTCCTCTGCCCCTGGAGAAGTGATGCAAAAGGTGAAATGTGTATGGGCATGGGGGTGAGCTTGAATACTTGCACAAAAGTTTTGAGGGAGATTTGAGCATTTATAGAGATTCGAGTTGCTCCTAGAATTTGAGCAGCCACTAGATACACCTGCTACTGCTGCTACCTCTGCCTGCCATGGCCAGGAAAGAATCTGAGACTTACATGGGGTTGTATCTGGGTGAACCAATCATTACTTAATTTTCATTTGGGAGAACTATCAGATGGTGATTTTGCCTATCCTTCCTTCCTTGCTTTCTGCTCAGAGAAGCATATGTTAAGTTGAAAGAAGTGAAGTTTGTTTCTATTTCTGTTCAATTATTATTAAAAATCAGCAGAAGATAAAGGTGTAGGTATCCATGGAAAATTTTTATTTGTATTGGTTCATTAATAGAAATGAGATTTGAGGAGAGGTGGTGACTAGCATGAGATGTATGCATGTATGTGTGTATTACATATGTATATGTCTTTAAATCTACATCTAAATCTCTATTTCTCCCTATATTTATATATACCTACATATATATAGATATAGATGTAACTAAAAAGAAACAGAGAGAGACAGACAGACAGAGACAGAGAGAGAATGAGGTAAAATAAATAGAATCTCTGTCAGCCACTCCTGGGAATCTTCCCAAATAGAGGCTATGGAATTGAATGAAGTGGAATCTTTGATTTATAGATCATAAATTACCAAACTGAGGCAAAAGCATAAATCATTTCCACCTAAGCATAAGGTTAATTCAACAATAGTTCTTGTCTTATGGGTGCTGGGATAAGCTATGAATCATTTTTTTCTTAACTTCTCACGTGTTCATTATCTCCTCTATGGGGACATAATAGAGAGAAAGTTATGTCTCATAAAAAGTGAAAGTCTGGAAAACACTGGTGATTTCAAAGGTAGGAGCAGGAGTAATGTGAGAGTAACTTAGGAGAGTAAGAATGCTCCTAATCCTTCCTCTCACAGCAGCTCAGCAGAATTTTTTTTATTTTATACAAATAATACTTCATGGAGATCCACACACAAAGATCTGATCCTGGATTATTCATTTGAGCTTTCAAAAAATACTTTTTTCTTTCTTTTAGGAGCTTGATATTTCTTCCTAATTCTTTTAAGGCAGGTTTTTCCTGTATTATTGGAATTGTTAATATTATTGGAGATTACCTATATTAAAATTTTTAAAAATTCTGTTTTTATGTAATTTAATTTTCCCTTTAATTATATGAGTTTAGAATTGAATTTAGTTCTGCAGCCCCACTATTTTGAGGGATATTTCTTGTCTGATGAATTTTATAATTTTGGCTTGTTGTCTGTTAGATTTTATAATTAGGACATGCAATATTATTTCTTTTTGAAATACACTTTTTTCCTTAATATTTTCTTTTTTTTTGAAGTTTTTGGTGTGGTTCTCCTTTCAAATTGATTTTTTTGTTTTCTTTTTTCTTTTGTATTTTTTTGGGGGGGTCACAATGGATAGAGCCTTGGGCTTGGAGTCAACAAGACCTAAGTTCAAATCCAGTCTAAGATATTTACTAGATATATGGCCCTAGGCAATTCACTTAACTGCTGCTTCAGTTTCTTCGTATACAAAAGGGATATAATAATACCTACCTCTCAAGGTTGTTGTGAAGATCAAATGAGATATTGGGAGATTTTAATATATATTATTTTATTTTTACCTAATTACCTGTTAAAACAATATTTTAACATTTGTTATTTTTTTTTAAAGTTTTGAACTCCAAATTGTATCCATCCTTCCCTCCCTCCCCTCTCCCTTCCTGAGATGGTAAACTATCAGATATAGGTTATAAATGTGCAATTATGTAAAACTTTTCCATATCAATCATTTTGTATAAGACGAATAAAATAAAAGAAGGAAAGTGAAAAAGGGCATGCTTGCTAAAGGAGACCCAAAAAATACTGAAGAAAATGACACCTTAAAAAACAGACATAAGTTGAAATGCTTGTAAAGTCAAGCTCAATGACTTCAGATACTGAGACAGCATTCTGCCCTTCTGCTTGCCTTTCCCAAGGCAGTAAGAATTGTTTCCTGAGAAAGTTTCTATCTTAGGCTAATATTGGGACCCCTAATGAGACAGTAAGTCTGGGATCCGTTCACAAATGAGGCTTCTCTGTGCCACTTATATGTCTAGCCATTGGCTGATAAAAAGATTAGCATCTCTTCTTACCATCAGAGACTCAGGTTTGGTCTTTCCCACAGATGAAATGTCACTTTCTGTAATGTCTTAATGATGACAAACATCTTGTCTCTGCCCACTCTACAGATAAGACCTGGGCTGCATCATTTCCTTGGCTACTATTATTACTATTACTTATTACTACTGCTGCTGCTGCTGCTGCTGCTACTACTACTACTGCTACTACAGAACTCTTCTACTTCAGGAATAGGATTATAAGCCAATCCTCAAGTACTTCAAAGATGTCAGGAAATTTTAACTGATTGATTGAGTGTAGTAATTACAAAGGGTATATCCATAGTGAATTCTCCTACCCTCACTTCATTTTAAGTAATTTTATTTTGATCCCAAATTTTTAACCGTCTCCTGTGGAGGATGTACTATCCTAAGCTTCAGGGGTTTTGTACAGTTGTTTTCAGAGATACTTCTAGGGACCTGTAAATTTTCAGTTCTTCCAAGGTGGTATGATAAAAGATGAGGTGTTTATTCCTTTCCTGGCCTTTGCTCTGGTCTATGAGTGACCACAAGCACTCTTTCCTGCCTTGAAAATGTGAGGAGGATTCTGTCTCCAATGCCACCACAAGCTCCACCATACCAATGCTCCTCCTCACCCCAGGACTGTGACCCAGATCCAAGAGAAGCAAGCAAGAGAATCCTGTCCCAGCACCAGCAAAGAGATCCTTGCAATCTCCCTCTGATCAGCTGCTAAATCCCCCATCATCTGTGGGCTAAGAGCTCTGGAAGCAGCTGCTTCCCCAGGTCTGCAGCAGGACTGGAGCCTGATCAAGCTCCTCTCTCACTGAGGTCTGACAGACCTTTCCTACTGACCTTCTCAGTTGTCTTTGGCTTTTGTGGGTTGAGAAATCTGGAAATGGCAGACTAGTGATTGAGTCCCCTGAGGCCTGCTTCAGGTTTGCTGAGGCCTGGTCTTTGCCTGCATGTTCACGCTGAACTATACTCCTCTCCTAGCCCAGTGCAACAGACCTTTTCCATCAATTATCCAGGTTGTCTTGGACTGGAAATTTGCTTCACTCTGTCTTTTTGTGGGTTCTGTTGCTCTAGAATTTGTTTAGAGCTTTTTTTAACAGATATTTGGAGGGGCTTTGGGGAAAGCTCAAGCAAATCACTGCTTTTACTCCTCCATCTTGGCTCCACCTAATCACCCTTTCAATAAACAGTAGTAAAGGCTGTTAACAGGTACATTCTACTGGATTTGTTGAAAATGAGAAAAAAATCTATTTTGAGATATAGCCTATGAAACGGCTAAAGTACAAGAATGGAGTCAAATGACTTTCCATGGATGATAACCTCAGGAACTAAAGTAATATTATGTTGACAACAAAGAACTGAAGAAATAGTTAAGTCAAGCAGTTGTGTTTGCATGATCTCAGTTATGATGGTAATTCAAGACCTGGTTATTGTCCCTAGACAATAACCTTAAGAAGCCCCAACTTGGTGATCAATGTAGAATATGAAAGGAAATGGTAGAAAATATGTAACATATCAGCACAGGTTGTGGACATTTAGTATCTACCAAACATCTAACAAGACATGTTCTGGTGGATAGAATTATACAATGGAAGCTTCCAGTCTTTCTTGGGCTGACAAATAATGAATATCCATCCTGCAAATATAAACCTCAACATATCTGAGGGATATTTTCTATTGGAATGAGACCATCATCATAGATCAAACTGTTGCTAAATACGTCATTACACTTTAAATTTTGAGAACATTAAAAAAGTTACGGTACCAAAATTTCCAAACCATATGGCATCAAAATGTAGGGATCAAGAAAAATAAACAACTTGGCACTGAAGATAGGGCACTGAACCTGGAGTCAAGAAGACTTGGATTCTGTCTTTGCCTCAGATACCTGCTAGCTGTTTGATTCACATCATTCAACCTCCCTATGCTTCAACTACTGAATGAAGGAGTTAGACTACAAAGCTTTTAAACCACATCTCTTTTTCAACTCTTCATCTATGATCCTTTTATTCAGTAAAAAGAGATCAAAATCATGGGGCAAAAGGACGGGGTGCTTATCATACTTGTCATCTGTCTGCTATTGGACTTGTACTGAGAATACTTTCACTGAGCCTACAGAAAATGAACTCAAGTTCTACTTCTTTTCAATGACAAAAGGAATTATTTTGTCCTTGTGCAATAATTTAAAACATTAAATATATTAATAATAGTAGTAGAATAATGACCAGTTCTGTGATTTTTCTTATCTGAATAACAAAAAAGATGAACTTAATGTTATAAGAAAAATAATGATGATACTGATAGAATCACAAGACTACTAAAGAAAGATTAACATTTCCCCATCCAAAAAAAAGAAGAGAGATAGATGCTCTCAGAGCACATGAAAAACAGTATTTTACAGCAATTGTTTTCAAACAAAAGAAAAATCTAAGCTCATGAAATAATAGCAAAAACTGACAACAAATATATGTCATTGGATTTATTTCATTTATCTGAATGTGCTTTAACTATTTATGGAGGCTGTAGGATATAGTATCAAGTGGCTAGGATCCAATAGCCAAAAAGGCACTCCATGGGTGACATCCACATGAACTCAAAACATAATATATCAACAAAAAAATTGAACAAAAGTCTGAGTAAAATATATTGTTTATATACAGGAGATTTATAATAGTGATTTAAGAGCAGGTCATTAAAAGTCATTAAAAAATATTTTTAAGGAGTGTAGATCCTGTTTGATTCAGATTACGCCTGAAGTATTAGATGATGGAATGTATCACTTCATGTTGGAAAAAAGATAAGAAGAACAAAATAATAATAAAAATAATAACACTAATCCTTGATATTTTCTATTATAATTTCATTTTTGAAAATAGGGAAATATATAACAGCATCATTGCTAATTGATATTCTTATAATGCTTTAAAGCTTGCAAGGGGCTGTGTACACATGATCTTATTTGAACTTCACAGGTGCTCTGATGAGATTGGTCCTCCAGATATTATTCTTCTTTTACAGACGAAGAAAGTAAGCGATGGAGGGATGTGGCCTTCCCATGATTACACAGACAATAGTGTCAAAAAAAATTGTGGCTTCAATCTCCCTAATTCCAAATTCACTAGTTTTATCCTCTTTCTACTTCTTACTTTCCTCTACCATACCATATTTATAAATCGGTGGAATTTAGTCTTAATAATAACATCAAAGCTATTATAGCTCTCTGTCTGTCTGTCTGTCTGTCTGTCTCTCTCTCAATGTCACCTCAATGGATAAAGGGATACTGCCATAGTCATGGGGTTAAGTAAGTCCACATAATCCTCTTCCATGGATCAGCAGCAATTTCTATTGTATTGTAACAAAACTTATTCAAAGAAAAATGCAGAATGAGAAAGATACATATTTTATCATTACAATACAATAATAGTATTGAAATAAATTTTTTTTACCTTTTCACTGGCCCCACTTATACTTTGAATTAAAATTATTTTTTTCAATTAAAATGTATTTTCTCAGTCTTACCTCCTCTCATTTGACTGGAAAAGATAGAGGAAAAAACTTATAACAAATATGTAGTTTATCAAAACAAATTCCTTCATTGGAATATGTCCTATACACATACATGTATGTATATGTACATGTATGTATGTGAGTGTGTATGTGTGTGTCTCAATCAGTACCATGATCACCTCTCTGACAGTAGGTAGTTAGTATGTTTCATTATGAGTCCTCCAGTATTAGAATTGGTCATTACATTGATCAGAGTTAATAAGATTTGTTTGTCTTTACAATATTCTTGTACAAATTATTCTCTTGATTCTGCTCACTTCACTCTGTATCAGATCACAAGTTTTCCTAGGTTTCTCTGAAACTCTTCTATTCATCATTTCCTGCAGCATAATAGTATACCATTATATTCATATATCATAATTTGGTGTGTGTGTGTGTGTGTGTGTGTGTGTGTATCTTTTTCTTCTATTATTTTTCTCTTAAGGTAGTATAGACCTACTAGTAGTATAACTTGTTCAAAGGGTAAGCTCATTTTATTAACTTTGTTTGGCATAATTGCAATTTTTTTTAGAATTGCTGGGCTAATTCATAGTTATACCACCAGTGAATTAATTTATATGTTGTTGTTTACTTTTATTTTTTCTCATCCATTTTGATAATGCAATGGGTATGAGGCAGAAATTCAGTATTTTCTTAATTTGCATTTCTCTAATCATTAGTAATTTGAAGCTCTTTGTTTTGTGGTTTATTGGTCATTTGGACTTCTTCCTCTGAAAAGTGCTTGTTCATATCTTTTGAGCATTTGCCAGTTAGGTAATGGTTCTTCTTATAAAATTTAATCATTTACATATACATCTTGGAATCATCAGAAAAGAATATATAGTAAAGATATTTTCATTACTTATTTTCTTCCCTTTTAACTTTAGTCACATCGATAAGAATTTTTGAGAATTTAATTTGTGACAGTCACTGTGTTTAGCACTGGAGATACATATGTAAGTAAAAAAGAAACACAATTCTTATCCTCAAGGAGCTTACATACTAATAAGGGAAGATGCACAACATATAGAGCTGAAAAATAGGGTAGAGAGACAGAGGAAGATCCTTGCGAGTTAAGTATGGCTGATCTGGGACCTTCCTCAATCAGGAGGATCCAGGAGAAATTCACCAGTGGAAATTGCATTGGTTTTTTTTTGTGCAAAAGCCTTTTCAATTTTATGTATTAACATTGTCCATTTTACTTACTGAAATCTTTTCTATCATTTGGTTATATTCTTTCCCTATCCATAGATCTGATAGGTAGTTTCTTTTCTTTTCTTTTTCTTTAAAGGATTATTGTGAACATCAAGAGAAAGCACGTCTTTGGACTTTGGAAACCTTAAAGTGCCTAATAAATGCTAGCAATTCATCATCATCATCATCATCATCATCATTATCATCGAACCCTAAGCTCCTATGTTCTTTTGCTTCTGTATATTGTGTACCTCTTCTGTTCCACTGATCAACCTCTTTATTTTTTAACCTTTACCAAATCTCTCTGATGATTACTGCTCTTTACTATAGTTTGAAATTTGGTACTCCTAGTCCCTATTCCTTCCCATTTTTTTTAAAGCATTTTCATTTGGAATTCTCAACCATTTGTTTCTAGGGTTGAATTTTCTTATTTTTTTCTAAATTTATAAAGAAAATCATGTTAAAATTTGATTGGAACTAGTTTAGATAGTGTTATGATTTTTATCATATTTTTATTATTCTATTGGCTCAGTCTTCCCATGAATAATAATGCTTCTCAATTAATTTAGATCTGTATTAGTGAAAAGAGTGCTTTGCATTAAGATTTCTATACTATATATGTATATATACATACATATATACATAATATACATACATATATATCTATCTCTGTATCTATCTATGTATACCTGTATCTATATATCTATATTTATATATCTATTTCTATATCTATCTATCAATATATATCTATATATATCTATATCTATATCTATCTATCTATCTATCTATCTATCTATCTATCTATCTATCTATCTATATATATATATCTTGGCAGATCCCACCCATACTTCACAGTATTAATAGAACAATAACCACCTTGGTTAGGGTATTAGCCCACTTATATTTGCCTGTGCTCCATTTAGACCTTTCCTGTCTTCTTGAGCCATCCACAACCCTCGTCACATACATTATGGTGAGGAAGACAGGGAGACATTAAGCAGCTGTCTAAGAATTTAATAGTGTCTGTCTGCTATTTCCTGGACATTTCTAGAAGCAGCAGAAAACACTTTAATTCTTCAGACTTTAGTCTGATACATTCTTCTTATGCTGAATTAGTGAAAGAGAGGGGAATGTTTCCCCAGCATCTTCTAGAGTTACTGAATTCCTTGTTACTGCCTAGCTGAAGCACTTGTAAGTTTGAAACCATGCAGTGATAAAATTCTAAACAATTAAATCATTCACTAACTGGCCTGGTGCTGGCTGATAGCTTAGTCAGCAAGTGACATTGGTAGAAAGAATGAGGAAGAATGTATTTCTTTCTCAGTATTTTTATGTATCCTGTAACTATTCCTGGGACCTCATTAGTACGCAATTCCTGCAAATAGACCTGGTTGCTGTTTCATATTGTCTTAACCACACACAATTTTCTCATTACTCTCCATATTGCCATCTTACATAAGTATTTCCCTGAAGTACAAATTCCTCAGAAAAGAGAAATTCCTATTTGAATTAGAAATATAAAAACAAGCAGCAAAGTTCAATTAATCAAATCAAAAATGAAAACCATTCTTGTCTTCAAAAAGATCCTACTGACTAGTTGATGAAAATAACATGTACATTTATAGATATGATCCTTGTTTTCATATATGTCTTATGTAAAAGTGGGTCTGATGGCAAGAAAAATGGGGAAAAATATCATAGACAGATTACCTATGAGTAAAATATAAGCTAAGTCCCCTACAAAAGAAAGAGATAGCTTTTTAAAGTAAGAGTTTATTGTTACCTTCTGTCTCTTAAATCATCATCATTATCCCTGAATCCCTTTTATCACCCTCCTAAAGAGCAAACCCATATAACAGTATTTTTAAATAGGAAAAAATGCACAAATGATAGATATTTTGAAAGATTCCAAAATCATGTACTATGTATAACACCTGTCGACCCCTCACCTCCGTGAAAGAGTGGGTTGCATATGTCTTCTTATAACTCCTCATTTGAATTATATTTGATATTTGTGTGTTTGTAATATTCATTTAAAATGGTTTGTGAATGTTCTTTCAATTCACATTGTTGTGCTATATGTTTTAGACTGTGCAGTCAGGATTTTTTTTTTTCTGGAGGTGATCTATGAATTCTTTCAATTGGGTTTTAATTTCCTGCATTTAGAAGTTCTGAGTACTGTTGTATTAGTCCTTAAGTTATGGTGTTCAGGTTTTGTTTTTTTTTTCCTTTGTGGTGTGGTTCTGAGAGATCTATGATCCTTAGGTTGTTTCTGTGCATCTTGTCTTCATATATGTTACACTAGTAGTAAACATACTATTTTTTAATGTTATTGTTGTTTTTTTTTATTCTCTTCTTCTAGACTGTCCTTCATTTTTTTTTTTTTTGGTACCTGGTTTCCTAATTTATTGTTTTAGTAAGACTTGGCATGGGAATTTCAAGTTTTTCTATTCTGCTCATTATATCTTACTGTATAAATTCTTCTCTCATAATTCTCATTTCTCCTTTTAAATAATCAGAAACAGTATGTTATGGTTCCACATTCTCCTCAAATTCTACAGGGTTCTTTGTCTCATCCAGTACTGGACAGTTTATTTTCCTGTGTTTTGCGGTATTTATTCATAGATGTCTCAACTAATTTACTAGATCTGGAGGCTTTATTTCCTTTCACAATTAATGTTTTCTCTGCTAATTTATCTGCTTGTGTTCAAAGTTTTTGAGTTTTCTTCTTCCTGAGATCTTTGGTAATTTCAACCCATTTTTCCCCTGTGATTTTCCTCTGTTGGTTTTCTGTTCCCTCTGATGGTGGTTTCCCTAAGGGCTAAATCTTAAAGTGGGCCAGCCTCCTCACACATGGGGCAATTGATGACTCACCAGCCTAGATCTCTGCTCAAGAGACATTTAGGGGGATGGAACTAACCCCATTTAGATGCTGAGTTCTTTCCATCAGACTTAATGAAGTGGAAACTCTATTGCTTTCCAGTCACTTTTCAGCCATGTTCAACTCTTCATAACTCCATGTGGGGTTTACTTGTCAGAGATACTGGAATAGTTTGCCATTTCCTTCACCAGTTCATTTTACAGATGAGGAAACTGAGGCAGACAGGGTTAAGTGACTTGCCCAGTGTCACACAGCGTGTGAGGCCAGATTTGAACTCAGGAAAATTAGTCTTTTGGAATCCAACTCTGGCATTCTATCCACTGTGCCACCTAGCTGCCTTATTAAAAAATTAACCCCTCTCCTCTTCCTCCCAAAATATGTGATTTCTTATCTTTCTCCCTCTAATTCTCAATTTTCTGGTCTGGTATTGGCTGTTAAGAGAGCTGCCAAACTGGTGTTACAGGGTTGATTTTTGTAGTTTGAGTCTCCCAAGCTCTGGTTGATAAGGGTTAGGGTAGGATATGGAATTGAGCTGTATTTCAAGCCTACATACAAGTCCTTTCCCTTTTTATCTGTTTCTCCAATATCCTGCAGATATTTTTTGTAGCATAGTACACTGCCACCATGGTGCTCTTTGTCAGTAATTACCCCTGGAAGCTTCTGCAGACTGGAACCTGTAATTTGAGGGCACTGAAAAGAAGGAGGGATGAGTAGGGTATGAGGTTGGTTTTTTGTTGAAAATATGTGTGCTAGGTTCTTGACTCTTGTTGTAAACCTGGGCGTCAGGTCCTTGGGTCAACTAGTGAAGCTTCACCATATGGTGAATTGTGAGGGAGGAGTGTTAAGTAATTCCATGGTAGCCATCAGTTCAAGGCTTTTGTTTTTGTGCTGTCTTTTGTATTATAGATGTCCTAGACCAGACACAGCTGAAGTTGCCTTATCTTTGGTGCATAGTTCTGTTTTGGGGAGGTTTGAAAGGTCCTGAGTATCACAGAAAATGTATCTTTCTTGTTGATCACATGACCCAGAAGTGAGTTAACTTATATTGTGAGAGACTAAAGTTAGCTATTCAGAGTTAGACAGGAAAGTAAGCACCTTGAGATAATTTATATGCTTGCAAAGGATTCCAAAAACTGGAGAACAAATGTTTGCTAATACTAAACTATCCTATAGTATACAGCCTAAAGAAGACCATGAAGAAAGTCATAATATATTCTAAGATGAAAAAACAAATTACAAAGAATCTGTGAAAAGATTACACAATGGAAAAAATAATGGAAGACAAAAAAAAGGTCTGATGATATAAAATCTCCACTAGCAAAATATATGTGAAGAATTATCTTTTGTAGCAACTATGACTTGGGTGGACATATGAGTGATGAATATGCTCAAAAAACAATCAGAGTTGACATATAAGAAAGTAAAATCTAAAGAATGAGCAGTGAAAAAACAACCAGGAATAAGTCATTTTGGATCCCCCAAACACTAAGAATAACCTAATATCAGTTAAATCATAGCAATGTGATACAGGGGCATTACTGTCAATTGTTGTTGAGTCATTTTTTTCAGTTGTGCTCAACTTTTGATGACCCCATTTGGGGTTTTCTTGGGAAAGATACTAGAATGGTTTGCCATTTCCTTCTCCAGATCATTTTACAGATGAGAAAATTGAAGTGAACAGGGTTAAGTGGCCTGCCCAGGGTTACATAGCTGGTAAAAATCCGAGGTTGGATTTGAACTCGTGAAGATGAGTATTCCTGATTTCAAGCCCAATATTCTATCCGTTGTGCTACTTAGTTGCCTCCAAATTACTATCAAGATACAATAATTGAAGCAGAACTGTTTTCTGTTAGAAATGTTGACTAGATGTAAATAAATATGTTAAGTATACCTGAGAGGAAAATAATCACTCTACTCAGGAGAAGTTAATGCCCATGAAACCATTATTAAGATACAAGTGACAGTACGAGGAATGAGTTTATTCTGGAGAATCAAAGTGGCATCCTGGGAAGATGGTGGAGTAGGTCAGATATTTCCAGGCTCTCCAGATTTTCTCCACAAACAGAAAATCACTACAGAATGAACACAGAGCAGCAAAAATAAAGGGGTAAAGCAATTGTCTTCCTAAGACACCTTGAGAGGACTTTAGAGAAGGCTGCAGGGGCTGAGGTTTGGTTTGAATGAAGTGTAAAACCTTCAAGATGACTCCACTGAATCAACAAACAGTAGGCTTTGAGGGAAACAGACTAGGACTCATGAAATTTCATCTCAGTAACTTTTGTCTCATGACCTCTTACCTCACCAACATTCATCTAAAGAACAACAGGTGCTGAGGGAGAGAAAATTCAGGGACCCCCTGTTGTTTCCTGTTTAGGAAGTCAGGCCTAGTGGTGCTGACCAGACATAATCCCCAGCTATGACTGTGGGCAAGGAGGGAGCACAAGCCTGATGAATGCAGTACTGCAGGGAGCAAAGGCATTTTCAGGACAGCTTGACTGGTGTTTTGGAGAGGAAGAGAGGACTCTCTGAGGTTGAGCCCCCAAACAGAATTCAGGAGAAAAAAAACAGTAAGAAGGACTTGAGGTCTAGGGCAACATTTCCCACAAATCATGATTAAGACTTGACAGTAATAATATTAAGCTGCTAAAAATAAGACAAATTAAAATAAAAATGAGTAAGCAAAGGAAAAAGAATCTAATCCTTGATAACTACTTTGGTGTAAAAAGAAGATCTGGATTCATATTCATAGGAAGATAGTGAGGTCTAAGAAAAAGCTATTTCTACACTAAGGAATAGTATCAAATTGTCACAAACTCAAAAATGAACCTTGGAAAAACTTAAAAAGGAATTCAGAAATCAAATGAGATAGAATGGGTGAAAATTAGAAAAAAAGCAATCCAAGAAAATTATGAAAAGAATGTTAACCAATTAGAAAAAGAGAAACAAAATCTTAAGGAAGAAAATAACTCTGAAAACTAGAATTGGACAAGAGGAATTGATTGATATTATAAGACATCAAGATATAGTAAAACTAGAAAGAAAGGAAAGAAAAAAAATCTAGAAGAGAATCTTTATCATTAGAAAAACAAGTAATCTAGAGAAGACATTGAGGGGAGACAATATAAGTATTGTCAGACTACCTGAAAGTTATGATCAAAAAATGAATCTGGACACAATATTACAAGAATTTTTTAAGGAAAATTGCCCTGAAGTTCTAGAACAAAAAGGTAAAGTAGAAATTGAAATAATCCACTGATCACCACCTGAAAGACATCCTAGGAAGAAAACTTGCAGAAATGTCATAGCCACATTAAAAAATTCCCAGGTTAAAGAGAAAATATTACAAGCAACAAGAAAAAAAAATAAGTATTGTGAGAAAACAATCAGGATTTCACAAGACCTAGCATCTTCTACAGTAAAAGATCTTAGGTCTTGGAATATTATATTTTGAAGAGCAAAGGAGCTAAGGTTGTATCCAAGAATAATTTATCCAGCAAAATTGAGTAAAATCCAGAATGAAAAAAAGGGACATTTGATCAACTGAAAGACATTCAGGTATCTGTAACAAAAACACCAGAACTCAATGAAAAATTTAAAATAAATTATCCAGAAAAAATAAAAGGAATTCACTAAAGACTAATTATAAGGCACTGATTAAAGTAAAATTATTTATGATATATGAAAGTGGTATTAATATTAGTAATTATTAGTTATTTTTAGTAGTAATAGTATTCTCAAAACTGTTTTCATTACTAAGGTAGTTTGAAAGAAAGGTTGCAGCTATATTGTGTATGATGAAGTGATTCTAAAAAATAAAATTGGGCAGAAAAAGGTTAAAAAGAGAAATTATATCGTAAAAACAGGACTAATACAGGAAAGGGAGAACTAATACATAGGAAGCAGGTGGAGGTAAAGGGCTGGTAATATTGGAACTCTACTCTCACCTGGGTTGAAAAAGAAACAATGTATTTATATTAAGGATTTTAGAAGTCTTCTGAACTTCAGGAGAGGTTAGAAAGCTATGGGATAGGAAGTGGGAAGTACTTTTAGAAGGGAATATTAATTAAGATTGGGAGGGTAGGGTAAATAGATAAGGGAAGACTTTTAGATTGGTGGGTAAAATAAGGAATGAGAGGTAAGAGAAAAATAAGGTAATAGGGACAGTACAAAAAGAAAGGCTAAGAAGGAAAAAGTGAGTAAAAATAAGATGGAGAGAAATTCACCAACAGCAGTTATAACTTTGAATGTGAATGGGATGAACTTACCCATAAAACAGAAAAGGATAGTATAATCCTCCAAGAGAAAAATGCATATTTAACAAAGCAAATGACTTCCAAGCATTCCTAATTAAAAGACCAGAGCTGAATGAAAAAAAATGATCTTCAAATACAAGACTCAAGAGACGTTCAGTTGGATATAGAAATCTATCTTACTCTACAGGGAAGTAAAAAAGGGACAATGATAAGAGAAAGGGGGGAGACTGATAAAAGGGAGGATATATTGGGGGAGGTGGTGGTCAAAAGTAGAACATGAGAGGAGGGACAGGGTAAAAAAGTAAAAAGGGAATAAACAAGGGAAAATAGGATAGATGGAAATACACAGTTAGTTATCATAACTATAAATGTGAAAGGGATGAACTCATCCATAAAGTGGAAATGAATAGTAGAATGGATTAAAAACCAGAATTCTACAGTATGTTGTTCACAAGAAACACATTTGAAGCACAGAGACACACAGAGTAAAGAAAAAGTGCTAGAGAAGAATCTATTGTTTCACCTGTTTGAAAAAAAAAGGATAACAATCATGATCTCAAACAAAGCAAAAGTAGATCTAATTTTAAAAATAAGGGAGAAAACTATATTTTGGTAAAAGGTATCATAGACAGTGAAATAATATCAATACTAAACATATATGCACCAAAAGATATAGCACCCAAATTTTTTAAAGGATAAGTTAATTGAATTATGGGAGGAAAACACAGTGAAACTATGCTAGTGGGGGACCTCAACTTTCCCCTCTCAAAACTCGATAAAGCTAACCAAAAAAAAAAATAAATGAGTAAGAAGTTAAGAAAATGAATAGAATTTTAGAAAAGATAGATATGATAGATGTCTGGAAAAAGTTGAATGAGTATAGAAAGGGATGTATATTTATCTCAGTAGTACATGGCACCTACATAAAAATTGACCATGTACTAGGGCATAAAAATCTCAAACCAAATTCAGAAAAGCAGAAATATTAAATGCATCCTTTTCAGATCATAATGGAATTAAAATTACATTCAATAAAGTGCTTGGAAATCTAGGTTAAGATTAATTGGAAACCAAATAATTTAATCCTGAAGAATAAGTATGTCAAAGAACAAATCATAGAAACAACTAATAATTTCATTAAAGAAAATGACAACAAGAAAGACAACATACCAAAATTTTGAGATATAGCTAAAGCAGTACTTAGGGGAAAATTTATACCTCTGAATGCTTACATTAATAAAATAAGAGCAGATCAATAAATTCGGTATGAAACAACAACAACAAAAAAACAAATAAAAAAATAAAAAAGAGTGCTGGAGTTGTGAACTGATCCAACTATTCTGAAAAGCAATTTGGAACTACGCCCCAAAGGGCTATTGAACTGTGCATATTGTTTGATCCAACAATACCAGTCATAAGTTTGTATCACAAAGAGATTTACAGAAAAAGGGGAAAAGACCTCTATGTACAAAACTATTTACAGTAGCTCTCTCTCTCTCTCTCTCTCTCTCTCTCTCTCTCTCTGTCTTTTGTATGGCTAAAAAATAGAAAATGAAGGATGCCAACCAGTTGGGAAATGGCTAAGTGATTTGTGGTATATGATTTTGATGGAATACTATTGTGCTATAAGAAATGATGAGCAGGATGATTTCAGAAAAAAACCTGAAAAGACTTATCTGAAATGATACAGAGTGAAATGATCAGAATAAGGAGAAAATTGTACGTGGTAACAGCAATATTATCTGATGATCACCTATAAATGCTTTGCTATTCCTAACAATACAATGATCCATGACAATCTCAAATAACTTATGATTAAAAATGCTATGTCACTCAGAGAAATAACTGATGACATGAATACAGACTGAAATCTGCTATTTTTCTTTTCTTTCTTTCTTCCTTCATTTCCTCCTTTTTTCCTTCCTTCCTTCGACAAAATGACTAATATGGAAATGTTTTACATACTTGTACGCATATACCAGATTGCTTACCAGCTGAGGGAGGTGGAGGGGATGGAGGAAGGGATAGAATTTGGAACTCAAGAGAAAAAAAATTGTTAAAAAATTTTATATGCAATCCAGCAAATATAAAATATTATTTCAAAAAAAGGGAGACAGGAAGGAAAAAGAAATGGGGGTAGGTAATTCTTTGGAACTCTGATCAACAAAATAACCAACTACAGTTCCTGAGGACTCATGATAAATATTCTACCTTCCTCCTGACAGACAGGTGATAGACTCAGAGTTCAGATTAAGGCATATGTTTGTAGGCACACACACATACTGCATACATATGTACATAAATAATGCATACATATGTACGCACATATACACATACATATACATATGTGTGTTTTTTAGATACGGCCAGTGAGAAATTTTGTTTTGCTTGACTATATATGTTTGTAACAGGGGTTTAACATTTTTTTTTGCATTCTCAATAGGAACTGGGGTGAGGGAAACAGAAGGGAAAAACAAAATAAAAAAAAATTATTTTAAAAAGAAGATAAAGAATTAAAGTGAAATGACAAAGTTTTTAAGGAAATCTTTGGTGTTCAGAGAATATTAAAGAAACAATTCAATAGAAATGCTTAAATGCTCGAGTATCTAAATTAAAGAATAAATGATGATGTATAAAATAAAAATAAAAACAAAGCAAAAACATACATTTAAATGAAATGTCATAAAAAATCTGCTTAATATAAAAGAACTGTTAAAAAGTACTAAAAAATAAACTTATATTGAAGCCACATCCTAAGACAGTTGAAACTCAATTTGTTTGCAACTCATCATATAGAATTGCTGAAAAAGAGTGTTATTTTGAGCAAAGCAAAAACCACATCTAGAAATTCAACAAATTGTGGAGGATTTCCTAGGTCAGACAGGAAAGAATAGATAATCTCAAAGATAATATTTAGGTCTGTAGTTCAACCACACTAATTTTTAGGTGGCCCAGTTTCAGTCTGTCCCTTGCCATGATATGCTATATTTATTAATAACAAGCACTATAGCAGCCTGGAGATATTTATGTTGTATGATATTTTTCATTAATAAATTTCATTAATAATATTTTTCATACTCTCTTCTCAAGAAACGCCTAATTAATTTGACCGCTCATGTAATGAACATGGTCAGATTCCAGACCTTGTTTATATCTGCTACATAGGAATTGGGGGATGATTAAAGGCTTTATGTAGTACTTAAATCAAGACTTTAAGAAAGCTCAGGATTATGAAAGATGGAAATAAGAAGGGAGTAAAATCAAGTCATGGGCATCAGCTAGGAGAGATATGGAAACAGAAGACGTATCAAGAACAGTAAAAAAGAAAATGTGACTGGACTACAGTCTGCAGGAGAGGGAATGTGAAAGAATGCTAGGAAAATAGGTTGAGACCAGAGAGATTTAAATACCAGAAAGAGAAGTTTATGTATCTTGAAAGTTATAGGGAGCCACTGGAGTTTGTTAAGAAGTGAAGGGATATAGCTTTGGCAGGTTTGTGAAGCTATGTCATAAACCCTAGAGAGCAGAAAGTATCCAAGGGGAGAAGCTGTTCAGTAATGTCAAGTGATGCAGATAGGTCAAAAGGTCATTTGATTTGGCAATTAAGACATGATTGGTGATTTTCAAAAGGGAAGAATTGAGTTATGTGATTGGAAGCTATGTGATTAGGGTTTACAAGAAAGTAATTATGAGAAGATGAAATGAAGGCAATGAACATAGATAGCCTTTTCAAGAAATTTCTCTGAGGGAAAAACCTAGGAAGATTTATCTGAACTGATGCAAAGTAAAATGAATAGAATCTGGAGAATATTGTACATAGTAACAACAATATTGTTACAATGATCAACTGTGAAAGACTTAGCTACTCCAATTAATACAAAAAGTCAAGTCAATTCCAAAGGATGTGTGGCATAAGATACTATCCACCGCCAGAGAGAGAGAGAACTGATAAATTCCATATACGGACAGAAGCAGATTTTTTTTTTTTACTTTATTTTTCTTGCTTCAATTTCCCAATATGGTTAATATGGAAATATGCTTTATGTGACTTTACATGGAGAATTGGTATTATATTATTTAACTTCTCAATGGTTGGGAGAGGAACTGGGGGCAGTAGAGAATTTGAAACTCAAAATTTTAAAAATGAATGTTAAAAATATATATTTTTAAATTTTAGTATTTTATTTTCTCCCCAGTTACATGCAAAAAGATCAACATTCATTTTCAAAACTTTGAGTTCCAAATTCCTTCCCTTCCTCCCTCCCTACCACCTTCATTGAAAAGGCAATCAATTCAATATAGGTTATACATGTGTGGTCATGCAACACATATCCATAATAGTCATGTTGGGAGAGAAAACATAGACAAAAAAAAAAACTCAAGAAAAATAAAGTGTAAAAAAAAAAGTATGCTTCAATCTGTACTCAGTCACCAATGTTCCCTCTCTGGGGATGGATAGTATTCCTTATCATAATTCCTTCAGAGTTGTCTTGGATCATGGTAGTATTGAGAAAAGCGAAATCATTCACAGCTGATCATTTTACACTATTGCTGTTATTTTGTACATAGTACATGTCACTTTGCATCAGGTCACGCAAGTCTTTCCAGGTTTCTTCTGAGAGCATCCTGCTCATCATTTCTTATAGTACAATGGTATTCCATCATAATCACATACCACAACTTGTTCAGCCATTCCCCAGTTGATGGACATCCCCTCAATTTCTGATTCTTTTCCTCCAGAAAAGAGCTGCTATAAATATTTTAGACATATAGGTCCTTTTACCTTTTTTTGTTTGCTTTTTTATCTCTTTTAGGACACAGACCTAGTAGTGGTATTGTTATTGTTTAGAATTGTAGGTCACTACTCTCTCTTAGCCATGTTAATAATAAAACATGTTCACAGAACTTTAAAATAATTATCTGAGGGCATTATTGTGGCAGTTTGGTTTGTCCAGCTCTCTAGTGAGTATGTTCCTCATATAAAACATTCTTTGAAGTCTTTCAAACATTTCATGAAAAAAATAAAGATCATTTTAGATGACATTTTAGAGTATAAATGACCTCAAAAAAGAGATTAGGCTGTTTTGGAAATTTTAAAGTAAAGAAGGAGAAATGTCTTATTGTTTCTATGCCTGAAAACATAAAAATTTCAATGTATTGAGTAAAATTGCAACAGCATTTAACATTGGTATTTCCTGATTTGTACGTTTCAGATTATAAATGCTAATGTTGCTAGAGGATTCTCTAAGCAATAGTATATCTATTGATAATTTGTGCACTATTTATGTGAAGAAATATTGGATTCCAGAAAAGAATCTAGTAAAGAATTAAAGAGGTTAAGAAATAATCAAAGCACAGTTTAGAATAGCTTTGAAATTAAATGAGGCTGCAAAGGTAATTAAAGAACGTTTCCCCACTGAACCTTTATGATTAGTGGTGTAATGTGTATTGGAGAATAAAGAAAGAAATCTCCAGTTGGATATATTCCTCCTTTTTAGGTCAAGCTGAAAAAGCTGGTCATCCTTGAAGCTTCATTTGTCAGGATTAGGAGGTGTATGTACCTAGTACATTAGAATACATCTCTAAGTCTTTTGTCTGGAAAGATTGAAATGATCTTGTTTGTGTGTAAAACAGCAGAAATCTGTGTGTGTGTGTGTGTGTGTGTGTGTGTGTGTGTCTGTCTGTCTGTCTGTCTGTCTGTCTCTGTCTCTCTCACTCTCTGTCTGTCTCTCTCGGTCTCTATGTAGTTTGTCTGACTGTCTCTCTCTCCTTACTTAGAAAGATCACTCTACATAACTCATTGGAAAATTATCATCTCTTCATGGCTATTAAATAAAAGACTGTTGGCCTTAAAAATGCAAAGCAAAGCAAGTCAGAGGGCACGGTGGAGAGCAGTCTAGTACTATAAAAGTAATAACTCGATGCTATTTATTTAAAAGAACAGGAGGGCAACTGCTCCCCAGGCTATATCAAATAATTTATCACCAACTAACTTTAATGAGAAAATAACAGAGGCCCAAAATAGATGATCTGGCATTTGTTCTAAATAATGAATGAAACATATAGATAACATAAGATGATTTAGGTTTATGACTATAAAGTTCTCATGGATTTCCTGAAAGAAATTTATTTTCTTAAAGAATTATTTTGTCAGGAAGTGAAAATAGCCAATTTACAATTCATCTTGAAGCAGAATCTGAAAATGAGATTCATACTTGAATTGGGTGAATGTATATTTTTGCTATGCAACACCTTTTTTTAACCTTTTAATTTTGCTATATTTAAAACATCTGTTCAATTTAACTTGTATTTTTTTTGTCTGTTTTGTCACTTGGGGATGCAGTCTTTCTATTATGCCAAATTAGGAATGTGAGAAGAACCCTCTCTGCAGAAGGATAATTTACTGCAGTGAAATGATTTTGTCTAGTTCTCTGTGATGAATGATTGCTCCATACCCTCTGCTGGTTATGGCAAAGCTAAATAGACAAGGGACTCATAGTTGTATACCCACCAGCTGGCATTTAAGAAGAATTAACTTCTCCTGGGACTGAATCCCTCTTGTTTTCTTCCCTGGTGTTAAAGTCTTTAACAGAACTCAAAGCTCTGTCTGCCCCTGCAGACTTTTAATTCATGCTCTATACCAATTCTCCCTGGTTTTGAGTGCTTAGGAGCAGTGTTACCTGCCACAAAGTGGATTGGTTTGGTATGTGGGAAGAGATAATTTTACATTTATTTTTCAGAAAGATTTCAAATATCTGATCAACTGGAGTATTTTTTAGTGTAAGATGACTATTTGGAAACAACTCTACTGTTATATCTTCAGTTCCTTTATAAATTTCACTTAGTAGAGTGTAAACTCTCTCAGGAAGGGGATATACTTTGTTGTTGTTGTTGTTATTTTGTCTTTGTAAACATAATGTCTAGCATAAAGCTTTACACAGAGAAGGCCCTTAATAAATCTTCTTGAATTGAATCAGATTGTCCTATGATATGCTTTAGACATGCATAGATATGCATTGACAGACAAGTCCTGCATTATGACCAGGTGAATCCTACAACATATACTTTAAATGAGTTTCTTGGTCCACAGAGTCTATTTTGGTAAAGTAAAGAGGTGTTGCTGGTGGTGGAGAAATAGTCTGATAAAGTACAAAAGACCTGAAAAATTCCTTACTTGCCACATGACTATTAAAAAAAAAGTTATTTCACCAATCTTTATCTTAGTACTGAGCTCCAGTACTTTATTACCAATTGAATATTAAACATCTCCATCTTGTTGGACAAAATACATCTCAGCCTCATTATGTTACATTACTTTTCTTCCTAAACCAGCCTTACTTCCTAACTTCTCTAGTTCTATTGAGGGCCCTGCCATTCTTCTAATTCCAGTTCAGAATCTAGGACTCATCCTTATGTAATGATGACTCTGGCTTCAGTCTCCCAGAACAAGACTGGCTATAATTCCCTTTCAGTGCTCTATCAATACCCTCAAGGGTTGAAGGTATTTTTATCTAAGGTTATTTTTTGAGCCCCCTATTCTGTTGCATTCAGTTTCTTCAAATGTAAAATGGAGACAATAATAACACCTGCCTCTCAGGGTTATTGTGAAGATCAAATGAGATAATATTTGTAAGGCAGTTAGCACAGTGCCTAGTATATACTGTAGTAGGCATAAATAGGTGCTTGCTCCCTTCATAGTCCCTCTTCCCCCAACCCCCTCCGCTATTAGCTTGTCAATGATTAGCAGCTCTGCTCTATATAACCAATTAATATCAATTGCTCTTACAAAGGGATAGTTATATCTTATATATATATGTATATCTGTACATACATATATTATATATATATAGAGAGAGACAGAGACAGAGACAGAGACAGAGACAGAGATTGAGATATATATTGAGATATATGACAAGAAGAGAAGCATCAACATTTTCCCTCAACACCTGTGGGCACACTGATTCCTAAAACACTTAAGTCCCTGGGGAGAAAGAACTCAGACTTAATGCAATTTCTGCATTGCATTGGTTACTACTATGTTCATGTCCAAGTGTGCTATTGCTGCTCAGGGACTTGATACTGTATTGGATGACTATTAAACCCCATGTAGCCTCTACTTCTGAATCAGTTGAAGCTTGCTCTCCTGAACTTTCAAATCTCACATGGTCATAGCCATTTTCAAATTCTTTTAGAGAAAAGAACAAATCACTAGCTACATGAACCTGGGCAAGCCACAACGTCTTTTTGCCTCAGTTTCTTCATCTATAAAATGGAGATAATAATAATACCTTTCACCCAGAGTTGTTGTAAGGATCAAATGAAGTAATAATTGTAATGCACATAGCACAGTTCCTGGCACATAATAAGCACTATGTAAATGTTAATTAATCATCATCATCTTCATTATAGAACTGAGATCCACTTTCATAGGCCACATTATTCTAAAAAAGAGAGTGCCTGAGGTCTTTCCTCTTATAGCATCATCTCTCTTTTCTAACCAAAACACAACCAGTTAGGAAAGAGTAAGACCAAAAGACGACTAGCTCTCCAGAACATACTCCAGTTCCAATTATTCAGCCAATCCAAAACAAAAAAAGGTTTCTCATTGTACAATTAGCAAAATAGGAACAGATATAGAATGTTTGCTCATGCTTTAAATATCCCCAAAGCACTTCTATTACACATCACTATGCATCTCTGGAGTCAGGCTCTTTACCTTGTCCATGTGGGGCATTGCATCAGTGAGAATGCTCACCAGACATATTGCACTTGATTTCCTTGTTCTCACCTCCTCTATTCAAGTCTTATTGATTTTACCTCTTCAAAATCTGTCATATTAATTCCCTTCTTTCCAATAAAAAAAACAAAAACAAAAAACTAACCCTTCAGTCCTCTCTCCTAGTCTACAGCAATAATCTTCTAATTGGTCTCCTGGTAACCGATCACTCCCTTGTATCCATTGTCCACAGAGCTGCTATTGTGAGCTGTTTCAATTTGGCCTAGTCCAACAGATTAAAATTGTTGTTGTTTTTTAAAATTCAATAGGCACTCATGAACCATAAAAATCCACTTAAAAGGGCTTTAGTAACTGATGTTTAAAAACACATACTACAACAATAAAAAGCACATAAAACCCAACTCCCCTTCCACAGTCAGGAGTTGAAACACCCAACAGGTAGGTAGAGGTTCAGAAAACATTTCTGACAACCTACCTCCAGGCCAGATGCTTCATCCACTGCACTACCTGGCTACCACACCTAGCTTCTCCCAGTAATCAGTAGCAGGGATTACAAGCTTGTCCCACCATTCCTGATCTCAAACCATTTCTAAGATGTGGAGTGCTTCCTTTACATATTCCCTTTGTACTTAAATGTATCTAACTTTTGACCTTCATGACCTTGAGCTTTGCTAAAGTACAACCTGGCACATACTTTACATGTTTATTAGAATGTAAACATGCCTCAGTTACTCTTTCAGTTGTCTCTGTATCCTCAGCTTGAGGCACGGTATCTGCCCCAATAAAGGATTGTGCTATCTTAGATGTTAAAGGTGGGGGTGGGGTAGGGGTGGCACAGGAAAGAACAATTCCTTCTTAGGAAAATAACATTATCAATAATATTTTGTCTTCTATAAAACTAGTATAAAATTTTGGAAATGAGTCTTGAAAAACATATAGTGATTATATTCATGGATCTTAGTACCTACTTAGAGAGCACAAATGCACTTACACTTTTTAGCTGAGGACTTGTATTAAACCTGACACTTTACAGAGTATTTTTGATAAATCTTGCTCATTTTCCTACAAACGAAGTCATTAATCAAAAGGATTTTTAAAATGATGTAATAAATAAGATTTTAAGGGGAGAAAACTTGCTTTAAAAGGAAGCCCTATCTAAAGGGAGTAGCTTACATTATCCAAAGCATATTATGTTGTATTTGGTATTCATTATTAAAGCCAGAGTTTGGTGACATAGGAGTGCCTTGTCCAGCATCAGAATCATCTGGAATTTAAATAAATCAAAAGGGCTTTAAAAAGAAATGAAAGAACTGCCCATTTACATTTAGTAAGCACAGAAACATATGAGAAAAAAAAATCAGTGGATAAGAGGATTATAGATTCAGAATGGATGAGATCTTACAAGTCACCTGGATTGAAACCTCTCATAGTACTGATGAGGTAACTATGACAGATGGAGGTGAACCGACTTGCCCAAAGGTACATAGGTATGAAGCAATAGAGCTAGAAAGCACAAGCAATTATCAAGAGGACATTATTCAAGAAGAAATTTGGAAATGATTGCCATGGTTTTATATAAACAACTACTGTGTACTAAAAGATATTTTATTCAAGAGATAATGGGAAGCCACTAGATATATTGAGCAGGAGAGATCTACCATTAAGGAAACATCCTTTGGCATCCATAGATTGAAGTGGGGAGAGACTTGAGCCACAGAGAACATTTGGAAGGCCATTGCAATAGTCTAGGCAAGAAATGATGTGAAACTAAAGTGGTGAATGTTTGAGGAAAGAGAAGTGCTCAAATGTGATAGATCTTGTGGAAGTAAAAAATAAATTTTTAGGTACATATTAGTTTACCTGAAGAGTATTAGGAAGAAATAAAATTACCAAGAAACCTTTATATAAGAGAATAAATTTGACATATGTTTCCCTAAGACTTGGTGGAATATGATGCATGACTAAAATAGAGAAACAAAAGAGCATACCTTATTCAAAAGGAAGAGATGAGATAAGTGGAGTGGCAGGTATTATGTAATGTAAAAATATAAGCTAGTGAGGAATTTCATAAACTGAAAGGAGAAACATAATAGCAAAAAAAAATGAAGATCAGTGAAAAAAAGAAACAGATATGATATTTTTATGGAAACTCTTTAATTTTCTTTTTTGGTGATGCTATATTGCCAGGGGCTTGGAATGGTAATAATATCTAAATAATTAAAGCTTCAAGTGATCTCAAGGACAATGGTGAGCACATCATTACGTGAGTAGACTAACCCATGTTACCAAAAAGTAATTACACAGATGTAGCATTAAGATTGTCATCAGAGTGATGCATGTCAAGAAAAAAGTATATGGTCTTGTCAAGAAAGGTGTTCCCCACTGGCATATATCCAATGCCAAGAGATCAAGAAAAAAAGTTCCAAATATTCTGTGTGGATCCTTTGGATAGAATTTATGAGGAGGTATGGAAAAGAGTCATCCAGGGTTAGAAGGTATGGACGAATTGCAATCTGTTGTGCTGGAGGAAATACTCATATCCATGAAAACAATCAATCAACAATATTTATTAAGCACCTACTACATACCAGAAAAAGGGAAAAAAAGGAAAAAAGTAATTATATCTGTGTTTAAGGACATTATACTTAATAAGGGAAAGTAATGCGTGCATTGATAAATATAAAAATAATGAATATATAGAAAATAAATACGAAGTAATTAAATACAAAGTAGTCAGTGAAGAAAGGCACTAGTAGTTGAGGCAGTCAAGAAAAAAATAAAATAAGAGATGGTACTTGAATTGAATGTTGAAAGAAGTGAGAAACTCTCTGTGGTGGTGTCAGAACAGACTACATACTATGACTGTTGAATAGATAGTTCAAAAGCAGGGACATAGAAGATGTGAGGATCTGAAAGAAAACAGTTTATCCAGACAATAGAGTTCAGGAAATTGAGTAGTGAATAATGATTCCATAAAGGTAAGTCAGAGGGAGGTTGTGTTGGACTTCAAAGGCTAAGTAGAGGAGTAAGTATTTTATTCAAGATGATAGGAAGTCATTGGAGTATGTTGAGTAAAAAAATTATATGACACCAGCTCTTAAGGGAATATACTTTGGCAACTGTGGTTTGAGTTTGGCAGAGACTTGTATCAGGGATAGGAGACTATTGCAATAGTCTAGGAAAGTTATTAAACTACCTAAACCGTTTGACCCAGAAATACCACTGCTTGATCTATTTCCAAAGATGATTAGGAAAAAAAAAGAAAATAACATATATGTTCTAGAATGTTTATAGCAGCTCTCTTTGAGGTAGCAAAGAACTTGAAATTGCAAGGGATGCCCATCAGTTCGGGAATGGCTGAACAAGTTGTGATATAGAATTGTGATGGAATACTACTGAGTCGTAAGAAATGATGAGCATAATGACTTTATAAAAACATGGAAAGACTTTCATGAAATGATGAAGAGCAAAATGAGCAGAACCAAGAAAACATTGTATACAGTTACAGCGATATTGTTTTAAGAACAACTTTGAGCGAGTAAGTTCTTTTGACTATTATAAATATCAAAATTAACTATAAAAGACATGAAGAAAGATGCTATCTGCATCCCGAGAAGGAATTAATAAATAGAAGTATGTATAGAATAATTATATACACATATGTATGCATGTATATGTATATGTGTATATATGCATGTGTAAACATACACACATACACCTATTTGTGTCTAATGGTAACCATCTCTAACATGGGTGGAGGGGAGAAAAAAATGTACATGATAATTTGTTGTATATTTGAAAAGAATAGCAAGTTGTGCATAGCAGATTTGCAGTTTTATGTACAATCATCTTTTTTTTAATTGTACTATGTTATTGGAAATGCTTGTTTTATTCCATATATTAAAAATAAAATAATTTTAAATAGTCTAGGCAAGAAATGATGAGTCTAAATTAAAGTACAATGTATGAGTGGAGAACAGGGGTCAGGTGTGATAGATGAAATAAAAATAAAATTTTGGCAAATGTGCAGATAAGTCAGGTAAAGGAGATGGAGGAATTGATTTAACAATGACCTTATAAACCTAAGAGACTGGAAGAATGGTGTTGTCCTTAACAGAAATAGATAAGTTTGGTAGAGGAGAGAATTTGAAGGGAAAGTCGTTTTGAATTTATTGAGCTTAAGATCCCTCTGGGATATACCATTTGAAATATACAAATGCAATTGATAATTTGGAATTGAAGTTCAGGAGAGAGACCAAGTCTGAAGACATAGAGTGTCCCAAAAGTCTTAATTCAGATTTAAGCTTTCATAGCTTAAATAAGGTAAAACTGCACTAAGACTTTTGGGCCACCCTGTATAGTTTTAGAACTCATTGGTTTAGAAGCCACCAGTATAGAATTAATAATTAAATATATAAGAACTGATAAAGTCACTGAATGAGAGATTATAGAAAAAGCAGAAGACAAAGGGACAGAGTCTTGTTGAATACCCTTAGTCATGGTCCATGATATAAATATGCCAAAAAGGAAGCTGAGGAGTTATCATATAGGAAGGCAGAAAATGTGCAGTTAATAGTAACCCAAAAACCAATAAAGGAGAGAATTTCAGACCGAGAGAGTGGATAGTAGTGTCAAATGCAGCGCATAAGTCAAGAAGAATGAGAGAGAGAGAGAGAGACAGAGAGACAGAGACAGAGAAAGAGAGATTTTTCAATGAAGAGATCATTGGTTAACTGTAAAGAGAAAAATTTCACTTAAGTGATGAAAGTTGAATCCTAACAGTCAAGGGCTGAAGAGTGAGGGATAAGAGAGTTAATGTGTGTAGACAACTTTTTCTCAACTATATGGCAATAATCGAGAAGATTGTAGAGTCAAGTGAATATTGTTGAAGTTTTTTTGGGGGGGGAGGTTCTTAAGATGGGAGAGAGTCAAGTTTAAGAGCAATAAATAATGAATCAATAGACAGGGAAATATTGATGATTGTTGTGGGACATTCATAGGGCTACATGCTAGAGACTATTGGAGGGAAGAAGAAACAAGGACACATATAGATTGGTTGACATTGGCAAGGCAAAGATCTAGCTCATTATTAGAGATGATATGAAAGAGGAAAGAGAAAGGGATAATGTTAAAAAGTTTTAAGATGAAGAGTAGGGTAGAGGAGGAAGATCATAAGAGCAGCCCCATTTTTCTTAGTAAAGAAATGAAGTCCTCACATGAGAATCTGCTAAGAGCTTTGAAAAAAATGATTGGAGAGGTTCTGGGGGAGTAAGTTAGAGAACCAATTAATAAGGAATGAAAAGAATATCCTTGCAGCAGTGAACACCCAGTTAAGATTATATATATCATACGCATGTAGTTTACCGATTAGCTTTTGTGTGTGTGTGTCTTCCTTTAGAACAGGGTTTCTTAATTTATTTTCCATTCATGACCTCTTCAGCACTTCTTAAGCTGTGCATCAGGACCCCATTTGAGATCCCGACCCACAGTTTAAGAAGCAGTGTCCAGAATCGTTTAGCAGCATTGAAAAGCTGTGGAAGAAGTGGTGGGAATAATCAAGGGCTAGAGTTTGGCAAGGAATGACACATGATGTGTCACCTGGATGGAGGATCTGAGTGTTGAAGACTGTGTGTAATTGATTTTGTTAACTATATGGTTGAGATTGTGAAGAGAAGAAATTGAAGTCAGAACAGAGATAATGGCCTGAAATGGTAGAAATTGGTGAAAAGACTGAAGATCCTCATAAGAATGAAAAATAGGTTTAAGGAATGTGAGGCCCAGGGTCGCATCCAGAACATCAAAGATTTCTTCAGCCAAGTCAATCTTGTAGGTAACGTTGAAATCCAGTGCTAGAGCATACCTGTTTTCTGACTCAGAGAAGAGATGGAACATCCTATCCTTTAGCAAATTGTAGACCAGGGAAATTCACTTTACTCCTTTTCAGACTTTTTAAAATCCCTTCCTAAAATTTTCTTCCAGATGCCTACTCCTTAGTATTTATAAACTTTAAACTAGAGTGGAGTTCACAGATTCATCTAGGTATTTCAGGATACTACAATTCACCTTTCTGGAGAGAAAAAATGAGTGATAATTTCTGAAAACATATAACAATTCAGTCACAGAATCATTACATAGCAGAGGCAAGAGACTTCAGTTATTTGGAAAGCTCTAAAACAGGGCAGATGGTAAATTCTTGAGTTTTCTGAATAGTAATTTGTTCTTCAGAAAGTAGTAGAAGCAACAGGATAAATTACTATTCTCCTACCTGATTTTGATCAATAAGAAGGAGCTGGTTGTTGATGTAGAAATGATGAGAAATTTAAGAGAAAGAGAGCACTCAATATGAAAGGTCATAATAAATAAGGAAAGGAAATCTGGGGAAGTTTTAAAGAGGTAATTTTTTTAAAGTTTAGGGGAAAAAAAACTGGGTAGCCTCCAGTGAATGAAAATTCTGTGGAGGAAATTAGTTCAAGAAAGATGTAATGCTATTAAAGACAAAATTATGATTACATAAAAGTAAATCATTTATATGAGGAGTGAATGGGGAGTTCATTAAAGAGATTAGTGAAGATAAACTCTTGAAACCCAGGTTTCAAACCAGGAACACATTCATGAGGCTCCCTTTATTCACAGAGGCAGTGCTACTTCTGTGTGCCTGGTGAGTTGAGTTGATGTGAGATATCTGGGAAATAGAGGCATTCTTCTTTGCTATTTCAAGTGTGCAGATCTTGGTTCCTCTGTGCAGAAAGACCCACAGAGGGAGAAAAAAGTGGGCCGTGGCAGGCATATAGAGGAGACTTAGCATATCCCTGATTTCCAGCTTGCCTTCCTAGATATTTTAGAAAATTTCTTTTTGGGTGAGATTGGTCTTTCTCTTTTGATTAGGCTTGCACATCTCACTTCCAGTGGGAAAATTTATTCACTCTGTTTTCTGTAATACTCTAATCTCTATATCTCTTCTCATTTCTATTTGCTATCTGCTTGGATAAAAAAAAGAATTTACATCACTATTTGTGATATTTTGGGGTAACTACTATTTGTTGGAAAGGAGTCAAGCCTGTGAGTACAAACTTTTGGTTACCCCTTTTGCTATAAAGAAGCATGACAAGGAAAATAGCTTGAACTGAAAACAAAACAAAACAAACACACGACAACAAAAATTCCCCCAAACCAGCAATATTTATGGTGGCAATCGGACAATCACTAATTGACTACTTGAATCTCTTGCTCTTTAGTAAGAAAAGTGGGAACACTCTTTATGATCTTCCTCTTCTCCCCTACTCTTCATTTTAAAAATTTTGACATCATCCCATTATCTTTCCCCTTTCATGTCGTCTCTCACCCTCTCTATCAAGGGAGAATATTGTGGCCAAACTGATGGTCCCTTCTCCTGCTCCCTTCCAGATAAGAATAAAGTCTCCCTTCAAGAGAAATGGGAAAGATTCCAGAGCTTACTATTAATGTTTCTCCACACACTGCATTTAGATAGCTTACGTGGTCCTATATAGTATATAAGGGCAACACATACTTTATGCTTATGTGAACAAACAAAGATTTTTAAAAGATAACATGGAAGCAAGGGGGAAAAGGGCAGCTGAACTAATGCATTGTTGGTGGAGCTGTTAACTGATCCATCTATTCTGGAGAGCAATTTGGAACTATGCCAAAGGGCTATAAAATGTGCATACCCTTTGACACAGCAATACCACTTCTAGGTCTGTATCCCAAAGAGATCATATAAATGGGAAAAAGGACCCACATGTATAAAAATATTTATAGTAGTTGTTTTTGTGATGGCAAAGAGTTGGAAGTTGAGGGGAAGCCCATCATTTGGGGAATGGCTGAACAAGTTGTGGTATATGAATGTAATGGAATACTATTGTGCTATAAGAAATGATGAGCAGGCAGACTTCAGAGAAAACCTGGAAAGACTTGAATGAACTGATGCTAAGTGAAGTGAGCAGACAGGGGAACATTGTACACAGTAACAGCCATAACATGTGATGACTAACTTTGATAGACTCATCTCTTCTTAGTAACCCAAGGATCCAAGACAATTCCAAAGGAGTCATGATGGAAAATGCTATCCACATTGAGAAAAAGAGCCATAGAACCTGAATGCAGATCAAAGCATATTATTTGTTCTCTCTCTCTTTTCTTTTTTTTTTCTTTTTTTCTTTTTGTTTCTTCTATCTCATAGTTTCTCCCATTGGTTCTAATTCTTCTTTACAACATTACTAATGTGAAAATAGGTTCAATATGAATGTATATGTAGAGCTTATATCAGATTACACACCTAGGGGTGTGGGGATGGGAGAGATGGGGAGAAAATTTGGAACTCAAAATCTTATGGAAGTGAATGTTGAAAACTAAAAATAAATAAATCATTTTTTAAAATTGGTTTTAATTGTTTTAATATGGAATGGTTTTAATATTGAATTGGTTTTAATATGAGAAAGTAATATTTCCTGTAGAATAACATTAGGAACACTTGTCAACTTGAACACACTAATGCTAAAAACAAACTGAGATTGCCATAACATAAAGATATGACATATATGTGTATGTGTGTATGTAAGTGTTTGTGTGTATGTATGTGTGTGTAATCTAAATTGGGGCAAAATGATCAATAAATGGCTGGGAGTGCTACATAGAGAATATGGGCTACTGATTAAGGAAGATAGAGAGAAGATGGAACTATTGACTTCTTATTTAGTTATTGTTTTCCTTACCAAGGAGAATGGTCTCTAGATTAAGAAGTATAGAATAAAAATTGTTAATGGGGGATTGAAACCTAAGATAAGTCAGAGAATAATAAAAGTCATGATTCCATTTCATCAGCATCTGTTGACCAAGGTATTGAAAGAATTTGTGAATGTGATCGTTGAGCCATTGTTACTGATGTTACTAATGTTACTAATATGTATATGACTTTGAATAGTGACAAAAAATGAGGGAGTTGTCCTTGGTCTGAAAACAGGAAATTTTAGAATTTTAGAAAAGAAATAGAAAAGGTAGAGTCTTTAAATGGTAGACCAGTGAACCTACCATTGTTAGTAGGTTAGTAAAATTCTAAAATGTATTATTAAAAATCTGATTTGTTAGTTCATGGAGAAATAAGTGAGCATCAAGAACCAGCATGAAGTCATAAGGCACATGTTATGTTAGACTAACTAAATTTCCTTTGGGCAGTTTTATTGGACTTGTAAATCAACAGAATTCAATATGCACAGCATGCTTGGATTTCAATAAGGCATTGGACAAGCTTTTTCAAGTTATCCTTTTGGAAAGATGTGTCCTGAGTAAAAGTAGAGTCTCTAGATTCTTAACTGGTTGATTGAATGAGCCCCAAAAGTTTTGTTCTATGTGAACCTGGAGAGTATTCTCCCAAACAGTGTCTTATGGTTCTACCCTTGGCCTTGTTCTGTTGAACAGCTGTATTAATTACTTGGATGAAAATGTAGATGGTATGCTAGTCAGGTTTATGGATATCAAAAAACTGAGAGGAGAGATAACATATTAGATGACAGAACTGGGAGCTAGAATGATTTAACAGTGGGTTAAATATAAGAAGCTGATTTTTTAATTAGCACAAATGTGAAGGCCTATACTAAGTTCCACAAATCAGATTCATAAGTGTAAGACAGGACATAAAGGTTAGATATGAATTCATGTCAGTAAGTCACTTGAAGGCTTTCTTGGATTGAAATTTCATTACATTTTAGCAAAATGCCAAAAAGGGTAATATGAACTTAGGCCACATGAACATTGGCATAGGGTCTATAATTAATTAGATGATAGTGCCACAGTTCTCTATCCTGGTCAGACTTCATTTAGAGTATTGTCTTGGGGTGGGGGACCTATGGCCTCAAGGCCACATATGGACCTCTAGGTCTTCAAGTATGACCCTTTGACTGAATCCAAACTTTTTGTTCTGTGAAGTTTGGATTCAGTTAAAGGACTGTACTTGGGGACCTAGAAGGCCACATGTGGCCTTGAGGCCACAGGTTCCCCACCCCTGTCAGTGGATAGAGTGCTAGGCCTGGAGTCAGGAAGACTCATTTTCCTGAGCTTAAATCTGGCCTCAGATACTTATTAGTTATGTGACCCTGGTCAAGTGACTTAACCCTGATTGCCTTGCTCCCTCCCCCCAAAAAAGTGTATTAAGGACCTGGAGATGTTTAGCCTGGAGAAAAGAAGGGTTGACAGTGATAAAAGTGTTTGTTTGTTTGTTTGTTTGTTTTTTGTTTTAGATATGGGGAAAATGAGTAGAAGTGGAAGAGAAGCATATTTTGGCCCAATTCAAAGCAAAAATCTAATTATTTGAATTGTAAAAAAATGAAATGTCTTCTTTAGGAGGTAGTGAGTTGACCATCATTAGACATATTCATGTGACAATTAGACAATTACTAGTTGATTACCTGAATCCCTTGTATAATAGAAGTAATTTGGGGAAAGGAAACAGTGCGGTGGAGGAGCTGGAAATGTTTGCTGGGGTTCTCTTTCCTTCCTGAGTCACATTAACAGACAGAGGGCCACTGGGCCAGATGCAGCCATAGCCGCAGAGCTGGAACATGGTCCAGCCTCTGCCCCAGGCTGTCTCCTGGGCTCTAAGTGAATCCTGCACCATGACATTGGGTTGACTGCCTGACGTTTTTAAAAGTGCTATCAGAGGAGTACCCAACCTGGGGCAAAACATATAAACTAATGTGTTGGTCTAATGGAAGAACATATGACAACTAATACTATTTTTTGCAAGTCCATTAAGAAGGGTCCAAGTGGCACTCTGGCCAAGATATCAAGAAGCCAGATAACAGCCTCATGAATTAACAGGAGAGGAGGCTAATCGCTAAATGCTCTCACTCAACATTCTGTTCTCCACCAGCTCCCATATTATGGCACGGCACACAACCTGTTTGTGCTTTGGGATTTACTCAACAATAGCCTTGTTCCTGCTGTCCTGGCTTTTATGGCATCCTGCCCCTTTCCTCATCCCAGCATTCTATGGCAACAAGGGACACAACTCGACTGTTTCAGAGAAGTAAAAGGTATAACAAGGCAGAGTACTATAATGTAGCAAGACTTAGCCAGACAACAGAATAGAGCATCAGGGTCCAATGTGTGGAAGGGGCTACATCAACCCAGAATTAAATGGAACTGGCATCCAGCTAGGCCAGAACAGTCTCTCTAAAGTTACTTAGGACAAGATCTGAGGCTGTGTTTAGTGAATTCCACAACATAGAAGGGAGTCTGAAACATCTTTGAGGTTTAAACCTGGTTATATCTGTCATAAAATGAGAGTTGGAAAATGAGCAATAAACAAATATAAAGGAAAGAAAAATCTGAAATTGCCAAAGATCTTAAAGGGAAGAAAATTAAACTAAGAACTCAAAACACAAAGGAATAAATAAAAAAAGAAAAATATTTAAAATGGAAGGGAAAAATGGCCACAGAGATGTCTAAACAAGTGCAAACAACTCTAAATATTTCAAGAAAAAGGAAATTGAATTAACATTCATTTAGGACCCTATGTATTACCAAGAGAACATGGAAATACAGCAGGATGTTCCAATGTGATTCAGGAGAAAAAATGAGAATCTTCAGAGTATTTGAAAGGAAACAAGTAACTTGTACAGAAGTAATTAGAAGAATAGAAGAACTTGAATCTACTCTGGAAGATAAGGGTAGAGTTCCTGAGCAAATAAATGATAAAGAGGTTCATAGGAGAAAAAAATGGACAGTTTTGATTACATAAAATTTAAGTTTGTGCATTAGTAAAACCAATTCAACTAAAGTTAGAAGAGAAACAAAGAATGGAGGAATCTTTGCAATTCTCTTTTATGATTCTAATTTCTAAGACATATAGGGAACTTAAATTCATAAGAATAAGTACCATTCCCCAATTGATAAATGTTTCAAAATATGAATAGATTGAACTATGAACTGGTTCAACCATTCTGGGAAATAATTTGGAACTATGCCCAAAGTCGTTTTAAACTGTGCGTACCCTTTGACTCAGTGATACCACTACTGAGTATATACCCAAAGAGATCAAAGAAAGACAAAAAGGATCAAATTATAGTAGCTCTTTTTGTGGTGGCAAAGAATTAAAGAGGAGGTGCCTATCAATTGGGGAATGTCTGAACAGGTTATGGTCAATGAATGTATTATTGTGCTGTAAGAACTGATGAAAGAGTTGTCAGAGAAAACCAAGAAGACTCAAGTGAATTGATGAAAGTGAAATGAGCAGAACCAGGAGAAAAATTTATACATTAACAATATTGTAAACATGATCAACTTTGACAGATTTAGGAACTCTTATTAATACAATAACCAACCGCATTTCCAGAAGACTCATGGTAAAATATATTATCTATCTCCAGATAGAAAAGTGATGAGCTCAAGAGTACAATTTGATGTGTGTGTGTGTGTGTGTGTGTGTGTGTGTGTGTGTGTGTTTTCTTTTTCGGACGTGGCCAATGCAGGGATTTGTTTTGTTTAATTTCATGTGTTTGATTCAGGTTTGGTTTTTTTTTCCTCAAAGGAGGTAGCAGTAGAGTGAGATGACAGGGAGAAAATTCAAAGCAAAAATAAAATAAAATTGAACTTTTAAAATAAAAATAAATGATTTAAAAATGTGATAAAACTTTGTTCCCTTATAGCTTAGCCTGTGAGAACATGCCTCAATCAGTCATAGTCTTTAGAAAATATGTGAAAAAGTCTTTGATTAGCCAGCAAAAAGAAGAGTACTTGGACTTACTAAGGAAGCTTCAAAACACCCTGTGGAACATTTATGAAATCTGAGTATTCCTTCATGACCCAAGAGAATAGAGAATAAGTGGGGAGCGATGACTTTTCCACCTAAACCCTTTGAGAGGAAAGATTGTCCTGATTTTCTGTGGATCCTCAGGATTTTGCACATAGTAATGTTTTAATACATGCTTTGTCATTCTCTTTCATTAATTCAGAATGAAGTAGGCAGAACGGAGAGAAAACATATACAATATAACAATATAAATGGAAAGAACAAAAATAATGAAACAGCACAATATATAATAATAATGATCAAGTTTGACTGGAGAGGAGTTGAGAAAAATGCTTTCCTCCGTCGCCTGCAGAGATGGGACACTACAACTATAAGATATGCATATGCTGTCAAACATAGCAGATAAGAGGGTTAGGTTTTTGTTTTTTGTTTGTTCGTTTGCTTTCTGAGTCATTTTCTCTTTCTTTTTAAATTTATTCTATAAGAAATGATTCTAAGGAACAGAGGTGGAGCCAAGATGGCAGAGTAAAGGCAGGGACTCACCTGAGTTCTCCGCTAAACCCTTCCAAATACCTTTAGATAATGACTCTAAACAAATTCTATAGTTACAGAAGACAAAATGAAAGAATGAAACAATTTTCCAGCCCAAAGCAACTTAGAATGTTGTCAGGAAAGCTCTGTTGTACCAGGATGAGAGAAGAGCACAGTCTAACATAGGCTGCAGCAGTAGACTGGGCCCCAGCAAACCAGGAGCAAGTCTCAGGGCAACTGAATCAGTGGCAGCAGTGGTGGTTTCAGGATGTTTTAGCCCACAGATGTAAAGGGATAGGACAAAGGGTCAGAAGATTTACGAGGGTCCCTTTACTGATACCAGTTCTGTTGCCTGTGCTCGAATCTGGGTTGCAGTTCTGGGTCTTTGTATGTGAGGAGAAGCACTAACACAACAGAGCTTGCAGCCTCAGGGGAGCAGGGACACTGGTCATAGTTCCAGGGTTGAAAAGAGTGCTTGTGGTCACTCATAAACCAGTGCACAGTACAAGTGTTATGCTCTCTCCCTAGATCACACCACTTCGGAAGAACCAAAACTACAGCTCCCCAGAATTACTTCTGAAAACAGCTATGCAAAAAACGTGAAGGTTGGGACAGTGATCCATCCACTTGGGATGCAGAGCCCTATTTTAGCATAGAGTTAAAAGTCAAGAAATAGACTGGAAAATGAACAAACAATAGAAAAAGTTATTCTGACCATAGAAAGTGAATACGGTGACAAGGAAGACTAAAACACACAACCAGAAGAAGACAACAAAATAAAAATTCCTGCATGCAAAGCCTCACAGAAAAATATGAATTGGTCTCAGGCCATGGAAGAGCTCAAAATGGATTTTAAAAATCAAGTAAGAGATATAGGGAGAAAATTGGGAAGAGAAATGAGAATGATGCAAGAAAATCATTAAAAAAAAAAGAGTCAATGGCTTGATAAATGAGTCACAAAAAAAAATACTGAAGAAAATAACACCTTTAAAAAACAGAATAGGCCAAATGGTAAAAGAGGCACAAAAAAATCCAATGAAGAGAAGAATTCCTTAACAAACAGAATTGGCAAAATGGTAAAAATATATATAATATAGAAAAATTCACTAAAGAGAAGAGCTCCCTAAGAAGTAGAATTTGCCAAATGGAAAAGGAGGTACAAAGTCTCATTAAAGAAAATAATTCTTTAAAATTTAGAATTGGGCAAGTGGAAGCTAATGATTTTATGAGAAATCAAGAAATGATAAAACAAAACTAAAACAATGAAAAATAGAAGATAATGTGAAATACCTCATTGGAAAAACAACTGACCTGGAAAATAGATCCAGGAGAGAGAATTTAAAATTTATTGGACTACCTGAAAGTCATGATCAAAAAAAGAGCCTAGATATCATCTTTCAATAAATTATCAAGGAAAATGCCCTGATATTCTAGAACCAGAGGAAAGAATCAAAATTGAAAGAATTCACCAATCACATCCTGAAAGAGATCCCAAAATGAAAATATTATATTATAGTCAAATTCCAGACATCCCATGTCAAGGAGAAAATACTGCAAGCAGCCAAAAAGAAACAATCAAATATTATGAAGCCACAGTCAGAATAACACAAGATTTAGTAGCTTCTACATTAAAGGATCAGGGCCTGAAATATGATATTCCAGAGTGCAAAAGAGCTAGGATTATAACCAGGAAGCAAAATACCTATCAGGCAAAATCAGGTATAATCCTTTTTTTGGGGGGGGGGGGATTAACATTCAATGAAATAGAGTACTTTCAAACATTCCCCATAAAAAGACCTGAGCTGAATAGAAAATTTAACTTTCAAATCCAAGATGCAAAAGAAGCATAAAAAAGTAAACAGGAAAGAGAAATGATAAGGGATTCAAAGAGGTTTAACTGTTTATATTCCTACATGGAGAAATGATGTAACTTCTTAAAACTTTATCATCATTAGGGCAATTAGAAGGAATATTCATAGATAAAAAGCAGAGCTGTGAGTTGAATGTGATGTTGTAATTATCTAAAACATGAAATAAAATTAAGGGATGAGAAGGAAGAATGCACTAGGAGAAAGGAAAAGGGAAAAGTAGAATGAGATAAATTATCTGACCTAAAAGAGGCTTGAAAGAGATTTTACAGTGGTGGGGAAATGGGGGAAGCAGGGAGAGAAGCACATGAATCTTACTGTCAACAGAATTGGCTCAAAGATGGAATAATATACACACTCAGTTGGGTGTAGAAATCTATTTTAACATATAGGAAAGTAGGGAGGGAAAGGGATGAGAGGGGTGGGGAACCTGATACAAGGGAAGGCAGTTTGGGGAAGGTAAAAGTCAAAAGGAAACACACTTTTGAGAATGGACAGGGTAAAAGAGGAGAGAGAATAGAATAAATGGGGGAAAATAGGATGGAGGGAAATTCATAGTAGGTAATCATTACTGTGAAAAAAATACAGTGAGTTTCTCTGAGACAGACTTCATTTCTCAAACATATAGAGAACTGAGTCAAATTTATCAAAATAAGAACCATTCCTCAAATGATAAATGGTTAAAGGATATGAACAGGCAGTTTTCAGACAAAATAGTCAAAGCTCTCTGTAGTCAAATAAAAATCTCTACGGTGTAGCCAAGATGTCAGAGTAAATGCAGGGATTCACTTGAGCTCTCCTCCCAAACTTCTGCAGATACCTTCAAAAATAACTCTAAACAAGTTCTAGGGCAGCAGAACCCACAAAAAGATGGAGTGAAACAAATTTCCAGCCCAAGACAACTTAGAAGTTTGGCAGGAAAAGTCTGTTGCACCAGGGTGAGAGAGAAGTACAGTCCAGCACAGGCTGCACCAGCACAGTCCATGCCTTAGCAAACTGGAGCAGGACTAGGGTGAGTGAATCACTCACAACAGTGTTGGTTTCCAGACCTCTCAGCCACAGATGCCAAAGACAACTTAGAAGGTCCATCATACCTGGATGAAAGTGGAGCTCAGTCCAGTGCAGGCTGTGCCAGCACAGCCCCAGCCACACAAAACTCTATTTCCCTCCATCCTATTCCCCCATTTATTCTACTGTCTTTCTCCTTTAACCCTGTCCCTCCTCAAAAGTATTTTGCTTCTGACTTCCCCATCCCCCAACCTGCCTTCCCTTTTATCACCCCTCCATCCTTCTCCTATCCCCGTCCCCTCCTACTTTCCTATAGGGTAAGTAAGACAATTTTTATACTCAAAGGTGCTGGGAGTGGCTGAATTCACAGCAATCGCATCAAGGGCAGCAGCTTCTTCCAGAGCTCTCAACACACAGATGATAAGGGAGTAAAACAACTGCTCAGAAGGAGATTACAGGAGTCATTTTGCTAGCACTGAGGCAGGACTCTGTTGCTTTGCCTATACACAGATCTGGGTCCTGGGTGGCAGTCCCAGGGTGAGGAAGAACACTAGAATAGCAGAATTTGCAGCCATAGCAGAGGGTGGACCCTCCTAACAGGTCCAGGGAAGAAAAGAATGCTAGAGGTCTCTCACAGACCAGAGCACAGGCCAGAAGAGAAGTAAACGCTTCTCCTTAAATCAAACCACCTGGCAAGAACTGAAAATTTACAGGTCCCTGGAAGTATCTCTGAAAACAGCTGCACAAACCCCCTGAAACATGGGAGAGCACACCCTCTACCCTCATTGCAGAGCCCTACTTTAACAAAGACTTAAAAGTCAACTAATAAGAAATGATGAGCAGGATGGTCTCAGAAAAAAACCTGGAAAGACTTACATGGCCTGATGCAAAGTGAAATGTACTGTGTACAAAGTAACAGCAATGTTCTAAGATCATCAGGTGTGAATGACTTAACTATTCTCAACACTACAATGATCCAAGACAGCTCTGAAGGACTTATGATGATCCCATCATCAGAGAGGGAACATTGGTGGCTGACTATAGATTGAAACCTACTTTTTTTTAACTTTCTTTATTTTTCTTGAGTTTTTTTTTCTCTATGTTTTCTTTTACAAAATGACTATTATGGATGTGCTTTGCATGATTTCACATGTATAATGTATATGGAATTGCTTGACTTTTCAATGGGGGTGGGGTGGGGAGGGAGGAAGAGACAGAATTTGGAGCTCAAAGTTTTGAAGATGAATGTTAAAGATTGTTTTTGCATGTGGAAGGGGAAACAATAAAATACTAAATTAAAGCTTTAAAAAATGCTCCAAATTACTATTGATGAGAGAAATGCAAATTAAAACTAACTCTGAGTTACTCTCTCATACCTGTGAGAGAGGCTGACAGGAAAGGAAAATGACAGATTTTGGAGGGGAAGTGGGAAAATTAAAACACTAATGTACTTTTGGTGAAGTTGTATATCAATTCAACCATTCTGGAGAACAACAAGGAACTATGCCCAAAGGATTATAAAACCATGTAAACTCTTAAACCCAGCAATACCACTACTAGGTCCATATCCCAAAGAGATAAAAAAAAAAAAAACAAAAGGAAAAGGATCTACATATACAAAAATATTTATAGCAGCTCTTTTAGTGGTGACAAAGATTTGGAAATTGAGGGAATGTCCATCAATTGGGGAATGGTTGAACAAGTTGTTGTCTATGATTGTGATGGGATGTTATTTTCCTTAATAAATGATGAGCAGGATGCTCTCAGGGAAAAAGACTTACATGAACTGATGCAAAGTGAAATGAGTAGAAACAGGAGAACATTGTACACAGGAATGGTAAAATCGCATAATGATCTGCTATGAATAACTTAGCTAGTCTCAGCAATACTATGATCCAAGACAATTCTATAATACTTGTGATGAAAGGTGCTGTCCATCTGCAGACAAAGAACTTGTAGACCCTAAATGCAAATCAAAGATAATTTTTTTTACTTTATTTATTTTTCTTGCTTTTTTTCTCTGTTTTCTTTCACAAAATGACTTACATGGGAATGTGTTTTGCACAATTACTTTCCTTCTCAATGGAGTGGGGTTAGGGGAGGGAGGGAAAGAATTTTGAACTCAAAATTTGAAAAAAAAAAGAATGTTAAAGTGTTTTTTTGCATGTAATTGGGAAAAATAAAATATTAAGATTAAATAAAAGAAAAAAAAAGAAATGACTTGGTAGGGGTTGGAGAGGAAAGAATATATTCAGAAGTAATGCATTGTAAAAAACAAAACAAAACAAAGCAAAAAAGAATCTATTAAAAATAGATAAGCCTTAGGCTTATAAGAACTTGCTCAATTGATTCATCAGTCTAGATGAAGAATGACAATTTTAAATAAAATTGATATAAATGTTGTGTTTCTTTTAATAATTAGTAAATATATATTTAAAATAATTGCTTTTTGGTATTGTTTTGTTTAGTTTTAGTTCTTGTTTTTCTTATTTTTACCTTTTGTCACTCTTCAACTACTTGACAATTTATAGTGGTTTTTAAAAATTAAAACTATTTAAAACTTCAGAGGGAATTCTTGTACAGGTATTTATCAACCTGGTTGTCCCTTGAAACTCCTTTGATTCTAAGAAGATGTGATTTAAAATTTTCCCAATGTTAATGTTTATGACCCTGTGATTTTGAAACAGTTAAAAGGATCATCTGAGTGAAATGATATGTATTGAGGGGAAAGCCAGCCTTGAAAGTCATTTTGCCTTAGTCTCAAATTCTCCCCTGACATATAGTAGCTGTATCTATATGTAACTTAGCATCTAAGGACCCCCAAGCAACTCTCTAAGACTGAGATATAGAACAGTTGATAATATGCAGTTAGAGGCAGTTTCGTCATGGGGTGTTCTGTAGCAAAGGGAAAAAAAAACATATATATATATGTATATATATATGTATATATATAACTAATGCAAACTATTAATACAACTGACTTACTGAACTTATATTTTATGATGAGTTCTAATAATTTTAATTATAGCTGGAACCATAAACACTGCTATCTCACTTATGTTACAGCAAATAGACAAGGACTGAACATGTGAATTAATTGATTCAGGTAAATCCCAGAGGGAGAAAATATTTTTATTCTACACAGACCAGAAGCTGTTATGCAACTTAAAAGAACAGAGTATAAAATTGAGAAGTAAAATAACTTGTCCCAGGTCACACAGTCAGCATATAATATGCCAGAAACTAGACTTGAATCTAAGTCCTCCTGGTTCTAAGGTCAGGTCATCATCCATTATATGATGTTGCCTCTCAATAGCAAACAATTAACGAAAACATATATGTCATGCCAATAAAGCAAAACAAACTTTATTTAAAAAATAACTAGGTACTAGCACTTGAACTATTTTCGTTCTCTTAAACTTCTCTTTCTTCTCCTTTTTAATACTTTTCTCCTTTTTCTTGGCCACAGACTATAAAAATATTTTAATTGCCTTTCCTATGTATTTAAACTATCAGGAGGAGGGATAAAGCAATAGAAACCCCCCCCCAGACTCATTAAACTCATTAATATCATTAAACTCAATTCATATTTTATTGAAAACAAAACAAAAATAAAGGACAAGTAGTGATAAAGTTTATCTGATTCTGGTATTTGGGGGATGACATAAAAAAGTTAACCACAGTTTAAAATAATTGCATATAACTTCTTGTGTGTTCACAAAGGTGTCAGTACTCTCTTAAGGCAGTTTGAAATGTCATTCTGTAAATGGTATTATTTTGTTACATGGAAAGGAAACTTCTTACTTGATTTTTAAAATCCAGAGCCCAAGCCAAATATCCCTCTGCCTTTGTGCTTCTAGCCAGGGCAAACACATCGATTATTTGCAAATACAATTCTCTCTACAGGAAACACATGCTTACCGGTTGTTACATTCTAATAGAACCAGGAGAGGACCTTTTACTTCCATCTGAAGTTATACCAGAATAAATGATCATAATTAGGAAATCTTTCCATAAGAGTTTTGAGAAAATTGTGTGTCTTCCATGGTCTATGAAAAATAAAACAGAAATCCTAAATAGTGTTTGAGAAATGGTATATTCTCTTTTCTCTTAAAAAATCTTCTCCAATCTAAGGAGAGAGTAAAGTGTGATAGTTCAGTAACATTTACAAGGTTTTGTAGAATGAAGGGATAGGATGATCAGTATAGGCAAAAAAAAAGAATAGATCAGGCCCCCAGTACAAGTAAGGTGTGGTTCAGGCTGAGAAATATGGTTTACCTGAAGTAAAATCATACAGTCAAGATTTGTCTTTACTATAATTCTGAGCCCCATCTCCTTCCCTTTGTGTATAGTGGGGACAGAGGGCACATTCTATTAGTTTCTTGTTCTAGGAAAAATCAATCCTATTTGGCTTTCTGTCTATAGAATGCATTGGGTTGAAAAATAAAGACAGAAAAACAGAGTAGACAAAATAGTTACTTACCCAGCAAACTAACATTTATTAAATACTACTATGTGCCAGACACTGTCCTGAGCTCTAATGAAACAAAGTAAAACAACAACAGTCAAAGAAACAAAAATCAAAATAAACAAGAACAATAACAAAAGTCCTGGCTCTCAAATAGCTAATATAGTCTTCTTGGAGAAGCAATATTTAAACAAGATACATAAATATATGTGTGTGTGTGTGTGTGTGTGTGTGTGTGTGTGTATGTGTGTGATGAGTTTACAGCATGTACAATGTATAAAACATATATAGGATAAATTAGGGGTAGTCTCAGAGGGAAAGCATTAAGATGAATGATTGAGAAAGTTTTCTTGCAAAAGGTGGGACATAAGCTAAGATTTGAAGGAAGCCAAGATAGAAAAATAAATAAATAGAAACCTTTTTATATATCTGGTTACTGTAGGTGATATTAACCAATCCACAAGCCTTTATCCACAAACTAGATATGAAAGATGGATAGAGGATCAGAATTCCTCGTAAGCTAATCTGCTTAACCAAAGAAGCCCTGATTTCTTGCTCTTCTCAAGCACTCATACTCCATTTCTAGTGTTATGCTTGCAGCTGTTCAACTGAGGTAGACAACTAGCAAATGAGTAAGTTGATTTGACTCCTACTAAATCTCAGTGGAAGTGTGGATGTCATAGGAGCACTCTTGACATGTGTCAACATGTGAATTCATAACAAGCAGGAACACTCCAAGTCTCTTAAGATTGTAACAACTAGAGTGGGCAGATTTTATAAGCAGAAACTTGTGATGAGACTATCTGGTTATCTTGGTCAAATGTTTGCTCTAGTCAGGATAGCCAAAACTGTCTATCATGTGTAAAACTATTCCTTTCAGACACTGACAATTTTGATGATTTAAATGCTATTTATTTTTGAAGATTTGCTTTGTAGCCTGCTACTTTGCTAAAACTATTAATTGTTTTAATTAGTATCTTTTGATGATCTTCCCCCCTCTTTTTTTTTCAGTAAGTCATCATGTCACCATCAAGTGGGGATAGCCTTTAATCTCTCCCTTACCGAACTATATGCTATTAATTTATTTCTCTTGTCAACATTTCCACAACTATGTCAAATAATATTGGGATAGGGGAGGATGATTTTTTGTTTTACTTCTGTATTTATTAGGAAAGGTTCTAATATAACCTCATTATAAATAATGTTTGATTTTAGTTTTAAATAGATACTTTTTAATGATATTAAAAGAGTTCCCTCTATGACTATATGTTGTTATTAGTATACATATGTACTATACTTTGTCTAAGGCTTTTTTCTGTATTTACTGAGATAATTGTGGTTTGGCATGTTTTCATTTTTAAAATGATTAAGTTAATATTTTTTCCCTCATTTTGAGTCACCCTTACACACATGATAAAAATCAAATTTGGTCATCATGAATGATTTCTTGGAAAGCTTGCTTTAGTCTGTCAGGATTTTATTTTAAAAAATTGGAATATTGATTAAAGATTTTGCCTTTCCTATGTTCCTTCCCCCCCAATTTAGTTTTGTCCCTCCCTGGAATAATATTTAGGTCATAATAGAAATTTAGTAGGGTGATTTATTTCTCAATTTTAATGAACAATTTTTGTAGTATTAGTGCTAATTTTTCTTCAATAGTTTGATAGAATTTTCCTTTGAATCCATCAGGAACAGGAGTTTTATCCTTTGGTGTTTACTTTTTTAAAAAAATTCTCTTCTTTTTAATTTACAAAATAAAACAAGCTTTTCCGTAACATAGGACAATTTAAAAAAAAGATGATTGTACATGAAACTGAAAATCTAGCATGTACAACTTGCTATTCCTTTTAAATACACCACAGGATTATCACGCAAACATCCTTTTTTCTTCCCTTCCCCCAACCCTAGAGATGGCTACCAAAAGACACAAATAGGGATACACACACACACACGCACACACACACACATATGTACATATGTCACTATTTTTGTCTCACATATGAATCTAATGGTGGGGGTGTATGTCAGTGTGTCTGTGTGTGTATGTGTATGTGTCATACCCCCCCATTATACTCACATATAAGATACAAACAGTGATATATGTACATATATATGTATATGTGTGTGTATAAAATTATTCTATACATCTATTTATCAGTTCTTTTTCTCGATGCAGATAGTTTCTTTCTTCATATGCTGTTTATAGTTAATTTGGTATCTATAATAGACAAAATAACTTATTTGCTCAAAGTCATTCTGAAAACAATATTGCTATTACTATATACAAAGTTCTCTTGGTTCTGTTCATTTCACTCTTCATTATTTCATGCATGTCTTGTCCTGTTATTTTCTAAAATCACTGAGCTAATTGTTTCTTATAATACAGTAGCATTTCATTACAATCACATACCACAAGTTGTTCAGTCATTCTCCAGTTGATGGGCATTCCTACAATTTCCTGTTCTTTGCCAACACAAAGAGAGCTGCTATAAATATTCTAGAACATACGGGTTCTTTTCCTTTTCCCTAATCATCTTTGGAAACAGATGAAGTAGTAGTATTACTAGGCCAAATGGTATAGGTAGGTTAATAACTCTTTGGGCATAATTCCAGATTGCTTGGTATTTTCTCTACAGAAGTTCTGTTTTGTTTTCTGATATTGGATTTTTAAGGATTTCTTTCCATCATTTGTTTTAGACTATTTTATATTTCAGAATTTATTCAATTTATTTTATGTTCTCAGTTTTGTTAGCCTATATCTGTGCATGGTATGTTCTGAAAATTCTTTAGATTTCTTCTGATTTTATTGTAATTTCATCATGTTTTGTATTTCATTTATTTGATTTTCTAACCTCTTATTTTTCAATAGATTACTTAAAGATTTTTAAATGTCATTAGTATTTTCATAGAACCAACTTTTAATTATATCATTTTAATTTTTTTGTTGTTACCAGATATTTTGTTTGTTTTTTATTTCCAGTTTCTTTATTTCTCCTCTATTTTTGATATCTCTAGTTTGGTGCTTATTTTTGGTTTCCAATTTTAAATATTGTATGTTAATTTCACTAATCTCCTTTTCTATTTTGTTAATGCATATTTGTAAGGTATGATTTATCCTGTAAAGAATGATTTGGCTATATTTCAGATATTTTCATATGCTATTTCATCATTATCATTTTATTTCACATAATTATAAATTATGTTTATGATTAGCTTTTTGAATTCCTTGTTTAGATTTTCATGGTTATATCATCATTTAGGTCTATGTCTTTTGTTTGTGGTCTCTAAACTAATTACTATTTTTATTGTTATGGTATATAAAGGATGTGTTTATTATATCTATATTTTCACATTTATTTGAATTTCTCTGTGATATAATGCAAAGTAAATTTTTATAAAACAGATCATTTGGTTTTGAGATATGTGTTTATTTTAGCGATTTCTTTTATAAGTTGCCATACACATTCTAGCACTATTTTCTCCAGAATTTTTTTCAATTCTGTATTTCCCCTTTTCTTTCTCTTTCTATTACACTTGTCAAAAAAATGGAGGGAGAGTTATTGAAATCTCCTGCCCCTACTGCTTTACTTTCTATGCCTTCTTGTATTTCAGTTAATTATTCCTTTGTGAATTTTTATGAGAAGGTATTTGGAATATATAAATATAAAATTGATATTGATTTGTTGTCTTTGGGTCCTTTCAACATAATGTGCTTTCTTTGTTTATTGTTTTTTAAATAGTGAATGTTTGTTTTTCTTTTGGGTGACAGCATGATGGTGACTTCTGCTTTTTTGGATTCTCCTGATGCATAGTAATTTTATTCCAGCATCTCATTTTTATTCTGTGTATTTTTTTGCTTTTGAAATGTGTTTCCTCTGAGTAACAGATTGTGGGACTTAGTATTCTTATTCAATTTTACATGTTTTTTTCAGTTTCTTGATTTTTTTCTTAAATTGTTATAACTAACTTTATTTTTAAAAATATTTTTTATTTTGTTAAATATTTTCCAATTACAAGGAAAACATTTTTAATTTTTTTTTTAAATTTTAAGTTCCAAATACACTCCATCCTTACCAGTATTACTCACTCCTTGAGAAGGCAAGCAATCTGATTTCAATTTTACTTGTGAGATCATGAAAAACATATTTACATATTAGCCATGCTGCAAAATAAGACACAAACAAAATAAAACAATAAAAAGAGTTTAAAAATGTGCTTCAGTCTTCATTCAGAGTTCATCAGTTCTCTGTCTGGAGGTGAATAGCATTTTTCATCATAGGTCTTTTAGAACTGCATTGGATCATTGTTTTGATCAGAGTACCTAGGTCTTTCACAGTTGATCACCCTTATATTATTGCTGTTACTGGAAATAGTGTTCTCCTGATTCTGCTCACTTCACTTTGATAATATGTCTTCCCAGATTTTTTTCAGAAAACATTCTGCTTGACATTTCTTTTTTTTATTATTAATTTATTTTTTTTAGTTTTCAACATTCACTTCCACAAGATTTTGAGTACCAAATTTTCTCCACATCTCATCCCTTCCCCTACCCCAAGATGGCATGCATTATGAATACCCCTTCCCCTAATCTACCCTCTCTTCTATCTCTCCCCCCTTCTCTTATCCCCTTCCCCTTCAATTTTCCATTAGTTCAAGATGATTTCTATACCCCATTTCCTACATATCTTATTTCCCAGTTGCATGTGAAAACAATTTTTTTAAACATTTGTTTTTAAATCTTTGGGTTCCAAATTTTCTCCCTTCCTCCCTCCCCACCCACCCTCATTGAGAAGGCAAGCAACTCAATACAGGTTATACATGTCATTTCTTATAACACAATAGTTTGTCATCATGAATGTAGACCATTAGTAACCATTCCCCAGCTGGTGGACATCTCTTCAATTTCCAATTCTTAGCCAAACCAAAAAGAACTGCTGTAAACAGTTTGGTACATACAGGTCTTTCCCCCTTTTCTTTGGTCTCTTTATGATACATACTTCATAGTAGTATTGTCAGGTCAAAAGGCATACACAGTTTTATGGACCTTTGGGAGTAATTTCAAATTATTATCCAGAATGGTTCAACTAGTTCACCACTCCACCAAAGGTGCATTAGTGTCTCAATTGCTTTTCTTTTTTCTTTTTTTTTTTCCAAATCCAGCATTTGTGTTTTTCTTTATCAGTCAAGTTAGCCATTTTGATAGGTGTAAGGCTGTTTTCATTTGCATTTATTTAAGTGATTTATAACTTTTTTATGTGACTATTGTTACTTTTAATTGCTTCAGAAAACTGGTTGTTAAAACCTTTTGACCATGTTTCAATTTGAGAATGGCTCTTATTTTATAAATTTGCCTCAGTTCACTATATATTGGAGAAATGAGGTCTTTATCAAAGAAAATTACAGCAAAATGTTTCCCAAAGTTTTCTGTTTTTCTTCAAATTTTGACTGCATTGGTTTTATTTGTGTAAAAGCTTTTTAATTTCACATAATAAAAATGATCTATTTGACTTCCAATAATTCCCTCTATCTCTTGTTTGGTCATAAACTCTTCCCTTATCCATAGGTCTGATGTGTACCTTTTTCATGATCCTATAAATTACTTAAAATATCCACCTTTATGTCTAAATCATGTACCCATTTTTAAAAATATATTTTGTTTTCTCCCAATTATATGTCAAAATAATTTTTTAACATTTAAAAAAATTCTATGCCTCCCACCCTCCAACCCCCCCCCGATGGTAAGCAATCAGAAATAGGTGATACATGTGCTCTCATGTAAAAACTTTTCCATTTTAGTAATTTTGTACAAGAATAAATGAATAAAAGGAAATGAATGAAAGAAAGGTAAAAATAGCATGCTTCAGTCTGTATTCAAACAATATCAGTTCTTTCTCTGGAGGTGGATAATATATTTCATCATTAGTCCTTTGGGATTGTTTTGGATCAATGTATGCCTGAAAATAGCTAAGTCATTCACAGTTCTTCATCAAACAATATTGTTGTTACCATGTATAACATTTTTCTGGTTCTGTTCACTTCATTTTGCATGAGTTCATGTAACTCCAGGTTTTTCTGAAATATATTGCTTACCATGTCTTATATCACAATGATATCCCATTACAATATTACTAGGACAAAATTAGGAAAAGTATCAGCAGAAATCATATCAACAACAAAACTAACAGAAATCATATTTATGATTATCTCAATAGATGTAGAAAAAAAGTATTAGACAAAATACAACACCCATTCCTATTAAAACACCAGAGAGCATGGGAATAAATGGAGTCTTCCTTAAAATGATAGGTAGCATCTATCTAAAACCATCAGCAAGCATTATAAGATCAGGGGTGAAATAAGGATGTCCATTATCACCAGTTGTATTCAATATTGTGCTAGAAATGTTAGCTGTAGCAATGAGAGAAGAAAAAGAAATTGAAGGAATTAGAATAAGCAAAGAAGACACAAAGTTACCACTCTTTGTAGATGATATGATGGTTTATACAGAGAATCCTAGAGAATCAAGTAAAAGACTACTTGAAATAATACATTTAGCAAAGTTGCAGGACATAAAATAAACCCACACAAATCATTAGCATTTCTATATATTACTAACAAAGCCCAACAGCAAGGTACAGAAAGAGAAATTCTATTTAAAATTACTGGAGACATTATAAAATATTTGGGAGTCTACCTGCCAAAACAAAATCAGAAATTATATGAACGCAATTACAAAACACTTTTCACACAAATAAAGTGAGATCTAAATAATTGGAAAAATATCAGTTGCTCATGGGTAGGCCAAGCAAATATAATAAAAATGGCAATTCTACCTAAATTAATTTATTTATTCAACACCTTACCTATCAAGCTACCAAAAATTATTTTATAGAGCTAGAAAAAACAATAACAAAATTCATCTGGAAGAACAAAAAGCCCAGAATATCAAGGGAACTAATGAAAAGAAATGCAAAGCAAGGTGACCTAACTGTACCAAATCTTGAATTGTATTATAAAGCAGTAATCTTCAAAACTACCTGGTACTGGCTAAGAAATAGAGTGGTGGATCAGTGTAATAGGTTAGATATACAAGACACAACAGTCAAAGACTATACTAATCTATCATTTGGTAACTCCCAAGACTCCAGCTTTTGGGATAAGAAATTACTATTTAACAAAAACTGCTGGGAAAACTGTAGAAATGTATGGGAAAACTGGGCATAGGCCAACATCTTACAACCTATACCAAGAAAAAGTCAAAATGGATACAAGATTTATATATAAAGACTAATACTATAAGCAAATCAAAAGAGGAAGGAATAGTTTACCTTTGAAATCTATGGAGAAGGGAAGAATTTATGACCAAATAATATATAGAGAACATTTTGAAATGAAAAATGAATAATTTTGATTACATTAAATTGAAAAGTTTTTACAAAAACAAAGCCAATGCATCCACGATTAGGAGGGAAGCAGAAAACTGGAAAAGAATTATTACATCCAGTGTCTCTGATAAGGGTCTCAATTCTAAAATATATAGAGAACCAATTCAAATTCATAAGAATACAAGTCATCCCCCAACTGCTAAATAGTTAAAGAATATGAACAGGCAGTTTTCAGAGGAAGAAACTAAAGTTATCTATAGTCATATAAAAAATGCTCTAAATCACTATTGCTTACATAAATGCAAATCAAAACAACTCTGAGGTACCACATCACACCTATCAGACTGGCTAACATGACACAACAGGACAATGATAAATGTTGGAGACAATGTGAGAAAATTGGAGTGCTAATGCATTGTTGTTAGAGTTGTGAAATGATCCAACTGTTTTGGTGAACAATTTGGAACTATATCTAAAGGGCTGTAAAAACGTGCACACCCTTTGACCCAGCAATACAACTTCTAGGTGTGTATCTCAAAGGGATCATAAAAAAGGGAAAAGTTCTCACATGTACTAAAATATTTATAGCAGTTCTTTTTGTGGTCGCAAAGAATTGAAATTGAGGGGATGCCCATCAATTGAGAAATGGTTGAACAAGTTGTAGTATATGAATGTAATGGAATACTATTGTGCTACAAGAAATTATGAGAAAACAGACTTTAAAAAAAAACCCTGGAAAGTCTTACATGAACTGATGCAGAGTGAAATGATCAGAACCAGGAGAACGTTGTACACAGCAACAGTCACATTGTGGGATGACTGACTTTGATAGACTTGGCTTTTCACAGCAATGCAAGAATCTAAGACAACTCCAAAAGACTCATGATGGAAATTGCTATTCACATCCAGAAAAAGAACTATGCAATCTGAATGAAGATGGAAACACACTATTTGCTCTCTTTTTCCTTTGTTGTTTTGTTGTATTGCTTCATTCTTGTGTTTCTTCCCATTACTTCTAATTGCTCCTAACCTCATGACTAAGATTTAAATATGTATAATATGAATGTATAAATAGAACCTATATCAGATTGCGTGCCATCTTGGAGAAGAGAGGACTGGGAGGGGGAGAAAATTTAAAACTCAAAATCTTATGGAAGTGAATGTTGAACAGTAAAAATAAATAAATTACTTATCAAAGAAAAACAAAACAAAACAAAACAAAACAGTGTATTAGCATCCCAGGCTTCACACATCCCCTCCCTCCAACATCCATCATTTTCTTTTCTTTTTTTTTTGTTATGTTTGCCAATCTGGTAGGTGTGAAGTGTTACCTCAGAAATGTTTTAATCTTCATTTCTCTAATCAAGAATGATTTAGAGCACTTCTATATGACCATAGATAGCTTTGATTTATTTGCCTCAAAACTGTCTGTTCATATCTTTTGACCATTTATCAGTTGGGGAATGACTTGTATGTTTTATAAATTTGACCCTGTTTTCTATATATTTGAGAAATGAGGCCTTTATCGGAGATACTTGTGGTAAAATTTTTCTCCCAGTTTTCTTCTTTCCTTATAATTTTGGTTGCATTGGTTTTGTTTGTGCCAAAACTTTAAAATTTTATATAATCAAAAATATCCGTTTTATATTTACTAATGCTTTCTATCTCTTGTTTGTTCATAAATTCTTTCCTTATCCATAGATCTGACAAATAACCTATCCCATGCTCTCCTAATTTGCTTATGGTATTGCCCTTTATGTGTAAATCATGTATCCATTTTGACCTTATCTTGGTATGAGATGTGAGATATTGGTCTATACCTAGTTTCTGCTGTACTGTTTTCCAGTTTACCCAGCAGTTTTTTATCAAATAATGAGTTTTTGTTCCAAAAGCTTGATTTTTGGGTTTAACATATACCGTATTACTCTGGTCATTTAATATAATGTGATTTGTACCTAATCTAATCTGTTGATCCACTACTCTGTTTCTTAGCCAATACCAGATTGTTTTGATAATTACAACTGTTTAATAGAGTTTGAGATCTTGTATGGCTAGACTGTGTTCCTTCACATATTTTCCATTGATTCCATTGATATCCTGACCTTTTGTATTTCCAGAGGAATTTTGTCATTTTTTTCCTTACTCTACAAAATATTTTTTTATTATTTGATTGTTATGGCAATAAATAAATAGATCAATTTATGTAGAATTCTCATTTTTATTATATTGGCTTAGCCTACCCATAAGCAATGAATATTTTCCCCAATTTTTTAGGTCTGACTTGATTTGTGTGAAAAGTTTTTTGTAGTTGTGCTCATATATTTCCTTGGTTTGTCTTTGCAGGTAGACTCCCAAATATTTTACCTTGTCTGAAGTGATTTTAAATGGAATTTCTCTTTTTATCTCTTGCTCTATTGGTACTCTCTTGGTAATATACAGAAATGCTGATGGTTTATGTGGATTTATTTTGTATCTTGTAACTTTGCTAAAATTGTTATTTATTTCAAGTAGTTTTCAGTTGATTCCCAAGGATTTTCTAAGTATAGAATTATATCATCTGCAAAGAGTGATAGTTTTGTTTCCTCATTTCCTGTTCTATTTCCTTCTCTAATTTTTCTTCTCTAATTGTTATAGCTAACATTTCTAGTATAGTATTGAATAATAGGGGTGATAATGGGCATCCTGGGACAGATTCTAGCTTATCCCCATTAGGGATAAAGCTTGATATGCTCTCTAGTGTTGTTGTTTCTTTCTTTTTTTTTTTGGATGGGAATGGGTGTTATATTTTGTTAAAGTCTTTTTCTGCATCTATTGATATAATCATATTGTTTCTGTTGGTTTTGTTATTGATAAGGTCAATTATGCTGATAGTTTTCCTAATATTGAACCAGCCTTGCATTCTTGGTATAAATTCCAACCAGTAGGATTTATATATCCTTGTGATATATTGCTGTAATCTCTTTGCTATTATTTTATTTTAAATATTTGCATCTGTATTCATTAAGGAAATTGCTCTATAATTTTTAAAATTTTTCTAATATATGATTATTTGTTCTATTTCCTCTTCTATTAATCCAAGCAGTTTTTTAAAAAATATTTGACCATCTTACTTAGATTGTCAGTTTTACTGGCATGTAATTGGACAAAGTAACTCTCAATAATTGCTGTAATTTCAACTTCATTGGTAGTGCATTCAACCTTAAACTTTTGATATGAGCAATTCATTTTCTTCTTTTTTTAAATCATATTAACTAATCTATTTTTTCATAAAATCAAAGTTTTATTTATTAGTTCATTTTTTAATTTTCAATTTTATTACTCTTTCCTTTGATTTTCATGATTTTCATTTTGGTATTTAATTGGTGTTTGATTTCAGGGTTTTCATTTTAGATTTTTATTGGGGATTATAAATTTGTCCTTTGTCTAGGTTTTTTTTTTGTTTCATATTGAATTCTTTTATTTGCTCATTCTTTTATTTCCTCCATTCTATTTTTCTTTTGTCTACCCCTCTCTCTTTTTAGCCTGTTCTTCCTCTCAAGTTGTTTTGCTTCTCATCACTGCCTTCTTGTCTCTCCCCTCCTTTTTATTACACCCTCTTTCTCTTATCCCCTTCCCTTCCTATTTCTCTATTGGGTATGATAGATTTCTATTATAATTTACACACACACACCCAGACACAAACACATATATGTATATACATACATATATACATATACGTACATAAGAACACACACACACCCATATATATATATATATATATATATATATACACATATATATATATTTCCCTTTTGAGTCAATTTAGACGTGAGTGAAATTTAAACATTGCCCACCCCCCTCCACCATTTTCCTTTCCAGTATAAAAGCCCTTCCTTCTGTGCCTCTTTTATGTGAGATAATTTTCCACATTCTTTCACTCCCTTCCCCTTTCCCCAAGGTAGCCATCTTTCTTGTATATCTATACCTATATCTAGATATCTAGAAATTTAGATATAGATATAGCTAACTAGCTAGCTAGCTAGATAGTCACCCCAATGCAATCAACTCACTCCCACTTTCTACTGTTTGCTCATTTGCCAGCCTGTTTCTTGACTTCTAACTGTATGCTAAAGTGTGACTCTGCTTCCCTAATGGGGGGGTCACTGTCCCAACCTTCAGAGTTTTTGTGCAGCTGTTTTCAGAGGTAATTCTGGGGATCTGTAAGTTTCTGGGTTTTCCAAGTTGGTATCATCTAGGGAGAGGTATGTTTACTACTCTCCTGTACTGTGCACTGGTTTGTGAGTCACCACCAACACTCTTTTCAACCCTGAAACAGTAATCAGTATCCAAGCACCCCTTGGGCCACAAACTGTGCTGTGCTGTGCTCTGCTAGTACTCTTCCTTGCACTGGTACTAAGACCCAGGACTATGACCCAGATCCAAGTATAGGCAATGCAACTGAATCCTGCTCCTGTGCCAGCAAAAAAAATCCATCGATTGATTACCTTGTGAAACAGATCCCCAAATGAAAACTCCCAGGAGTATTATAGTCAAATTCCAGACCTCCTCTGTCAAAGAGAAAATACTGCAAGCAGCCAAAAAGAAGCAATTCAAATATCATGCAGCCACAGTCACAATAACAAAAGATTTAGCAACTTGTACATTAAAGGATCTAGGCATGGATTATAATATTCTGGAGGGCAAAACAGCTAGAATTACAACCAAGAATCACCTACTGAGCAAAACTAAGTATAATACTTCAAGGGAAAAAATTGGCATTCAATGAAATAGAGGACTTTCAAGGATTTCTGATGAAAAGACCAGAGCTGAAAAATAATTTGACTTTCAAATACAAGATGCAAAAAAAAGTATAAAAAGGTAAACAGAAAAGAGAAATCAAAAGGTATTCAATGAGTTTAAACTGTTTATATTCCTAAATAGGAAATGATATTTATAACTCCTAAAATACTTCTTATTATTAGGACAGTTAGAAGGAGCGTACATAGACAGAAAGCAAAGATGTGAGTTGAATATAATAGCATGATTATCTAAAAAAATGAGAAGAAATTAAAGCTATCTATAATCTTATAAGAATGTTCTAAATCACTATTGATTACAGAAATGCAAATTAAAATGACTGACGTACCACATCACACCTATCAGATTGGCTAACATGATAAAACAGGACAATGATAAATGTTGGAGAAGATGTGGGAAAATTGGAACACCAATGCATTGTTGGTGGAGTTGTGAAATGATCTAATCATTTTGGAGAGCAATTTGAAATTATGCCCAAAAGGCTATAAAATTGTGCATACCCTTTGACCCAGCAATACCACTTCTAGGTCTATATTCCAAAGGGATCATAAAAATGGGGAAAGGACCCACATGTCCAAAAATATTTATAGCAGCTCTTTTTGTGGTGGCAAAAAAATTGGAAATTGAGGAGATGCCCATCAATTGGGGAATGACTAAACAAGTTGTTTTAAGTGAATGTAATGACATACTATTTTGTTATAAGAAAGGATGAGCAAGTGGACTTCAGAAAAACCTGGAAAGACTTGTATGGACTGATGCTGAGTGAAGTGAGCAGAACCAGCAGAATGTTGTACACAGTAACAGCCACATTGTGTGATGACTAACTTTGATAGACTTAGCTCTTTTTAGCAATGTAAGGATCTAAGACATATCCAAGGGTCTCATGATGGAAAATACTATCCATATCCAGAGAAAGAACTATGGAGTCTGAATGCAGATTGAAGCATATTATTTGCTTTTTTCTTTCTACTGTCTTGTTTTGTTTCTTCATTCTTGTGGTTCCTCCTATTGGTTCTAATTCTTCTTTACAACATGACTAATGTGAAAATATGTTTAATAGGAATTTATATGTAGGGCTTATATCACATTGCATGCCATCTTGGGGAAGGAGATGGGCAGGAAGGGGTAGAAAATTTGAAACTCAAAAGTTTATTTAGGTGAGTGTTGAAAACTAAAAATATTAATTGAAAATAATTTTAAAAAATAAACAAAAAATAAATGCTACAGAAGAAATTAATTAATGATAGAGGAGAAATTTTCAATAATGAAATTCTGAAGACAAAAAAATCTAAACAAGTCCAATGGAGGGAGAAAATATATGTTTCTTAAAGAGTATGTGTGTGTACAGTGCACTTACTGAAACAACTTAGATTTAAAAAAATACATTGCATAGTTTCACAAAAATGGTGTTAGGAGGACTAAAGCTCACAATGAACTGAGGGTAGTGAAAGAAGCTAAGGAAAACAAAAAATAAATAAATAAAGTTATACTAGGTTAAAAAAAGAAGATGAAATGTCTCAAAAGGGTGGCATTGATGCTTGGGGTGAATTGGATAATGATAACTGACAACAGAGTGACAACATATCTATGTAATGCTTCTTTTGCTTCTGTTTTCTTTGGCAAAAATAATAGGCCTTTTTTCTGAAAAGTACACAGCAAAAATAGTTAACAAAAAGTTCATATTCAGGATAAATAAAAAATAGCAAGAACTATGAGTTCTCTTTGATAAATTCAAGTCAATGGCTTACATGAAATTCATCTTTGGATAATGAAATAATTGATAGATGTAATTATTAAACTATTTGTCAATGATATTTGACATATGGAAAATATGGGATATCACTGGACTATAGAAGGGTAAACATTTGTTCTGATGTTTTTTAAGGAGAGAGTATGGAGTCTTTAAGCTACAGAGCAGTGATTTTGACTCTGATTCCTGGAAAAAAAATTAAATGGATTATTAAAGAGATGATTGGTGAGCATCTTAGCAAAAGAAGCTGTTATTAATATTAGCCAGAATGTCTTCATCAAGAACAAGCAATTCCAGACTAATTTTATTTTCTTTTTTGACAGAGGTATTTTCTATTTCTCTGTCTCTTTTTCTAGTGGTTTCAAAAAAACAGAGATTATGAAGAAAATCAATGAAAGGGAATGGCCAATCCAAAAGCACCAAGATGGGGTTTGGAATGTCATGTAAGGGAATAGTGAACAGATCAGTCTGATTAGAGCATAGAATTTTTACTAAATTACTAAAGAGTAATAGCCTAGACTATTACAATAATCTAGGAGAGAAGTGGTGAGAATTTAAACTATATAAGTTGTAGGATGAATTGAAAGAAGGGAATGTAGGTGATAGATGTTAAGGATTCTTGAGAAGAAAAAACTGATGAGACTTAACAACTGAATGGTTTGGGAGGGCCACAGTGAATGAAGAGTTCAAGATAACTTATAGATTGTGAACTGGGTGACCTGAAGAATAACATTGTATGATATTGTTTAAAAATGGAGAATTCTATGAAATAGTGCATGATACAGTATAATAAATTTAAATTGGAGTTAAGATTTTCCTACCAGTGAGAGCTGTTAAATTGGAAAGGATTAATGGGAGAGTTTATATAACTTTCTTTTCTGAAGGGCTTTTTAATACATTCCCATCTTCCTGAGATTAAGCAACATCTTCACTTAAGAAGGTGTTCTGCTCTAGAGCACCTCTCAAGGTCTCTTCCATAGCTCTAACTCATTTCTTGGATTTGAAAAGATAAGCCATGATTTTTGAGAAGTTCAGTATGAAAGATGATTTTCAAGATTTATTCTGAATAAGTACAACTGAAGTTATCCCTAGCTACTGTAAACTGGATAAACAGCTGACTTTCTCATGCTAGTCACTATACAACATTCCTTATAAGAATATATTTTCTTGGGGCATTTCAGAACTTCCTGTTCTCTCTTTGTGAAGAAGTTTCACAGCTTATACCTCTCAGGAATGTTGTGAAGAACAAGCAACTAGTTGTTGCAAAACACTTGAAAATTTTTAAATAGTCTATAAATGTCAAGTAATGACCATAATAAACATGGAATAGAGAGGTGAGGGAAAAAAAACAATTTATAAAATATTTTAGCATCTCAAGAAAAGTTTGACTAGAATTTTATTTTAGGATAGAGAACTCTATGCTTTTCCCTGCCTCAAAACATACAGTGTCCTCTAGCATATACCAAGGCTGAAAAAGCATTTTTATTTAATCAATAATTATTGAATATTTCAGAGCAATTTGAAAAAAGCATTTCCATCAATGTTTGCTAGAGTTATAGACTTAAATCTAGAAAAAACATTAGGGTTCATAAAGTCCGACCAAATAATTTTACAGATGAAGAAACTGAGAATCCTTATTTTATTTTAAAAATACCTTTTTCTTTAACAAGTAACTACACTTCCATATATAAATACAGAAGCTATGCTAATAAAAGAAATTGGAGTCAATAAAATAGAATCACATATGGTATACTTAAGTTTTTTTTAATGAGATCTCTGGGGTTCCTTCCAAAGTTATGATTCTATAAATTTATCAACTTAAAAATTGTAATACCTGAAATGATTTCATTGCAATTCTATAGGTTGCAATTTTGTACATGTAATTGAGTACAAATATGAAATGTTCATGTATTCCTAGAATGTACATAACAGTAGAGATTTTTATATCATTTTGTGTTTACAAAACACACATCCATTATATTCACAATGTTGATAACAATGTTATAGGTAAGTAGTAATATCTCAACTGACAGATAAAACATGGAAAAAGAGCAAACTGAGGTTAAGTGATTTGTCCATAGTTTTTCTGATTCTCAATCCAGGGCCGTTTCCAGGTATCATTCTGCTTTTCTTAGACTGGCTCTCAAGTTCCTATTGTGAACTTATCAGTGTGAGTATTTATGTCTTGTAGATCGGCAAACACTACAAATCAGGGTTTAATTTATTATTTTGTTGATTGTTTAGTGATGGAAAGTGATGGAATAAAATGTTAATAATTCAGATTAAATTTAAAATTGTATTTCATGTACACTTATTTTTTTCCAGTTAGTGGGGTGTTAAAAATTTACCAGCATACCATGCACCCACACCTATGAATGTATATGTATATAAACCATCCATATATAAACCATACATATATATGTATATATGTACACAAATGTGTGTGTATATGTATATATATAATTGAATTTAGAAAGGTTGAATATGAATTTAAAAATTTATACAGCCTAAATTCAAAGAATCATCTGGTTGAAACTTTGTTCATTCATTTTGATTTCAATTCAATTCAGTAAGTTATCTCTTAAGGCCTTATGTTCTAGGCACTGTGCTAAGTACTGGGACTAAAGATAACATGAAAATAGTAAAGATGACGTTAAAATATTCTCTCTTTTCAAGGAATTTATATTATACTCATGGGAAAAACAACAAGAAGAATATGCACACAGATAAGTATATATGCACATATACAAATATAGATATATATAAATACATATATATTTATATATACACACATATCAGTCAGTAAAACAATAAAAATTAATTGCCTACTATGTGCCAGGCACTGTGTTAAGTACTACACCAAAAGGCAATCTCTGCCCTCAAGGAGCTTCCAATCTAAAGGGGCAAATGATATTCAAACAAATATATAAAAATAAGTTATATACAAGATAAATAGCAAATAATTAAAAAGAGAAAGCATCAGAATTAAGAGGGTTAGGAAGGCTTCTTGTAGAAGGTGAGATTTTAGTTGGAATTTAAAGAAATCCAGGGAGGTCAATAATCAGAGTAGAGGAGGAAGGATATTCTGGGCATGAGAGGCAGCCAGAAAAAAAATTACTCAGAGCAGAGAGATGGAGTATCTTGTGCATGGAACAGCCAGGAGTTCCATATGAGTGGAACCAAAAGTACATGTTGAGGCAGGAGCTTCAATAGTAGGCTACTGCAGTAATCAAGGTGTGGTTTGATGAGGACCTGCACTAGAATGGTGGCAGCATCCAAAGAAAGAAGGTGGCGCATTTAACAGAGTAGAGGACTTGTTCACAGCTTAGAGATGGGGAGCAGGGGCAGTGAGAGATAGTGAGGAATAGAGGATGACTCCTAGTTTGTGAGGCTGAGGAAGTGAGGCTATAGTATTGCACTTTACAGTAATAGGAAAGGTTGGAGAAGGGGAGAATTTTGATGGAAAGATGAGTTTCATTTTGGATATATTAAGTTTAAGATATCTACTGAACGTATAGTTTAGATGCTTGAAAGACACTTGGAGATATGAGATTGGATGGCAGCAGAGAATTTATGGCAGGATAGATAGATTTGAGAATCATCAGTGGTAATTAAATCCATGGGAGTTGATATAATCACCAAGTTAATAGAACAGAGGGAGAAGAGAAGAAGGTCCAGGAAAGAACTCTTAGGGATACCTACAATTAGAGGGCAATGGTTTAGCAATATCAGCACATTTCTTAATAACTTTGTCATAACAACTGTTTTTTTTTTTAAAAAAGGCCTTAGATCATAAAGTTCTATTGATATGGCTGTTTAAACTGCTATCTTCTCTATATCATTGCTATTACCTCATTGAGATAATATGTAGCTGACATACTTGATAGAGTTGATTGAGACCTGCTTCTTCTGGATGTTTCTAGAACTTTCATCAGTCTCTCTTCTGGTGTCAATGCAAAAACAGTAAGGTCGTTTAAGTATACCAGTACTTTCAAATAAGTCTTATCTCCAACAGATTCCTCCATTAGCCATTAGTAAGGGGAAGGTGCAACCAAGATGCTTTGTAGCATATGCTGAAATTGGAGAAATCAATCTGGGCAGATGGAAGTAGTCTTCCCATTGTCCTGTGCATCTGATGTGTGTGTATATATATGGTTAGTGGTCTTGTTTAAAGTTCAATAATCTACAGCCAGGTGCCAATTAGTGTGTATAATGAAACTTCTGAAGTAGTGTCATTATTTGAATTCACATTGCATAATTCCATTTGGCTGTAATGAAGGACCATATTTTATATAACTATAACTTTAAACAGTACAAATTTAAGACATGGGGGGCACTTCAGGTAATTCATTGTTTGCACTAACTGGGATTTGTGTCACTATTCCTCTAAAGCACTACTATAATTGACTTTGTGTGTATGTGTGTGTGTGTGTGTGTATGTATGTGTGTGTGTGATTTTGCTGTTGACCAATAGTTCTGAAGTTTAGCATCAACCAATCAATCAATAAACATTTATTAAGTACCCACAATATGTGACTGGGTTTCTTCAATTAAGCATAAAATTTCTATGTATAAGAAGTATGACACAAATCTAGACACTTGTAATTTGTAGGGGAAAAAAAAATATAAGGTGCCCCCTAAGCACTCCTGATCATCTCTTAGGTCATTTTCTCATCACTCTTACCTTCTTCCTCATTCTCTGATATATTTTTTAAGTGCTTGAAACTTCTTTTACTCTTGAAGCTTGACTAAAAGAAAGGACAATTATATATAACAATGTATTGCAAATTTAAAACACATGACTGACTTATTCCAATCAGGAAGAAAAACAAAAACTTCCTTGCCAATGATGATTTTTATATTACTCCTTCTTTTTCAATGAATGTCTTATCACTAATGATTGTTTTTCTTCACCAGACTTCTAGAAGATGTGGCAACTCACTTCTTGAGGGGCCTAAGGACCCCTTCCCCTTCAGAATATTTCAAAGCACATAAGACAAAATAGTTTTAAATAAATAAATCATATTCAACCAAAAGTTTTCTGTCACCTCTCTTCTTCACAGTTGCCACTTTTCTGGGTAAGCCACTTTAATAATAACAATAATATTAAAAACATAAAATATTCCTCTACACATTAGCTTCTTTGAACTCCTTAATGGCCCTGAATGGTAAGTAATATGAGTATTTTTATTCAATTTTAAAATTGAGGCAATTTATATACCAGAGGAATTCAAGAGATTTGCTCAAGGTCACATAGCTAATGAGTGGCCATGACTCAAACTAAGGTATTCTGACTCTAAGTCCTGCTTTTGTAGTGAATGTGCATATTGATGCCTCATTCTTATTATTCTTAATAATGATAGAAAATGCCAACCATGTAAACATTTTAAAGTTTTAGGAGAAGAAAAAGTTGATGAAAACCAAGCCCAAAGTGATTTTTCAACCCTACTACACCAGATATTTCCACAAAACTTGGATTATTTCCCATTTTAAAGTTACAGTATTTTCAATCTTTCAGTCTATAGGAGGTAATACTGTCAGTTTCCAAACCAATTTGAATTGTCTTCTGCAAGATATCCTTTGGTAAGAATAATAATAACAATAATAATAGTGAGCATTTTTATATTGCTTTAAGGTTTTCAAAGTGTTCTACAAATTTTATCTCACATTGTCCTTGCCATAACCTTGGGAAACAGTTGCTATTATCATGCTCATTTTACACATGAGGAAACTGACAGAAAGAGCTTAAGTGACTTGCCCATGGTCACACAGCTAATAGGTGTCTGATGGAGAGTGCGAGCTCATCTTCCTGACTCCAGGTGCATTTCTCTATCTATTGCCCCACAAAGTTATTCTATGTTAAAAGTGTTACCAATATCTAAACCTATTGCATCTATTAACTTATCTTCATCTAATAATTTTAATTTTTGGCAACAACAATGGAGATCCAACTGATTTTAGTATGTTTCTTTCTAAATTTAGACCTCCTTATGTCTTGATTATTTTCCAAGCATTTACATATAGCTCTCTCTTCATCTACTGAATGAAATAAATCTCTTATGACTTACATCCCAGATTCTGTTGTGATTACAACCCCAAGCCCCAGATGTTTTGGAAAGTTCCTTTCTGTGTTGTGCCCTTCCCCTTCTTCCCTTCTCAATTCCCCCTCCAAAATGACTTCTATCCACTCAATACTGGACCTCCTAACATCTACATTTTAATAGAGAGAACTCAGGAACAAAGATACAAGTTGGAAATAATTTTAATTGCTGAAATTTGCATGAACAGTCCACTATACTAATAAATAATGGCACATACCATACAAACCTCTGTATGCATACAGTCAGAGAAGAGTATACATATATATATATATGTATATATATATATAACATATGAATTGAAAAGGAAAACTTTCCTTATAATGATGGTTAAATGAAATAAATCTTATGAAAACCTTCATTTTCCCTGTGATGATGAAAACGTTCCTTTAAATAATCTTAGTTCAGAACTTGTTAGTGAATGATTAGTGAGCTTGGGAGTACATCGAATGATAGAAGGATTCCATAGTGTGTGACCAGCACACAGAGACATCTCTACTCTGTACAACCTGGCTTGCAATCTTACATTTCTATGACCATTACTAATCGCCATAAAGCTGCAAAGAAATAAGAAGCAAAATGACAGCTGTAGAGGCTGTAGGCAATGAATTCCAATTGAATACTTTCTTTATTCCCTTATGTCTCTTTCATCTTTTCTGGGATTCCTGTGTTTTAGCATGACTTAAAAAGCAATATTTTAATTTTTTGTGGCTCTACCATTTTATTCATTCCTTGAAGCGAGGGAAATCCAAACTGAAATGTTGGAATGCTTGATTTGAAGTGACTTGAAGTAGTAGATATTAATGATGTGTAAAGAGCCCAAAGCCAGAATAGTTTTAAATCTTTTTTTATTGTATCATTTGAGCTTCATTTTACAGAAGAATCTTCCTTTTTCATTTTTGTCTTGCAGTTACTCCCCCCCCCCCAATCCCCAATATTCCTGGCTTGATAAATATATTCTGATGTTTTGCCTACTCTGTTCTAACGAAAACCGTGTGTGTGCATGTGTGTATGTGTGTGTATTCTACAACTAATCCAGTATACTGCAAATACTATACTGTTTTAGTCTCTTGGTTGACAGATAATTTAACACAAATAAGATGTTTTTAAACATCTTATACTGTTTAGGGAATAGGAGAAATGGGGTTTATTTTGTGCACCCTTTCTCTGTGCTTTTGAGTCTTATTATCAAACAAAGCAGACCTCTTACTTAATATTTATATTAAGTGTGGAGCAGCACTAAGATTTCTTACTTCGCAAAAGCTCTTCAGGGAAAAAATGTAGGAAGCTTTATTTCATCATACTCTGAACACAGAAGCTACAAATCTGCCTCACTTGCCATCCTGAAATATACATTTTTTTGTCATATGCTGTTTATTTAATTCCTTGTTGCTTTAGCTGGTTTGGTGTTCGAGTTGGTCCACATCAAGCAGATGTTTTGCTTCAGACTAATAACATGTATGTAGGATTGAGAACTTTTTTTGTTGTTGATTAAAATGAAAGAGGGTTTCCTTTCCACTCCTTTCTTTCTTTTTTTCTTTACCCCCAACCTCAACATGCAAATATACATAAAAGCAGCTGGGATGTGGGAAAACCTCAAGGATGTTTTGCCAAGCACTTTATCCTTAATTTCTGAGTCCATGTGAATTTTGGAGGAAATCTAGTCCATCTGTTTCTTATTTGATTATATTTAATTCATCACAACTTTGCTTAAGAACTACAATGTGTGGTTTCATAAAGATCCTTTTCTTTGTTTCGTCCATAAGCCCTTTTCTCTCCCCCACCACTTTGATCCATGGAGTTTCATCATTGCCATGAGTTAAAATTACTCAAGCTTTAGCTTAGGCTTTTAGAGTAAAACCCTAAGAGTTTCAACATGCTCTTGCTTGGTTCCATCTTTTTGATCTAGGTATATACAGAAAGGGTGTTGCTTTATCAAAGAGATATGGAAGTCTGTTTCAAGATTCATAGTTGTTAACTAGTTCATGGATCATAACCAATAATTTTAAGCTAGCTAGAAGAAAAACAAAATAAAAACAGAACAACTAGGCTCAAGTATTATTTTATAAATATTGCAGTTGTTCTATCTCTTTTCAGTCTTGTCCTACTTTTTATGACATCATGTGAGGTTTTCTTTGCAATTATACAAGTGGTTTGCTATTTCCTTCTTCACTTCATTTTGCAGATGAGAAACTGAGGAAAACAAGGGTAAGTGACTTGCCCAGGGTCACACAGCTAGTAAATGTCTGAAGATGGATTAAAACTCAGGTCTTCCTGACTTGAGGCCCAGTGCTCTGGGTGCCACCTAACTGCCCCAATTTTATAAATATATGGTGCTGTTTTATCAGTACCATTGCTAGCTTGCCCAAGATTTACTTACATGATGAGGACTCACCTTTGGCAATAGTAAATTTAACATATACATAGTTTTGTCAAGAAGTAAGTAAAGAACAACCAACCTTCTTTGCTTTTTCTGTATTCCACACAGTATAACTTTAAATAATGGAAAGTTTAGCACTTCTTGTACTGTCTTCAGACTGACTTTTCCCCCCATCTGTTTCTGTAATAATCAACATATACTTACTAAAATGTTCAAGGGATTATGCATCAGTGATTATAAATGTATCTGCAATCCCCTTAACAATGGTGCCTTGCCTCTGACTACCTCCAAATTGTTGTGTATGTATCATGATTGTACATGTTATACTCTGTCTAATATTGTTTGTTTGCAAGTGATTTTCTCATTGAAAAGAGAGATTATTTCCACCTTTCTTTGTATCCAGTACTTAGTATATTGCACATAGAAAACACAATGACAGCTTGATGGTTGTTAGCTAACTTTAAAGAGTGGATATTAACACCTGTCTTATCTATCTTGGAAATTATTATGTATATCAAATGTGATTTTATCTATTTACATACATAAAATGTGAGTGTATTTGTATATGTTTATGCATTTAGGAGATGGTATGGGTGATGCTTATGTAAATTATGTGTGATCACATGGATCTGTCTTTTGTATGGCTTGTAGGGAGGAATAAAGGAAGACTTTAATTCCTGCCAGACACAATGCAGGAGATTGGCACCAGAGGCTGGCCTTCACACTTCTAAGAGACAGGTTATTGGGCTAACATTATTTATATACACATATGTATGTATGTATGTACGTATGTTTATGTAGGCATATCTGTGTGTAAGTCTAAATATTGTTCATCTAGGGAGGAATGATCTTTGGGTTCAAGCTACAGTACTGATTGTAATCTCTAAATGGGGATGGAGAACCTAAAGCTTTATATCCATTTCTACCAAATGACAGTTCTACAAGGACCACATGGAATGAATAGCAAAGACATTCATTTATCTGAGCCAAGAACAAAAAGAAATCAGAGAAAGTATACAAGTGACAATATATCAGAAAATACGCAATGTGAATGAGTTGAAGATATCTCAGCTTGACCAAGAGAGGATCTTCTCACTCACTCAAAGAGAAATTCTCTGAAGTCACTAATGTAGTAAACTGGGGACAGGGAGATGATTGAGGTGCCAACTCCTCTATGTGTCAACTTCTCTCTTCAGGACCTCTTCCTGAAAAGAATATGGAATACTTCTCCTCTCTTGAAGCTTCAAAACAGAAGATCAAGATCTCTCTTCTCTCAAGTTCTTGCCAGTTATGACTCTCATAGTCTAGGAATATTGAGTATTCAATGAGAAGAGTCTTATATGAATATATAGTCTGCCATAGTCTTCCTTCCTTCCTTCCTTCTTTCCTTTGTTTCTTTCTTTCCCTTTATTTCTTTGTTTCTTTGTTTCTTTCTTTCTTCCCTTCTTCCTTCCTTCCTTTCTTTCTTTCTTTCTTTCTTTCTTTCTTTCTT
>NW_020954585.1:27256495-27290825 GCF_900497805.2 Vombatus ursinus
CTTTCTTTCTTTCTTTCTTTCTTTCTTTCTTTCTTTCTTTCTTTCTTTCTCTCTCTCTCTCTCTCTCTCTCTCTTTCTTTCTTTCTTTCTTTCTTTCTTTCTTTCTTTCTTCCTTTGTCTCTCTGTCTGTCTTTCTCATAGTTAAGAAATTACCAGAACCCTGTGCTGAATTCATTTTTCTGACTTCAAATTCCAGTTTTCTTTCCATTTTTCTTAAGCTGTTCCTGTTTTAAAAGAAGAGGTTGGCTTAGGTAAACCTTAAGGCCATTTCTAACACCAAGGTTCCATGCTCTTTTCTGATAATTTACTTGACCTTTTCTCCCTGCATTTCACCCAATTAAACCTCAGTTCATTATTTTCTTGCATCATTAATACCATCTCTCCTCTTGTGTGCCTTTCATTTTATCATCCATTAAGATCAAATTATTTTCATCTTATTTGAAAAAAATGTCTTGATATAGAACTTGTATATATGAAAAATGGAAATAATTTGAAAGTAATATTAGAAATCTTTTATGTCACTGAGTGGGACCAAAAAAAAGCAGAATGGAGTAGGGAGATCGAGGCTTGTTCTGCTTTTAGAAGATGTCTTGAGGGGATAATTCTACTTTTAAAATAGGCACTCTGCACCTTCTTAAAATAAAGATTTCCACCTGCTCCTCCACCATGTATTTTATTTTTACTTCATAAATGTCTCTACATTTGTATGATTTTTTCCTTGCTAGTTCACTGCTTTGTTAGCCATGATTTGGGAGTTGAAAAATCTTTCAATGAATAAATAGTAGTGAAGGCTAACTAGCTCAAAGATCTTAAGTTTTCCAGTCTTCAATTCATGTTAAGCCTAAACTTGATTTACATAAGTAAATATGAACTAAACATTTATCTAGGTCCCTTAGTCTTAAATTTCTCCAGCAGGATCAGATGCAAAAGTAACCAGCTAGGTTTTTAAGAGCTTGTTGGGTAGTGTTATTTTAGCATGCAAATCACTGCCACCTTTTGAACATTTTGATAATATTTTTAAATTGACTAGTTCCTCTAGACTTTGTTTCCCTCATTGAAAATAATGTTTAACATTATTAAAAATTGACTGCATCATAAACTGGGCAACTGAAGATCAATCATTGGATGGGACATCAGCAGATATGAATTTTAGTCCTGAATGTCATTGGCAATGTGATACTGGATTAATTCTCCTCCTTAAGTCTCGGTTTTCTCATGTATCAAATGATGGAGTTGGAATAGATAATCAACAAAGTTGCTTCCAATTTTAAATACTAAATAGTAATAAGATCACCACAAATATTCACTTCACCTAAAAACCTAGTCCTTGCCCTCAGGGAGCTCTTGTACTAATGGGCAAGACAAAACAAAAAACAGCTATGTACATACGAATGTAATTTGTTTGAGACTTTAATTTTTCTATTTCAATGCTTCCTCTCTGTCTCTCCTATTAGCCAGTATTTTCTCTTCTTGTAATATCTCCTCAGTGAAAAAGATAATAATTATTCCAAAACACAGTCAGTGACTGTGTGAGAAGGGAGTTTGCAATAGAGTAGGAGAGGAGAAAACTTCTTGTGGCTTGAGATTTCAAGATAGAAAACATGTAATTTCAGACTCTTTTTCAGGGAGAGATTCCTGTAAAGAGAAACAAATATAAAGGAACTGGTTTCTTGACATGTCCCTTCTTTCCAGCTTTCTGAATGACAAATTTTCCTATTGGGTGAAATAAGAGATTCTATCACTCAGTTGAGTGAAAGAGAATCTAGAAGTGGCAATGAAGAGTAAATAGTATTCTGACTCTTTGTCCAGAGTGAATCAGGAATATGAGTGAAAATGAAAACAATACTAAAAAGAGTGGTCAGTGATGCAGTGTCTTTGAGAAGAAGCCAAGTCTAGGTGAGTGCAAGAAGATGAAAGGAGTGAGAAAGAAAAACTTTAAGGTGAAAGAAGTTTGTTAATTACTGAACAATACTTTCAGAAAGCTCAGTGGAAGGGATGGGTAACTGGATTGGGATATTTGGGGTCTAGGGATAAGGGGTATCAGAATAAAAAAAAAGAGGGCAGTTGAAGATAGTGAAGACATTTTGCATTTCAACAGTTTAGTTCCTTACAATAACATGGATTTGTTTTCTGTTCTTTCAGTACAGAAACAGAATTTCCTTGTTTATCTCTATTTAGATGGTAAATTTATTTATTTTTTTGCTTTATCTAATAGAATCTCCTACTTTTTTCACCTGATGAATAACAAATTTTGTTCCAAGCTTTTATTTTAGATATGTTTCTTGTAAGCAACAGATTGTAGGGTTCTTATTTGTTTGATTGTTTGTTTTTAGCTAGTCTGTTATTCTTTTTCATTTTATTTGATTGTTTAATCCATTCACTTTTAAAATTGTGATAGAAATTTATTTTTTTTCCATTTGTCTCTGGATTTTTTTTTTGGTTCCTCTTTTAAGATAATGATCAGCCCTGTGATTAGTTTTGTTAAGTCTACTTTGCTACAACCCTTTTCCCATGAGCTTCCTAACTATCATCACACCTTCTGTTAGTCAATTCTTTCTGTAGTTTCAGTGTCAATTAACTTATTGATTTCCTTTTGTATTTCTTTTTTATTTCATTTTCAAATTCATTCCTTCATTTTTTCCCCTGGTTAGTTCAAAATCTCTTCTTCATCTCCCCTTCCAACTTATTTTATTACTTTTGTTTTCTTCTGTGCCTTCTGCTAAAAAGGATTTTGGTACCTTGTTCTACTTATTTACTCTCTTTCCTTTCTGTCTATTCTGAACTTTTTTTTTTAATTAATGATTTATATACTTACTTATTCCTGCTGTAATCTGTCTTCCTCATAGAATCAATGCTTCTAAAATACTGTTGAATTTGTCTCTTGGGGGCAATTTCTATGTATTGTCTTTGCATTTCTTGCCCTTTGTCCCTTCATATCTATCATATTTCACTTTTAGATATTAATTCATGATGGAAATGGTGAAGATGGATACTTATCCCATAGATTTCATCCCCATTTAGGCTGCATTGCTGATTCATCTCTAAGTGCTTTCTCTACCATGTCATAGAAACCTCTTCACCTTGGAAGCTGACTCCACTCTTGGATGAATTTTCACATTGAAAGCACTCTTTACCCTTGAGGCCTCACTTTCTTATCAGCTGGTTGCTCTCAGAACCTTCAATTTAAGGAGGAAACCCAAGCTAATATATCTTCATTCTTCTTCAGGCTGCACTGCAGGCTCATCTCCTCAAGATTTTCTCTATCATGCCACCCAATCTGGGTACTTTGTTCTGACCTCGTCTCCCTCATCTTTTTGCCCACCCCTCTATTCTTTTAATCTTTTCCCATTAAAATCAGAGCTCCTTTTAAGTGTTTCACATATTAAAATGTAAGCTCATTGAGAACAAAGATTGTTTTTCTGTTTATTTTTGTATTTCCAGCATTTAGCACAGTACCTGACACGTAGTAAGCACTTAATAAATTTTGTTGACTAACTGATGGTAGAAATTATCCTGAATCCCAAATTCAGTCCAATTCTACCCTTTGTCCTCATCATTATTGTTCTCCGTTCCATTTGTCATACAATTTCCTCTCTAGGACCATATCTTCCCATACTTTTGGGTGCTAGTTTTTTCTCTCTCTCTCTCTCTGTTACATGTAAACAAAAACAAAACAAAAAACTTAATATTCTTTTTTATTTTAATTTCCAAATTTTCTCCTTCCTTCCATCCCATAACCCTCCTTGAGAAGGCAAGTAATTGGATACATATTATACATGTAGAGTCACGCAAAATAGTTCCTATGTTGCAAAACAAAACACAGAACAAACAAAAATAAAGTTCTTTTTTTAAAAGGATGCTTCAATCTGCATAAAAACTCTAACTAGTTCTTTCTTTGGAGGAGGAGAGCAATTTTCATCATAAATTCTTCAGGTCATTATATTGTTGAGAATAGCTAAGTTCTTTGCAGTTGATCATTATACAGTATAGCTGTTACTGTGCACAATATCTATTAGTTCTGCCCATTTCACTTTCTATCAGTTCATGTAAGTCTTCCTGGGTTTTTCTGAAATCATCTTACTTGTCATTTCTTATAACATAATAGTATTCCATCACAATCATACACCACAATTTGTTCAATCATTCCCCAAATGATAGGCATCCTCTCAATTTTCAATTATTTGTAACCAGAAAAAGTGCAGTTATAAACATTTTTATACAAATAATTCCTTCTCTGTTCTCTTTGATCTCTTCGGGATGTTGATTTAGTAGTAGTATTACTGGATCAAAGGCTATGCATAATTTTATAGCCCTTTGGGCATAATTCCAAATTATTCTACAGAATGGTTGGACCAGTTCACAACTCCACAAACTCTTTATTCATGTCCCAATTTTCTTATATCCCATCCAATATTTATCATTTTCCTTTTCTGTTTTATTAGCCAATCTGATAAGTGTGAAGTGGTACCTCAGAGTTGTTTTAATTTGTATTTCTTTAGTCAATAGCAGTTTAGAGCATTTTCTTATGACTATAGATACCTTTGATTTCTTCATCTGAAAACTGCCTGTTTATATACTTTGACCATTTATCAATTGTTGCACATCCTTACTGTATAAAAGCAAAGTTTAAAAAATTATGAAAATGTATGTCATTCCCAATTGATAAATGGTCAAAGGATATGAACAGGCAGTTTTCAGATGAATAAATTAAAGCTATTTATAGTCATATCATTGCAGTTTAATCCTGAGGGATGGGAGCTGAGCTCTGCCCACACAGGAAGGCCAAAAACTATTGATTTCATAATGTGTTATGGCAGCACCATCTCAAATATTTCAGAGTCAGACCTTCTTTAATCCAATTACAGGCATTTATTGAAGATTGATGTCCCTCAGAAGTGGGCTAGGTTCTAAGAGGAACCAGCAACTAATTTATAGTGTAATTATGCTGATTACACAACATAAATTATGAATGCTAAAAAGGTAGGAGAGGGTTGTTAAGAGATTAGATAATAGGTGAGAAGTCCCTTCTATTGTTCAGTGATCAAACATCTGGTCATGCTGTTTTCTGATTGGTTAGCTATTGTAGTCTTGTCTGGTCAAGATGTGTAGATAGGTATTGTGGTCCTGTCTTGGGCTAAAAGGGTGATGTGATTGTGGTTGAGTACAAGAACACACCTGTTCAAATATGTGAAGTGGTTAGCTATCTAGTGGCTAGCTAGGGGCAGTGGCTTGCTAAAGGCAGTGGCTATATTGAGTCTGGGGGCCTGTGATGTGGTTAAAGCAAGACTGTGTGGTCAAAGAAGGGCATGACTGCTGTTCAGTGGGGCCCATGAGGAAATTTGAATATTGGGGTTGGGGGCAGCTTTATTAGGATTCCATCAATATAAAAATGTTCTAAATCACTATTTATTATAGAAATGCAAATTTTAAAAAATCTGAGGTACCACCTCACACTTATCAGATTGATTAATGTAACAAAAAGGGAAACTGATAAATGTTGGAGAAGATGTGAAAAAATTGAAACACTAATGCATTGTTAGTAGAACTGTGAAATGATCCAACCACTCTAGAGAGCAATTTGGAACTATGCCTAAAGGGCTATAAAACTGTTGCATACCCTTTGATCCAGCAATACCACTACTAGGGCTGTATCCCAAAGAGATGATAAAAAAGAGAAAAGGACTCACATGTACAACAATATTTATAGCATCTCTTTTTGTGGTGGCAAAGAATTGGACATTGAGGGGATATCCATCAATAGGGGAATGGCTGAAAAAATTGTGGTATATGAATGTAATGGAATGCTATTGCTCTATAATAAATGATGACAGCCAGATTGCAGAAAAACCTGGAAAGACTTACATGAACTGATGCTGAATGAAGTGAGAAGAACCAAGAGAACACTGTACATAGTAACAGTAATACTGTGTGATGACCAACTTTGATAGACTTAGCTCTTCTCAACAATACAATGATCTAAGACAATTCCAAAAGACTCATGATGGGAAACGCTATCCATATGCAGAGGAAGAAACAAACAAACAAACAAAAAACAAACTATGGAGTGTGAATACAGATCAAAGCATACCATTTTCTCTCTTTTTTTCTTTCTCATGGTTTTTCCCTTTTGTTCTGATTGTTCCTTCACAACATGACTAATATGGAAAAATGTCTAATAGGATTTACATGTATTACCTATATCAGATAGCATACTGTCTTGGGGAGGGTGGAGAGGAGGGAGAAAGAGAAAAATCTGAAACTCAAAATCTCATAAAAGTGAATGTTGAAAACTAATAAATAAATAAATGAAAGCAAAGTAAGTCTACTTTTGCTAAATGTTCATTGACTTGTGAATGCTTCATTTCATCCCAATTTTAAACCAGAACTAAGAGAATATTGGCATTATAGCCACTTTCAATACTTTTTCTTCATTATTCTCCCACTGATTTGATTAGGTCACAACACACATTAACTTCTACGCTTTATCTTCCCAAGGAATTTTTGTAGACCCTCCCATTCTGTTATTTAGTACCACAAAACATACTGACTGAGTTTTAAGAAAGCTATAGGGTTTGATCCATGATGTTTCAGTTCTATTCTTTCACCATCGCTTCTCCTATTTAAATTCTATTTTCATATTTATCATCTTCTGCACTTTCAAAAAAGAAATCTCTTAGTAGTCCCTTTTGTTTTTAGTCTGATGTCATGAAAAAATACTTTCAGTCATCAACAATTAGATAAATGCAAATAAAAACAATTCTGAGGTGCTACCTCATACCTATCAGATTGGCTAACATGATGGAGAAGGTAAATGACAAATGCTGGAGGGGATGTAGAAAAATAGATACACTGGTGACCTATTGGTGGAGTTGTGAACCAGTCCAATTCTTCTGAAGAACAATTTGGAATTGTGCCTAAAGGGTTATACTACCATGCATACCTTTCCTTCTAGCATTACCACTACTAGGTCTATAGAACAAGGATATCAAAGAAAAAGGAAAAGGACCTCTATGCATTAAATATTCATGGTTGATCCTTTTGTGATGGAAAAGAATTTGAAATTGAGGGGATGCCCACTATTTGGGGAATGGCTGAATAAGTTACAGTATATGATTTTGAGGGAATACTGTTGTGCTTTATGAAATGTAAAAAGGTATGGTTTCAGAAATAACTGGAAATACTTCCATGAACTGAAGCAGATTGAAGTAAACAAAACTAGGAGAAGAATATATACAGTAACATCAATATTATAAACATAATCAATTATGAAAAACTTAATTTTTCTAATCTAATCTAATCTAATCAATGCAATGATCCACCAGAATTCCAAAGGTCTCATGATGAAAAATGCTATCACCCTCCAGATAGAGAACTGATGTACTCAGATTGCAGGTTGATCACATTTTTTCCTTTATTTTTTCTTGATTCCCCCTCCCTCCTCTTGGAACATGGCTATTGCAGAAATATGTTTTGCATGACTTCATTTATATAATTCATATCATATTTCTTGCCTCCTCAATGGGTGAGCTAGGAGGCAGAGGAAGGGAGAGGATTTGAATTTAAAAATAAATAAATTAACTAAAAATTAAATGAAAAAATATATCATTTTTTCTCATTTTGTTGTTTGTAGGAGGGAAGGAATAATTAATCTCTCTACCTATTCTTTCTGTGACGTATTTATTCATTTACCTTCTTTCTGTTTTTTGGGACATTTGCAAGTCATATAATTTGCTCACATATGTTTATTTCTGTAACATTCTGGTAACAAAGATTCAAATGCTTCTCTTTTTCTTTCTTTCTGGTTTTTTTTTTTGACGTCCACCTTTTATCAGTTTTGTGATTATGGATGGCACTTTGTTTTGAGGAATGCATTATTCCATTTCATTCTGTAGATTCTAATGGGCATATTTGTATTACATGAGTTTCCTTTCCTTTATTTTTGAAGGTCTTTCTCCTGGCCACTTGCTAAATTTGTCACAATAATTATGAAATTTAACTATTTGTTTTGGAGTTTGAAAGATTTTTAAATTTGTTTTTTGGAGGTGTTTGGTATATTCTTTCTGTTCATTTTTTTTTCTGTATTCAGAAGTTCTAGCCAGTTTTCTTACATTATAGTGTTCAATTTTTTTTTTTTTGGTTTGTCATGTTCCACTGAGAGACCTATTATCTTTAAATTGACTTTATGCACCCTTTCTTCAAGATTGATGACTTTTGCTTGTGTAGAGGTCACTATATTCTTTTAATCTTATTTCCTTTCTTTAAAATTTTCAGATTCTTTTTCATTTCAGAACATTTGTATTCTTAATCAATTGTTCTCTCTTTCACTTTTTTGGAAAGACCATGAGTCTATTCTACCAATTATTTCTGCTGTGCAGATGATAAGTGCTACCATTTTCCCCCTTATACCATCTATCAAGATTATCATTTCTCTTTTGAATCATTCAGGAACCACATCCAAAAGAGACAGACCACAGATAGGTATATCCAAGGAACTGGAATGCAACACTATTTTAACCTCTTTTCAGAAATTTACTTTTACCAACCACACCCCCACTTCAAGTAACTTATAATGGGAGACACAGCTGTCCCAGTTAAATCTAAGTCCTCTTTCCTTCAGGTCCAGTGCAGCTGCTCCTGCTGGTTCTTTACCACAGTTCCTCCATTCTTTAGTTCTCTGGCTGGCTGGAATTAGTATCTTACTGCTGCAGGGCAAGCTTCTCCTGGATTGGGGGGAGGGATGAAAAGAAGAGGGAGAATGGTGCCCCCTGGATACATGGCTGCTGTGAGAACATGGCATTTGAAGCATATATTTTGTGTAAACAAGCCTGAGAATGACTCTAAGAACCCTCCAAACCTCCTGTTCTGCAGCCAATAAGGGCCACTGAATGAAGAATTCATTCATTCATTCATTCATTCATTCATTCATTCATTCATTCATTCATTCATTCAATAAACATTTACTAAATGTCTACTATATTCCAGGTACTGTGCTATGCAGTAGAGATACAAAAAGAGACAAAAGACAGTCCCTGCCCCCAAGGAGCCAACAATATAATGGGAGAGACAACATTCTATAGAGGGCAACATCATCCTTCCAGTCCCTCATCCTCACAACCCAGGAATTGTCCTCACTCTTGTCTCATTCACCTCCTCACCCCCATATCCAATTTGTTTCCAAGGCCTGTAGATTTCATCTTTGCAACATCTCTCAAATACATTCCCTTATCCACTCCACCCACCCCGACACTGCCACCACTCTGTTTCAGGCCCTCATCACTTTGTGGCTGGACTTTTGTAATAACCTTCTGGTGGGTTTGCCCACCTTAAATTTCTCCCCACCTCAACCCACCCACTATTTAGACTCCAAAGTGATTTTCCTAGAGCAGGTCATGCCAAAAACTTAATAAACTCCTATGGCTCCCTATTGCCTACAGGATCAAATATTAAATGCTTTATTTGTCATTTGTCATTTAAAGTCTTCATAACTCTTCCTACTTTTTCAGTTTTCTTACACCTTAATCCCCAACATGTACCTTCTGAATATTCCTGGAACAAGACACTCCATCTCTTGGCTCTGGACATTTTCTCTGGCTGTCTCCCATGCCTGGAATGCTCTCACTCTTCTGCTTTGCCTATTCATCTCCCTGATTTTCTTTAATTCCCAATTAAAACCCCATCTTTTAGTGGAAGCCTTCCCTAGACCCTCTCGATTTTAATGCCTCCCCTCCATTAATTGTTTCCTATTTATCCTGTATATAACTTGCTTTGTATATACTTGTTTTTGTGTTGTCTCCTTGACTAGATTGTAAGATCCTTGAGGACTGGTTCTGTCAAATGCCTCTTTTTTTGTGTCTGCAGCTCTTAACACAGTGTCTGGAACATTTTAGGTAACTTATAAATGTTGCTGATTAATTTATCTTCTCAAAACCTCAGGTACTTTTAGATTTGAGTCAAAGTATTCCTGGAGTTTCCAGGGGAGCTCCATCAGATGCTCCATGGGGTAACATCATTCCATTTCCAAATGTACTTCATGAAATAGAAGTTCTAATAAACTAGCACAGAATGCAAAATTCAAGATTTCTAGGCCATGTGACCTACAAGATGGTGAACTATTTGTCTCTGCTGCTTTGGGTTTCTTTCCTGGGTACAAATGACTAAATAGAAATGTTTAGATGGGTGTGTTTAACCCTTTTTTTTAGCCTACCTCCTGAGTTCAAGAGTTCCAGAGTTTCTGGGTCCTCAGTTGGATTAGAGAGTCACTATGTGCAGTACTTTTTGGAAGAGAATACAACCACCAGCTGGAAGACAAGCCCAAACCCTAGTCTAGCTTGCTAAAAGATATGGACCTAAAGGGAATTGTTTAGACCATGTAAAGCCAAGTTGGAATGTAAAATGCTTATTTGATAGTTCTACAAGCTGTTTCATGCTCTGATGTTCAAATCTTAATTTCCTGGGAGAATATAACTGTAGCTATGTTACTATATCTTGTTTTAAATCTTTGTTTATAAATGATCTGTATGTGTGCTTTGAGAAAAATCTTTGTGTGTATATGGGTGGAAGAAATGAATAGCTGTTCTATGCCTAATTTACATTGTACATTGAATATTTTTTTTCTTTTGGAGAGATTAGACATGATTCCAAAATCTAAGTTTTAAGAAATTTTTCCCAGGTCTCTAAGCTAGTGGGTAAAGAGATCTAAAGAGTGTATAGATCTAAAGATCTTGACCCTTGTTTTGGTCAGACTCCCCTAAGGCAATCCAATCTCTGTTTATGAGCCCAAAGTTAAGAGAGGCTCCTTTGTGGAGAAAGACAAGGCAGGTTCTCTAACCCCTCGGCCCAACAGTGGTTATTACTGTTAGACTACTATTGAGTAAAATTATGTTTCATAAAATATTAGATTTTGTGTCACATTTCATTTCAATCATGAGTCTGAACCACCAGGCCAAACTGAATCAGGCTTGGCTCACAATAACCATACGGTTTCTCATTTTTGTATTTATAATATCTTGTTGAATGACAAGTATAGAACCAATACTTACACACACACACACACACACACACACACACACACACACACATTCCTATGAGATTCTCTTTTGATTTTTCTTCTTTTTCCAAAAAATTACTGATACTTCTTTATTATTTCCTATACTATGTAAACATATTTGAGCTTCTTATTCATTTAAAGAGGAAAGATTTGGTGAGTGGAGGAGCTAAACATTACTGTAAGTAGCTTTCAAATGGAGGAGTTTCTTGCAGCAGAGCAGTAACTGGGAGATCTGTTATATGTGTAACAAATATATAGAACCTCTCTTAGGGCCATAGGGTCTAGGATGCTCACTCTCTTCCTTTCAAAGAGCCCTTATCTCTGGACTAACATACAAGGACCTAGGTCCAGGTCTTGGGGGAATCTGACCTCTGAAAAGAGGATTCAAGTTCCTTTTTCTTAGACTTTCTGTAGTTAATGCTCTTTTCCCAGATACCCAGGGAAAAACAATCAAAACTTAAATGTGGTTCATATCTAGTATCCTCAAAAGAAATTAGAAAGGTTAATAATAATAATAATCAACTCTACAGGCCAGATCTTTATTTCCTCTACATGATACAAGCTGATAAACATTTCTTCATCACTTACTATATGCCAGGGACTGTGCTAAGTGCTGGAGATGCAAATATAAGAAGAAGAAGGAAAAAAAAAAGACAAACACTGTCCTCAAGAAGCTTATACCCTAATTAGGGAAGACAACAAGCAAAGAGGAATTGAAAAGCAGCAGGGAAGGAGAAGGGACTCACACCAAGGCATGGTGTCAAAGTCCAGAAAGTCAGAAATAAAGCCAGGGGGGGAAATGAAAGATGACTGGCCTAGGTCCCTTCTCAAAATGGAATCTCTGGGAGGAACTCAACAATGGGAGGAAGTAACCTACAAGATGAAAGAATATTCCAGGCTGAGGGGACCCCAGGCACTGAGGCAACTGAAATGTGGCACCAATGCCCTGCAAAGTGAGAAAGATAGAAAGGGAAAGGATACACACACACACACACACACACACACACACCACCACCACCACTACTATCAACAACAACAGCAACAGCAACAACAACAACAATAACAACAACAATAACAACAACATGCATTGACAAAGACTTAAACATGCATACTTCCCTGGTTAACTGATATTTTAAAAAGCATTTCATGGGACTGTTGTGAATGATCATTTCCTCACCTCTAGACTGTCTCCCTTAAGATCTATGTCTTATAGCAAGCCAGTTAATGGGCTGGATCCTTTTATTTTTTCATGATCATTTTCTGTTTCATCAAGTAATACAGTAGGAACATAAGGAACACACCCGAGGAATGGTGCTGATACTGATTGCAGAATTTAGTAGTGATCAAACTCTCTAACTATCAATGTTGCCTCCAAGGATGGAAACACCCATGTCAGCATCACTGTTTGATCAAGGAAAGAAATATAATGCAGTAGAAGCAGTCAAGGTCATAGGCCTGAGCTCCTTCTCTAGCAGCCTCTTATGTGAAGTATCCATTTGTACACTCTACTCTGTTCCTCGTAGGAGAAAGAGAAAGAGACAGCTATGGGCCACTTATACTGAGGCAGAGTCTGTCATTTTGTAGTCCACTGTGTATGTTCAATGACCAGTTTTTCTGACACAGTTTTGGCTCAGCAAAGTAGTAGGGGAGGGGGGTTGCAAAGGACCATCAAGGTTTTGCTGTATCCTCCCAAAATTCCAAGTCCTTTGGCATTGACCACATGTCACCTTTAGAAGTGGCCAAAAGAGAGGCTTAACATTCTATGGGAAGTATCCCAGACAAAACCCATGCTGTATGAGACCAAGGCCCAGCACTATCCCCACTTATGCTCCACAGGAGGATCATAGTTAATGTGCAAAATGAGGGTTTACATTAGATGATGTCTAAAATCCTTGCCAAGAGGTGGAGCCAAGATGGCAGAGGGAAAGCAGTGACTTGCTTGAGCTCTCCCCCAAACCCCTCCAAATACCTATAAAAAATAGCTCTAAACAAATTTTAAAGCAGCAGAACCCACAAAAAAACAGAGTAAAACAAATTTCCGGCCCAAGACAACCTGAATGGCTGATAGGAAAGGTATATCGCACTGGGCTGGGAGAGGAGCGCAGTTCAGCATGGGTGCGCAGCCCACAATGACCCTGGAGCAGGCCTCAGAGGACTGAATCGCAGGCAGCTGTGGCAGTTTCCAGACTTCTCAACCCATGCTGAAGACAAATTAGAAGGTCAGTGGGAAAAGTCTGTGTCTGAAGTGAGAGAAGGAGCTAGGTCTCAGCTGCCCCAGGGCAATGGCTGCCTCCTGAGCTTCCAGCCCACAGACTTGAGGGGGAATCCAGTGGCTGATCAGAGGAGGATTGCAGGAATCTCTTTGCTTGTGCTGAGGCAGGAATCTCTTGCTTTGCCTGTGATTGGATTTGGGTCACAGTTCTGAGGGGCGGTCCTGGGGCAAGGAGGAGCGCTGGTGTGGTAGAGCTTGTTGTGGTGGTGGAGAGGAAACACCTCGCCCCTTTTCATAGCACCTTGGAAGAACTGACACTTTTCAGGTCCCTAGAAGTATCTCTGAAAACAGCTATACAAACTCCCAAAGCTTGGGACAGTACATTCTCCACATTGGAAACAGACTCTTACCTTAACAAAGAGTTTAAAGCTTAAGTAATTGGTTGGGATCATGAGCAAGCAGCACAAAAAGAGTCAGACTATATTATCTTACTTTGGTGACAAAGAAGATCAAAACATACAACCAGAAGAAGAAAACAAAGTCAAAGCTCCTACATCCAAAACTTCCAGGAAAAATATGAATCAGTCCCAGGACTTGGAAGAACTCAAAAGGGATTTTGAGAAGCAAGTAAGAGAAGTAGAGGAAAAACCAGGAAGAGAAATGAAAGTGATGCAAGAAAATCATGAAAAGCAAGTCAACAGCTTGCTAAAGGAGACCCAAAAAAATACTGAAGAAAATAACATTTTAAAAAATAGCCTAACCCAGATGGCAAAAGAGGTCCAAAAAGCCAATGAAGAAAAGAATACCCTAAAGAGCAAAATTGGCCAAATGGAAAAGGAAGTCCAAAAGCTTACTGAAGAAAATACTTCCTTAAAAATTAGAATAGAGCAATTGGAAGCTAATGACTTTATGAGAAATCAAGACACTGTAAAACAAATCTAAAAGAATGAAAAATTAGAAAACAATGTGAAATATCTCATTGGAAAAACAACTGACCTGGAAAATAGATCCAGGAGAGAGAATTTAAAAAAATATTGGATGATCTGAAAACCATGATCAAAAAAAGAGCCTAGACATCATCTTTCAAGAAATTATCAAGGAAAACTGTCCTGATATTTTAGAACCAGAGGGCAAAATAGAAATGGAAAGAATCCACCGATCTCCTCCTGAAAGAGATCCCCAAAGGAAAACTCCTAGGAATATTGTAACCAAATTCCAGAGTTCCCAGGTCAAGGAGAAAATATTACAAGAAGCCAGAAAGAAACAATTCAAGTATTGTGGAAACACAATCAGGATAACACAAGATTTAGCTGCCTCTGCCTTAAGGGACTGCGGGGCATGGAATATAATATTCCAGAGGGCAAAGGAGATAGGATTACAACCAAGAATCACCTACCCAGCAAAACTGAGTATAGTTCTTCAGGGGAAAAAATGGTCATTCAGTGAAATAGAAGACTTTCAAGCATTCTTGATGAAAAGACCAGAGTTGAATAGAAAATTTGACTTTCCAATACAAGACTCAAGTGGAACATGAAGAGGTAAACGGGAAAAAGAAATCATAAGATACTTATTAACATTGAACTGATACATTCCTGCATGCAAAGATGATATTTGTAACTCATGAGACCTTTGTCAGTATTAGGGAAGTTGGAGGGAAAAAATTATATGTATGTATATATATAGAGAGAGAGATAAATAGATAGATAGAGGGCACAGGGTGAGTTGAATATGAAGGGGTCACATCTGGAGAATAAAATTAAGGGGTGAGAGAGGATTATACTAGGAGAAGGAGAAAGGAAAAGGTAGAGCAGTGTAAACTATCTCACAAAAAAAACAGAAAAGAAAAGGCTCTTACAGTGGAGGGGAAATGGGGGAAGGTGAGAGGGAATGAGTGAATCTTATTCTTATAGGATTTGACTTAAGGAGGGAATAACATACACACTCAATTGGGTATGGAATCTGTCTTACCCTACAGGAAAATAGGAGGGGAAGGGGACAAGAGAGTAGGGGGTTGATAGAGAGGAGGGCAGATTGGGAAAGGGGGTAATCAGAAGCAAATACTTCTGAGAAGGCACAGGGTTGAAAGAAAGAATAGAATAAATGGGGGGGGGCAGATGGGATTAATGTAAATAGAGTTAGTTTTTCACAGCATGTCTATGATGGAAGTGTTTTGCATAAGTGCACATGTATAGCCTATATTGAGTTGCTTGCGTTTTCAATGAGGGTGGGTGGGAAGGCAGGAAGGGAGAAAATTTGGAACCCAAAGTTTTAAAAACACATGTTATAAAAAAAATGTTTTCACATGCAACTGGGAAATAAGAAATACAGGAAATGGGTTACAGAAATCTATCTGCCCTACAGGAAAATAAAAGGGAAAGGAGGGGAGAGAAAGCAGAGAAAGCAGACTAGGGGAAGGGGTACTCGGAATGCATGCCATCTTGGGATGGGGGAGTGGCGAGGTGGGGTGAAAATTTGGAACTCAAAATCTTGTGGAAGTAAATGTTGAAAACTAAAAATAAAAATAAAAAAAAAATCCTTGCCAACTCTAAACTGTATTAGCCTGTGAACTAAACAAATCCTAGCATCCATTCCCCAAACACTACATGAGGATCATATAATAGTCTTCAATGATCATGTTCTCAATGTTTAATGCAAACTAAAGGTTTTCAATAAGGGACTTATTCTGTCCTTACATAAAAGTAAGCAATAAAATCACTCTTGATTCTACAGAAATGCCAAAACTTTCTTTGTTTGTGGTAGTGATCACAGTGATGATTAACCCACTGTTGTCCCCTAAACCCACTGGAGCCACAGCTCAGTGGTAAAGAATTTATGAGTACTAATGACCACAGAGTAAAGTCTTTAGAAATAATAGGAAGATGCAGAGTTATATTGATATATAGGAGAAAAAAGTTGGAGTATAGCCTTTGAAGATTACCACTGAGGTCAATGACATTTTTCCCTTTAGTATAATTATGAACTATAGAATAAGAAAGAGGAACTTTCTGCCTTCTTTCTTTGATGATGAATATAAGCAATGAGAAGAGATAGATATTAAACAACATGGGATAGTTTCCTAGGACTTTTTTGGTGAGGATAAATTTGTTCCTTTTGATGTTTTGAGCATACTATGGTTTTTGATATAATGGAATGTAAGATTCTTAGTATACAACCAATATATATACATACATACATATTATATATATATATTTCTGGTTTTCCAGAGATAGACAATATTGTGCTAAAATAAACTCGTCACATGTATACCCCCAGTGCCATATAAATAATACTTAGTAATGTTTCATGAAGTATTTTGCAACACAGGTTATTATATCTACCTCATAAAATACACAAAGCTCTTATATGTAAGTTCTGACACCACATATATATGTTTTGTGAGACCCTTTGGTATATATACATATATAATTATGTATTATACTAGATAATATATAATATATATTATCTATATATATATTGTCTCTATATATATCTATATAATATATATAGATAATGTAACATATATAGATAATATAATATATTATCTAATATAATATATATCTATCTAATATAATATATAATATAATGTAATATCTAATATAATATATAATATAATATATTATATATATATATATATATATTTTAGAACCATTCAGACAAAAGCAATACCACTAGATGGGGAGTTTTGTTTGATGTATTTATTAGAATGGATACAGTTATGATGGAAATTTGCTTTATATGTATATACTGGCCTGTAAAGTATCTTTTTATATTCAAATAAAGATTGTTGTACTAAAAGTTCCAGAATGTTGGTTGCCACTACTTCCATTGGTTCTGGATGTCAATTCCATCCCAGTTTTATCTAGTGATTTTTAGTGATAAATATTTTCTCTATTCCTCTGTCCTCCTTCACCTCTTATTTCTCCCTCACCCCCAGCAACATAGAATCAGAAGGAAATATAAAAACTCTATCATCCTCCCTGTCACCAGACAGAATTCAGGTTCACTTAAATCCTTGTAGCTTCATTAAAGACTCTTATTAAAGACATGGATTTAACAGATTCTTCTGCTAACATGATCCAATAATTCTTAAATGTTCCAGAAAGGAAGTTCTTTAATATATTTAACCTAGCCATCTTAGACCACAGGGTCATAAAGTTTAGTACACCATGTTTAGCATTAACTTCCCCAATAACTCACCTTATAAGACTGATTTTAACTAAAGAAATCATTTTTTATCACTTTCAGTGCATATAGATCATATCTTTCTACCAATAAAAAGCCATTTATACTCCAAAATATTTTTAATTATTCCTCAACATTCTCTACTCTAATATACATATATATATGTATATATATATATGAATATCCCTGATACTATCTATCTGTGTCCTTACAGATCATTTTTTCAACTATTTGAACATGTAATCCTCTGGGGTTCTCTTGTGTCCTCATCAACTTCTAAATGGAGATCAATAGTTCTAAATTCCCTTAAGAAACATTTTCAGGAAAAATAATAATAACAATAATTAGTTGTATAGTGCTTTAAAGTTTATAAAGTACTTGACAAATTTTTATTTCAGTTTATTCTCACACTGATCATGGAAAGTAGATGCTATTAATATCACCATTTTACATATGAGGAAAGTAAGGCAGAGAGTAGTTGAGTGACTTGCCCAGCATAGTGTTGCTAAAGAATGTCTGAAGCAGGATTTGAACTCAGTAACTTCCTTACTCCAAGTTCTGTGCTCTATCCACTTCATCACCAGCTGCCAATTGGTTTATTAAGGAATACAATTGACCAAAAATATGTGAAGTGATATATATTTAGAACCTTAGGAATAAATAAATAAGAACTTCCTCAGGATTTAAGATTATGTTTATGACCTTCTAAAATCATGTTTAGACCTGCAAATGTGTGTAAATGTTTTCAAATTCTATCATTTTCACAATTTTTTGTAACAATAAAAATCAATAATGTTGTTTTGATGTCACACTTTACACCAGAGGGTCTCACAAAACAAATATCTATGGTGTCAGAACTTACAAAAAGAGTTTTCTGTATTTTGTGAGGTAAATACAATAACCTGTGTGGCAAAGTAGTTCATGAAACATTACTATGTATTATTTATATGGCACTGGGAGTATATATGCGATGAGTTTATTTTAGCACAATATTGTCTATCTCTGAAAAATCAGAAACCAAGGCCCCACACTAAACCACTGTAAATGGAAACAGAAATTCAGGGCCTATTAGACTTTTGCCTTCAGGCACAAATCTCTTTGCTTTTATGCTCTGATTAGACAGATAATAACAGTGAATTATAACAACGCTCTCAGGCTCAGGGATAGTAAACAGGGCTTTCACAGACGCATGGTGCTATGTTAAAAAGAAAAAAAAAACTAAAACAAAAACAAAACTGAACAGATTCATAGACATTTTGTTTTCTTCAAATGCTACTTTCTTAAAAAAAAACTCCATTGTAGTATGAAACGATATATTTTAAACATGACTCATCATGGGGGCTGTTAAAACAAGATGACTGACAAATTTAAGCTTCTGTGACCTAATGGGCAGTATTTTATGGATCACTAGCTAAACAAAGAAGCCAGCCAAAAGTCCACAATAGATGAGTCTTCCCTCCTCACAGAAACAATTTCAGAGCTAAGTCTATTGTCTGTCAAAGTGGAATGGTATTTTGAAGTATTTTCAAAACAGTGAATGAACATCGATCTTGGAAAATGTAAGAGAACTGGCAGTCATACATCAAGTGTAATGTTCACATGTCAGTCACTTACTAGTCACTGCTAACTAATGGCTGCTATGGCTGGGCCATTAATTCATTGCTGCTGACTACCAGATTTTTAGTAATTTATTTCATTTTTTTCTGATTTATGAAATATCTCCCTGAGCAAAATTGACCTTTTTTTTAATAACACAACAAGCCAACATTTAATATTTTTATGCTTAACGCATTTTCCAAGTATCTCAAAGAATAAAAGCATTCAAGTTTGTTATTCAGAAAAAAAGCCCTTCTTGATAATTGACAGGACTTTAAATGGGGTAGGTGATATTTAAAAGGTCAAGGGTATTAATAAGGCTCACTAACACCTTTTTTTTCCATTGAATTACAGTTACACTTCTTGAGTGAAAAAATCTAATTAGAAGGTACTGTGAACAATGTTTATTGTTTTGTTTTTGTTTTTGTTTTTTTGTTTATTTTTGTTTTTAAATGGGACTTGTAATCCAGAAACACTATACTGGTATATCAACTCTACATGCTAGGTTGTATTAGATATCTATCTATCTATCTATCTATCTATCTATCTATCTATCTATCTATCTATCTATCTAATTTATCTCCTTATAGCTGTAGCAAAAGGACATGGGAAATTGTTTTACTACTGATGGAATTTAACTAAAGATTCTATATTCCTTGCCTATTAAGCTCACTGTACTGTGATAATGGAATTGCAATCACTCAACCTTCCACTCTCAGGCAGCACTAAAAATTGTCCTGTCAGGGGACTTCCACATGGCCAAGAAGAGGAGCCCTAGAAGTTGAATAGAGAGGAAATTTTGTCTGACACAGTTTGGAAGCCAAGTTACAGATGAATGCAATCCTTCTCTTATCCTTAAATGGACTGGCCTGGAGCAGTATATATTTGACTTACCTGTTCCTCCTTAGTCTAAGATGGGGAAGGAAGAAAGTTGACCATAATTAAACTTCAGAGATACCTTGCAGAATTTTTTCATGCTGACTGGTTGAAAATACACACAAAATGAATTCTGTGCATTAGTGGAGTTCTTCTAGTTCCAGCCAAAAATGAACTCAAGTGAATGGGTTTTCAAAATAGACTAGGAGAATAAAGTCAATTATTTCTGAAGGTCAAGGACAGCAAAAGTTTCATTTAAGTGTCACTTATTTTTTCTGAATCATTTTGTTCATCTACCCAGGTGAGCTCCATATTGTCTCAGTCAAAGGTTATGTGATTTGTGAGGACTCAAATCCAAGTTCTCTGACTTCAAATTTGAAAATTGTGTTTACTTGGGTGTAACCAAAGATCCAAATATGTTTATCCAGTTTCTTGATGTAATGTCTTTGGCTTCAGTAACTCAAATAAAGCAGACAAGGACAGAGCTATTTTTAATATGTTTTAGTAGATGAGGACACTGTGGTGTAAAGAGCATCAATGATTTTTGTAGGCTCTGTTAGATCTGAGACTAGACCTTTTCCCCCATTCTCAATCTCTTAACTCTTTCAAATATTAATAATAGCTAACATTTTATATAGCACTTTAAACTTTGAAAAGTAGTTTTACATACATTATCTCATTTGATCCTAGCAAAAAATCTGTGAATTACGTATATCCTCATTTTACACATGGGAAACAGGCTGAGAAGGATTAAGAGAATTGTCTGAATTGTCTATGCTCACATAGCTAACAAGCATCTATTTCAGGATTAGAGGTCAGGTCTTTTGGATTAAAAGTATAGCACACTACACCAAGTACCTGTCTCCAACATTATTATTAAAGTACTTCTTGGTAGATTTGGGTGAAAATTTTATCTTTTGTTAACAATCTGCAAGTTATTAATTCTGCTTGTCAGACAATAGCACTAATCAAAATACTTTCTGGTAAGACACTAAGTCTTCTGGTCATAAGAAAACTGGGATCAGCTCCTCTATTGCCTGCCAGAAGATTCTATTACTCTTCTTCCCATAATTATTTTAACCAGCAAAATATTCTTCATTGCTACCTTTGCTCAAAATTGGAGGCACTGGTAGCAGAGCAGCATCCATCATTTATTTATAAAGTAATATTCATTAGAAAGATCGCCTGATGATGAGAAATTAAAATGCACATTTTTTCTAACTAATCAAAAATTACTGTGAAGTTCAATCAGTCTAAATAGATTTTGCAACTTGTTAAGATCCAAGACAAAATAAAATATTTTAGGTGGTTCACCATCAAATTCCTTTGAGAAAACTTGAGGAGAGGGCCTTCAATTCTCACTGTGAAATCAGCTTATACAGTTGTTTTCTATATGATCAAATGTTGTTTGAGAGTTAATAGATTTCTGTCAAGTTGGTCTAATATCTTTGTCTGCCCCCACCTACTGAATATTTATGGGTATTGTGTTATGTTACCTATAAAATAAATCCAATATTTATTAGACAGAGGACCCAAGGTGCACATTTCATACAACAAAAATAAAGCACAATCTTCCCTCAGGGTAAAAATACCTAAATTTCAGGACACATGTAAATTCAGACAACACCTCCAATAAACAATGCCTTAAATTAGAAGATTAAATTTGTCTCAGTTGTTGAATTCACTTCTATCCCTTTCTGAGTCAACAAAAATGACAAGCTTTGAAAACATTTCAGAAAACACTTTTTTTTCACCCAGTAACTAAGATACTAAAGGGTAATAGGAATAAAAAGAAGGGAAAATCACTTCAATCTCATTAAATGTATGCATTTAATTCTAGCATGACTTCAGATTTATTCAACTCCTCTAGACATTCAAATAAATAAAGGTTTCAATGGATTCAAAAACATTAAAAATCAATTTACAATTATTGAGGTATGTGTTTTATGTTTTTTTTTATCTGAATCAATGTTGCATAATTTTACCAAAGTTTAAAGCCAATTCATTTCAACATTTGCTAATAGTTTTGGTCTTTTCTACCTGAATATTTTGCACAGATGTAAAACCTATGATAACATTTTGCCCATTATGGGGTAAGTGGTTAAAACCCATAGAAAAGTTTGTGATATGTATTTGGGGAAAGGGCAAAGCTAAGTTGTGGAGGAGCTCGGTGGGGGTACCACAGGTGCAGAGGGAGTTTGAGATAGAAGAGGGAGAATGGAAATCTGCTAGCTTCATATTTTAACTAACTATTCTTTCTAGATAGATGTTGAATTCTGTATTTTCTATGCTGGAGGGACTGAAATGTTGTCAGTTCCCTCTAAGTTCAGCACCATGGAGCTAACGCCTCGTCCACTTGCCCTAGCAACAGTTCAGTTGGGAATTATTTTCTAAATGTGCTCTGTGGGATGCAAGGATTTCTTTTTCTTAAATGCTGCCATAATTATGGCAATTTATTTTAATTCTATTTAAACATTTTTAACATTTGTTTTGTTAAATTTTGAGTTCTGAATTCTCTCCTTCCCACCCCTACCACACCCATTATGAAAAAGGTGCTATGCTTACACATGTGAAATAGTGAAAAAAATATATTTTCATATTAGCCATGTTGCAAAAAAAAATTAAAGCAAGAAAAATAAAGTGAAATCTTCCATGTGTTTTCAGACTCCATCAGCTCTTTCTCTGGAGGCAGATAACATTTTTTTTTCTATCATAAGTTCTTCAGATTTGTCTTGAATCATCATATTAAAAAACAGCTAAGTCATTCACAGTTGATCACCATGCAAAATTCTGTAACTGTGTACAATGTTCTTCTAGTTCTACTCCCTTCATTCTACATCAGTTCATGTTAGTCTTTCCAGGTTTGTCTAAAATCATCCTGTTTGTCTTTTCTTATAGCCTAATAGCATTTCATTACAATTATATAGCACAACTTGTTCAGCTATTCCCCAATTAATAGGCATTCCCTTAGTTTCTAATTTTTTGCCACCACAAAAAGAGCTGCTATAAATATTTTTGTATATGTAGGTCCTTTTCCCTTTTTTATTATCTTTTTGGGATACAGACCTAGAACTGGCATTGTTTTATCAAAGGATACGCACAGTTTTATAGCCATTTGGGCATAGTTCCAAATTGTTCTCCTGAATGGTTGGATTAGTTCATAACTCCAGCAACAGGGCAATATCATGTAGCAATTTTTTTTCACACCCCTTCCAAAATTTGTCCTTTTTTTTGACATATTAGTTAATCTGATAAGTATAAGGTGGTGCCTCAGAGTTACTGTAATTTGCATTTCTCTAATCAACAGTTATTTAGAGCATTTTTCTTCACATGACAATACATAGCTTTGATTTTTTCATCTGAAAACTGCTTGTTCATTTCCTTTGAACATTTATCAGTTGATGAATGGTTCAATTTTTTTTTTTTATAAATTTAATTCATTTCACTGTATGTTTGAGAAATGAGACCTTTATCAGAGAAACTTGGTGTAAAATTTTCTTGGTTTCTTGTTTTCCTTCTGATCTTGGATACGTTGGTTTTATTTGTGCCAAAACTTTTAAAATTGGCTGTAATTGAAATTATTCATTTTACATTCCATGATCCTCTCTATCTCTTGTTTGTTCATGAATTCTTCCCTTATTCATTGATATGATAGACAGTATTTTCCATGCTCCCACAATTTACTTATGGTAGTATCCTTTATATCTAAATCATGTATCAATTTTGATCTTATCTTGGTATATGGTATGCTATGTTGATTTATTCCTAGTTTCTGCCAAACCAATTCACAGTTTTTCCAGCAGTTTTATGTCAAATGTTGAGTTCTTGTCCCAAAAACTTGGATCTTTGAGTTTATCAGACTAGATCACTATGGTCATTTACTACTGAGTATTGTGTACCTAAGCTGTTCCAGGATCCACCACTCTCTTTCTTAGTCAGTACCAGATTTTTTTTTTTAATGATTACTGATTTGTAATACAATTTGATATCTGGTACTGCTAGATCATCTTCTTTCACATTTTTTAATTGATTCCCTTGATGTTGTTGATCTTATGATTCCCTTGATATTGTTGATCTTATGTTATACCAGATGAATTTTGTTATTATACTTCTTAGCTTTATAAAATATTGTTTTTGCTTGTTTGATTGGTATGGCACTAAATAATCAAATTAATTTAGGTATAATTGTCATTTTTATTGTATTGGTTCAGCTTACCCATAAGCAATTAATGTTTATTCAGTTGTTTAGATCTGTCTTAAAGTATTTTGTAGTTGTGTTTAGGTAGTTTCTGGATTTGTCTTAGCAGGTAGACTCCCAAGCATTATATATTGTCTGCAATTATTTCAAATGGAATTGCTCTTTTTATCTCTTGCTGCTGGGCTTTGATAGTAGCATTTAGAAATGCTGATGGTTTATGTGGTTTATTTTATATCCTGCAACTTTGCTAAAGTTGTTAATTATTTCAAATAGTTTTTAGTTGATTCTCTAGGATTCTCTTAGTATACCATCACATCATCTGTATAAGGTGATAGTTTTGTTTCCTCATTGCTTATTCAAATTACTTCAGTTTTTTTCTTCTCTTATTGCTATAGCTATAGTATAATACTGAATAATAGTGGTGATAATGGTCATTCTTGTTTCACCACTGATCTTATTGGGAAGACTTCTAGCTTATCCCCATTGCAGATAATGCTTGCTAATGATTTTAGGTAGATACAACTTATCATTTTAAGGAAAAAAATCCATTTATTCCTATACTTTCTAGCCTTTTTAATAGCAACAAGTGGGTTGTTGTTGTTTTTAAAAGCTTGTTCTGCATCTGTTGAGATTATTATATGATTTTTGTTATTTTTGTTATTGGTATAGTCAATTATGTTGATTGTTTTTCTAATATTGAACCAATCTTGCATTCCTAGCATAAATCCCACCTAGTCATAGTGTAAGACATTTGTGATATATTGCTATGATCTCTTTGCTATTAATTTTTTTTGCATTAATATTCATTAGGGACATTGGTTCATAATTTTTTCTTTGTTTTTGTTCTCCTTGGTTTAGGTATCAAAATCATATTTATGTTATAAAAAGAGTTTGATAGGCACCCCCCTTTGCCTATTTTTCCAAATATAATATTGTGGTATCAAAATTAATTTTCTTTAAATGTTTGGTGGAATCCATTTGTGAATTCATTTGGTGTGTGGGATTTTTTATTTGTTTTGTTTTGTTTTCCCTTAGGGAGCTCATTGATGGCCTGTTCAACTTCTTTTTCTAAGATATAATTATTTGGGTGTTCTATTTCCTCATCTGTTAATCTGGGCAATTTACATTTTTTGGCAAATATCTGTCTCTTTCACTAATTTGTCAGAGTTATTTGCACATAATTGGGCCAAGTAACTTTGAATAATTGCTTTAATATTATCTTCATTTGTGCTTCATGTACCCTTTTCTTTTTTGATACTGATAATTCAGCTTTCTTCTCTTTTTGTAAATCAATTTAACCAATTGCCTATAAGTTTATTGGTTTTCTTACTTTCAATTTTATTAATCTCTCCTTGGATTTTCAGGGTTTCCAATTTGCTTTTTAATTGTAGAATTTTAATTTGTTCTTTATCTAGGTTGTTGTTTTTTTTTTAATTGGAAGCAAGGCTTTATCATGGAAAATGCACTGTCTAGGTGTCAGATGACCAGGGTCTGGGTCCCTATTCTTCCATTTACTAACTGTTTTACCTTAGGAAATATACTTTATATCTCAGAATATCAACATCCTAATCTGCAAAATGAAGAGGTTTAGATTAGAATATCTTTAAAGTCCAATGGGACACTTTATTTAATATTTAGTAGAAAAGAATTTTTGCAAAAGAGAGTCTGTCCCTCAAATAGAAAATGGTCCTAAAGAAGGCCATCTTCAAGAGATTTATGTGTCATAATGCATTAAAGAGATTCATTGGCTGATTTCAAGTATGAAGAAAATTTTATCTGAACAACAAATAGACATTAACCTTCACATTTTAAAATTAATGTGCTGGAAAACAGTTTAATGTGCTCATATTATCGGTATATCAATACCACAGTCTGAGGGTGTTTAAAGGCAGTAGTCTAACAGAAGGTTAGGAAACTGATAAATATTTGGGCTGGAGTCAGTGGTTAATTAAAAACACATCAACATAGGATCTGCTATCCAAACCACCAAGTTTATTGTGGGCCTTTTACAGCCAGAAACACTCCATTGAGTAAAGCCTTTCTCCAACAAATGAAATATCTTTAACAAATAGGCACAGTACAAGTTGTACATTGTTCATGTGTATATGTATGTGTGCTTCCAGCACCAAAACTTTTATGAAATTACTTGCATTATCTATTGGTCTCTGGGCAAATCTATAGAATCCCCATAGAGTATAATCAGATAAAATTCAATGACCCTCTTCTATTAATCAAGCATTATCCCACTCCCATCCTATGACTCATTTCCCATTAAAAGGGAAAGAAAATAAATAAAAAGGAGGAATGTTCAAAGTTTACCAAATAGAAACTGAGTTGTATCAAATTGAATTAGTTCCAGAATGATATAGATCATTCTTCATGTTGTCACAGGGAAATATTTTTCAGGTTTTCTTCATCTCTTTACATCCATGAAATTTTGGGCATCTAGTGCATACTTGGTCCTAAGCCATTGGTAAAGTTACAATGCTCTATAGACAATAACATCTCTGATGACTTTAAAGCTAACTAGTTTATCAGATTCCCAAAAAGCCCTTGAGGCAGATAAGATAACTGTGATGAAAGCTGGGTGAAATTGACTGGTTGCAGTGGTTCTGACAACATGTCTTATTGATTTGTTTTTTTTTTTAATTAAGTTGGACTTCATAGAATTGGAGGGTTTTTTTTTCTTTATTGATTTTAGTGTATGTAAAGCCCAGTGAGTTGGAAAACATTTTATTTATTATATAACAAATGTCTTCATTGGATCTGCTTTGCCTTCTTCTATGAATTCAATTGTAGTCAATAAATAATTATTAAGCCCCTTTAATGTGTCAAGCACTATGCTAGTAAATGGAGGAAAAACAAGTTTTCCTTAAGTCACGGTTACTGCCTCCTGAAGCTTATATTCTATTCAAGTGTTATGATTCACATGCAAATATATACAACACAAAATAACAACTTACTAGTCCATAAAAGAAATGCAAATAACTCCACATTGAACAGAAGGGAAAGTAGAAATCACTAATGAATGTTGGGATCTGGGAAGGCTTCCTTGGAAGAGATAGCTTTTCATTCAGGCCTAAAAGGACATGAAGAAGTTCAACAAATAGTTGGGATGGGTTGTGTGTATGAGATGACACACCAAAAGAAAAAAAATTACATGGAAGACAGTATGAACAAAATGAAGATAAACGTGCCCCTCATTACAGAATAGTGATGAACTTAAAATTCAGAAAAAAATTTAAATTTTTGGACATGGCTAATATGGGAATTTGTTTTGCCAGTCTGTATAGCTATGTATTTATTCCCTTCCCTCCTTCCTTCTTTCCTTCCTTCCTTGACTCCTTCCATCCTTCCCTCTCTCCCTCCTTCTTCCCTTTCTTCCTTTTTTCCTATATCACAATTGTAATGATTAAAAAGTTTTGAGAGACATAGTTTCTGGGTAATTTAATAATTTTATTAATAAGGCCACACATTATTAATATAAGGATGGCCATTTGGCCATTTCTTTTAGAACAAAGGGCTTAGGGTTTACATGCTCTTTTGGAAAGGATTGGCAATCAACTCTGACTGGTTAACACAATATGAGGTGGACTATATTGAAATGAGGGACTGAGAGTGACATCCCTGTCACCCTTAAGCAGAGAATCTTATCTCTATACCCAGACCATCCCCAGCTTTGGGCAATGTAATCAAATAATTTATCCCCACCCAGACCTGAGTAGAATACAATGGGCTTCTCTTCCTTAGATTAAATTCTTTGTAAGCTTGGGTAGGGTCTGACCAAGATTGAGCAAAGTTAATTCAATTTCAATATCAGTAATGTCCTTCAAGAGAGTTTTTTTGTTTTGTTTTGTTTTTTACTTTTTAAAATCAGAAGAATTTAGAAGCAAGGGAGAACTCTGGATTTTGGTTTTCTGGATTTGGAACCAATTCTGGAATTGATTATTAATAATTACTTCTCTCACAATGGAGGAATTAGTGGAATGGATAGATTATTCAAAATACTTCCTAATTTAACATTTTTTTTAAAAGTAAAAGAAAAAAAGTAAAGTAAAGTGATTTCAAATTGAAGAGATCTTTCAATAGGGTTACTGAGCAACAAAATGAGTGGAGTATGGGTTCTGGAATCAGAAAGTCCTGAGGTGAGGGACCCTGGGCTAGTTACCTAACTTCTCTCAGCCTCAGTTTCCTCATCTGTAAGATCAAAATAATATTAGCACCTTCCTTACTGGACTGTTATGAAGATCAAATGGCATGATGTGTAAAATGTTTTACAAACATTAAAGTACAATAGGAATGTGAGTGAGTGATGATGATGATGATGATAAGAAGAGATGGAGGATGAGGAGGGGAAGAAGGAAAAAGGGGAAGAGAATGACAGTGATAATGATAGGTAAAAGAGCCTGAACTTTCTTGGTAGTAGTGTGATTGCTTTTGAAGGGTTTTGGTTAGAGGTATGACAAGACAAGATCTATGCAAGAATGAAAATATTTTAAAGCCATACCAGTGACAGTTTGCAAAGGAGAATGTAGGTTTGGAGGACCTGTTCACAGCATATATTTATCTCTAGGCAAATGGTAATGAGGTCTTGTGGGAACAGAGAGGAAAATACAAATGTGAGGGACAGGATTCAGTGATGCTTAGTAACTGATTGGACATTAACAAAATGAAAGAAGGATAAGAATATCAAATAACACTCAAGGTCTTATATATATATGGAAGACTGAATCAATCATGATGCCATTGATGGAAATAATGAAATCAGAAGAAGGATGAGATTCTGAGAGAAAGGCAAGAAGCTTGATCTGGATATGTTGCATTGAAGGTACAGGCAGCAATCCAAGGTCATAAATATAGAAGTGGAAGGAAACTTAGAGGTCATCTAGTCCAATCCCTCCATTGTACAGATGAAGAAATTGAGGTAGGGAGGAGTTAAACCCAAGGCCATAAGGTAGCAAGTAAGAAAAAACAAACAAACAAACAAACAAAAAACAAGCTATTGTGATACTGAGTCTTGTGAACTTAATGCTGTATCATTTTTTCTCCCATATATATATATATATATATATATATATATATATATATGCATATAGAGATAGAGACTTGGGAGTCATCTGTTTAACAGTAATAATTGGAGCTAATTAAAGTGAATATCACTGTCAAGAGAGAGAATGTAGAGAGAAAGGGAAGAAAACTCAAGTCTAGACCTATCCCCACTGATCTCCATCCTTCTACATCTTGTCTCTTTTCCCCATCTTTCTTTCCCTACCATTATACTCACAGGAAAACCTGATTTAGTATTAACCAGCCTCACTGTTCAGTCATTTTTCAGTCATGTATGATTTTTTGTGATCCCATATGTTGTTTTCTTCACAAAGCTGCTAGAATGGTTTGCCTTTTTCTTTTCCAGCTCATTTTAAGAGATGAGGAAACTGAGGCAAACAAGGTTAAGTGACTTGCCCAAGGTAGCACAGCTAATAAGTGTCTAAGGCCAGATTTGAACTCAGGAAAATGAGTCTTCTTGACTCCAAGCCCCATACTCTACTCATTGTATCACCTACCTGTACCTATTAACTAACTATCTAGAGCTCATTTTTTTCTAAATTTTACCCATTTTCTTAAAGTCATAAAACTCTGGCTCTCACTGTATCCCTACTATCCTATCCAGTGGCTGTTGCTCCTTTCAAGTTCCCCAGATAAACTAAGTTAGAAGTTACAGATAACATGTAGTTTGCTCTTCACTGCCATTTCCATGACCTCTCTCTGCTAACATCTATTACTTAGCAAATTATCCTTTGAGGTTGTTTCATCCATCTATATTATCAACATTCTTTGCTATAGTAGTAATACTAGCCTTCAAATCAAAATCCTCTTTAGTCTTCTGCTGTTGAGGAGGGAGGAAGTAAATAAACAAGGACTGAGACATCACTAGAGCATATAATTATGGGTATTCACAATTCATAAATTGCTAACTAGTATTAAAAGTGAATAAAGTCAAGGCTGTGTGGCAAATAAGATGAAGGATTAGACATTTTCTTCATTCCTCACTAACTCTAAAAAATTTCCCCAGAAAGGAATTATGTGCCAGAAGTAGAAAAATTATAGCTATCTCTAGGCCAAGACATCAAGAAGCCTAACAAAGTAATATTCTTATGAATTAATTGCAGAGAAAACTAATGTCTAATATATTCATTCAGGACCCATCTGCCCTCCACACTCTAGGAGGGCTCACAAGTCTGCCCACCAGATTTTGCTCTGCAAACTAATTATTTTCCTACTGTTATTCCCATAGGTGGCTGTCACCTACTGCCGTTACTGTCACCCCACCATTTTACAACAGAACTCAGCTCTTCACAACTCCTCACTGAGGAATAGAACCCCTTCCTGGGGTACTATTATGTGGCAGCAGCACCCAGCCAAATAAGTAAAAAATAAAAAAAGAACTGGGTTAGGGCACTGGCTTGAGAGTAGGGCTGCCACATGTCTATAGGAAAAACAAAAACAAAAACAAAAACAAAAAACATAAACTAGCAGCCAGCTGGAAGAGTCCCATTGTCCCCTCAGAAGTTTCTTGAGGGGGGGGACAAAGGTTTCTTAAAGGAAAAAAAGAACAGGAAAAAGTAGCTTCCTGGGGGAGAAGATTGAGACAGTGTTGCATTGCAATCTAGGGTCTGGAGTACTAGTCATCAAAGAGGAAGGAGTCAGAAAATGAGCGTTTAAAATTTTTCAGGGGAAAAAAAAACACTAGAAACTAAAACCACCAAAGAACTCCAAAGGCAGAAAATTCAGTTAAAAAGTCAAGTCAACAAAGATTTGTTAAGTGCTTACTATGGGAATACAAATAGAAGCACAAAGTCTATGCCTTCAAGAAGTTTCCTTTTAAATGGGAATGACAACATGTGAAAGGAAACTGGAAGGCAGGAATATGATTTGGGCGGTTGTGGAGAGAATGAAGCTACCCAGTCTATGGAGCAAAGTAGAGAAAGTGCAAGGAGGAGGGAGAGATAGGAGTGTAACCTGAAGAGGAATGAAGACATGGGTGACCTGGCATCCTCCTTAAAAATGAAGGTTCTGGGAGACATGAGCCAATCATATGGAGGGGCTGCAAGAGTGGAGGGGACTTCCAATATTTGAAGTCTAAGGCAGGAATGATCTTTTAGGATGAAAAGGTTTCTGGGGCACTACAGAGAAAATACTGGAGAACAATCATGAATACATCTCAGAAAGCACAAGCAGCTAAATCAACAGGGAAGATATTAACACTAGGATATCTAAGTGTCTGTAAACATCTTTAAATAAATATTTCAGGACAAAGGAAATTGAATCAACACCTGATAAAATAATTTTGTCAATTTCCAAGAGAGCATGGAATCACAGAAAGATGTTATCAAATGCTTCAAGAGAGAAATACCAATTTTGAAAAGATAGAGGGAGAAAAATGACAGGATTAATGGCCTTCAGAACAAAAATAATTAGCAAACTAAAAAAATGACTATGTTGGTGAGTTTATCTAAAAAAGCAGAAGAGAGAATAATTGATTGGGAATACAAATATACTGAAGTAAAAGGACAATCTGAAAGAAGAGATAATAAACAAACAAATAGGAGAATGAATGAATAAATAAATAGAAGAACATTATCTCTATACAACATAAAGATTTAGAAGACAGAATACAAAAAATATAACTTAAGCATCAATGGTCTCTTGGAAGAATGTGAAAAATAACAAAATAAATCAAAACAAAAACATAAACACTAGAATATATGAAATCATACAATAAAACTGCCCAGAAATCCTGAATACAGAAAACAAAGCACCAATCAAAAGAATCAACCAATTGCTTTAGGGGGTTGGGAGAGGGAATAAAAACATACTGCAATATCTACACATGTATATTCTATATCAAATTGCTTGCCTTCTCAATGAGGGGGTGTGGGGATGGAGGAAGGGAGAGAATTTGGAACTCAAAATTTTTAAAATGAATGTTAAAAATGTTTTATATGTAATGGGGGGAAATAAATTACTAAGAATGAAAAATAAACATAGTACAAGACATATAGTGGTTAAATTTAATAATCCCACTAGCAAACATCAATTTCTACATGTCACAATAAGAAAGACTTCCACTATAAAGTAAAGTTGAATAATATGGGAATTCAAAGTAAGTAAATTTGAATAACAGTTCATGACAGTGGAAGAAAAGGTCTGAAACACCATTGATTAAACTTCAAAACTCCAGCCTATAAGTGAATCAGTGAATTCGGTGGTACTAAATTGCAGAATGAGAGGGTGCAAAAAGAGAAGAGGAGTTACAAAATAGAGAAGGGATTTTTTTTAATGTACCCTCATCAAATCAATGGTAAATAATGAAGGGAATATAGCTCATATGGTTTTTCAGCAAGAAGAGGAATATAATTCTAGAAATTTTAATAATAACTATAAGAAATAAGAAAGAAATTAACAGTATAAGGAAATGCAATGAAGAGATAAAATTATCCCTATTTTCTGATGACACCATGGTTTATTTAGAAAACATTAGGGACTCAGAAAGGATACTGAGACAATAGCTTCAACAAAGTCCTAGGCTAAAAATAAACTCACAAAAATTAACCACTTTTCTGTTATAATCTGTTTAATAACAAAATCCAGGATGCAATAACAAAAAAAATCCCATTTACAATAATTACAAATTGCATAAAATATTAAGGATTAATTGACCAAATCACATAAAATATTTGCATAATTTGAATTACAAGTTCCTCTTTGAAGAAATTTAAAAAAAAACAAAAACACAACCTAGGTAGCTGAAGGAACATATTGTATGCACATGGTTGGGCCATGCCAATTTCATAAAAATAACAAACTTTCAATGTTGATTTGTGGTTTTAATGCTATACCAATCAAATTCTTAAAGGCACAGCATATAAAATTTGGTTTTATATATATATGTGTGTGTGTGTGTATATGTATATATATATATTTGGAGTAATACAATACATGTTCCACAATACTGGGTGAAATTATGAAACAAACAAACAAACATATAAATCAAGAAGAAATAACACTTCTGACCTCAAATCATATTATATAGCAACACTCACTAAAACCATTTGGTATTAGTTAAAAATAAAGAAGTAGATCAATGGAACTGACTAGACAAGGGAAAATCAGAAACAGTTGAGCTCAATAACCCAATAGTATCTAAGTGCCTGGGATATAAATTAATTAGGAAAAAAAATTCTTATTTGGTAAAAATCACTAAGAAAATGAGAATGCAGTGCAGTAGTAATTAGGCTTGGATGAACAACTTCTGCCATATTCTACTATAAACTCAAAATTTTATGCTACCTTAATATAAGAAATCTTACCATAAATTTAAAAGAAAAGTAAAACATATACCTTTCATAACTATGGGTAAGATATCTATGCTTAACCAAGCTAAGGACAATTAGAAAAGATTAAAAAGATAACTTTGATTATATAAAATTGAAAATCCTCTGTAAAAAAAAAATGCATATACCATCTGAAGTGAAGTGGTACAGGAGGGGACAGGGATTAGAAATCTTTGTATTAAATTACTGGCCTAACATATGATTTGATACCCAAGACAAATAACAAATAGATAGATAGATAGAGAGTGTCAAAAGATAATCACAATGTCACAAGATTTCTGTGAAAACTAGATTTATCATAAGAGAAATGAACATGCATGTAGAATCCAAAGGTTCCTAATCTTTCCAGAAGTTTACATTTTTTATAGTGGCAGGACAAAGGGAGGAAGGGATACCAGGAAGGGGCATGACATGGGAAGGGGAATGGTGCAGCAAAGGTGGGAAAAAAGACAAGACCACTCCCCATGAGGAGGGACAAGGTGATGGCAAAGGCCTTACTCTTTTCCCTTGGGAACTGCTAGACTATGAAAATAAGAGGGTCTACTTAACTGCAAAGGATCCCAGCCCGGCACAGATTAGCAGGTGCCTGTATTTGCACCCAAGGACAAACAGGGAGTCCAGTGTAAGGTGCAACAACTAATTATGTCAGCTGAGAGGGGGCTTCATCCTTGACATATTCAGGGTCTCCTGTGTTCTCTGGGTCCAGTGTTTCTGGAAAATATGGCAACTCAAGAAGACAAGTTCAGGAGCCCCTGTAACAGCCTTTAACAATAGATGGATAGATAGATAGATAGATAGATAGATAGATAGATAGATAGATAGAT
>NW_020954585.1:27290835-27322233 GCF_900497805.2 Vombatus ursinus
GATAGATAGATAGATAGATAGATAGATAGATAGATAGATAGATAGATAGATAGTTAGATAGATAGATAGATAGGAAAGGTTTGCATTGTTGAAGTCAAAGGTTATGAACAAATAGTTCTCAAAAGAAAAAAAAAACATAAGAAAGGATGTTCCAGATCACTAATAGTAAAAGAAAAAGAAAAATCAGAACAATCCTAATATTTCTTTCACTTTATCCTCCAGAAAAATGGCAAACATGATAGAAATACAGTCACTGCTAAAGTGGTACTTGGAAGACAGACATAAAGCATTCCTGGTAATGTTATGAATTAGTACGACCATTTAAAAAAATTGAAATTATGAAAGTAAAGACATGAAAATTTCCAGATCATTTGGACTTGTGGGTCTACTACTAAGTATATACCCCAAGGATGGGGTTGATAAAAACAAAGTCCCCAGATACATCAAAATATTTATAGAATGTTTTGTGATGGCAATGCATAAAAGCAAAATAGATATCTATCAGCTGTGGAGTGGTAAACAAGATGTAGTACATGAATGTCATAGAATACTACTATGCTATAAATGCATAATACAATGATTACAGGGAAGCATAGAAAAACTTACAAGAGCTGTTGCAGAGTGAGGTAAGCAGAATCAAATAAACAATATATACAAGGACTACAGTGATGTGAATAGAAAGAAAGACAATTACAAAACAATAAAATGGGAATGTTGCAAAATTACATAGAACAAGCATGGCCCCACTCCCTTCCAGAATTAGGAGCTGGACAGGTTTGGAATATTGCATATATTTTCAGATTATTTATTGATGAGTTGATAAGGTTTGTTGATTTGTTTTTTCTTTTTTATCCTCTTTTTTTCCCCTAATTAAAATATGCTCTGTTATATGGATTTGTTCTCAGGAAGGAATAAAGAATATTGGGGGTGGGAGAGATTAAGCAATACAAAACAAAAAATATCAATAAAATTTTTTAAAAACAAAAAAGTGAATAAAGTCACTAATACTAAACCTTACCCAGCTCCTCATCGTGGAAATATGTCTCCAACTCTTGCCCTTATAAATATCAAAGCTTCATTTTAAGTGATATAGGAACTACCTTTAAAGCCATACCTGCACACTCCCTCTACATCCTTAAATCTGCAATGGTGCAGATTTGTGCCAATTAGAAATTTTCCACAATTTGACAGTGGGCTGTAGCTCACACGTTTCCAGGCTAACAAAATTTGACGAAGCTGTTACCACCACCACAACAAAAACATCTGACAAACCTAACCTTTTATTGGAAACTTTTCCCTATCCTATCCAGCTGTGTCCTCTTTCCCAAGGATATAATCTGCACTGTGTCTATGAGACAGATCTTGCTCCTGGTAAGTGACCTTCTTTTCCTTGCTGAGGGTATAAAAATGTTGTAAAACATTTTGGATAAACAGCAAGTTTCCCAGACACGGCGAAAATAAAGGAAAGTTTAATCCCATACTCTTGCTGAGTTTGTGTGAAACAGGAAGGAAATTATAACTAGCAGGTTAAAAAAAAAAAAAGCAAAAACAACACCCTATGGCTTTCCATTAGAAAGTACACAATAGCAGAATGAAGGCCAAATGCTGAGCAGGGGAAAAGCTCATCCCCACCAGACCAGGATAATGTTTCTTCCTCATGGAAGCATATGCAGGGGAAAAAAAAAGAATGACGAAAGACACTACCAGTTTTAGGAACAACTTAGAAAGGTCAACCAAAACATTGTATAAACAAGTGGCTCTTTTATAAAAGCTTCAGTGCTATTAGCAGTTGTTTCTCTATACCACAGAGATTATGTGGCATGCAGAGTCTCTTCTTTAAAGTAAGCAAGATGTCAAAATATGTTTTTTCTACAAAATTTACCTGCAATACAGAGGCAATAAGAAGTCTGAATCATTCAAATGCAACATGTTTACATACATGGAAACCTGTAATTTCATTCATCTAGGTAACTTGTAGGTGAGGAAACATTATCTACCAATGCAAGTTGACATCTTCTCTCTATCTCGTTTTCTTTCCTTTTATTTTATTTTATTTTTTTGCTTTTTTGGTGAGGCAATCAGGGTTAAGCGACTTGCCCAGGGTCACACAGCTAGTAAGTGTCAAGCGTCTGAGGCCAGATTTGAACTTAGGTCTTCCTGACTCCAAGGCTGGAGTTCTATCCTCTGTGCCTCCTAACTGCCCCATCCATCTTGTTATTTTTTTTTAAATAGATGCCTAGAGCCCTGATAAGTTATGTGAAGTTATTGGCATTTAAAAATATATGTATATCTATATATAGATATATATAGATATACATATATTTATATTGCCTACTTCTTTTTCCTTTTTTCCCCAAAATTCCATCTTATATAACAAACTGTTTTTAAAAAAAGAGAAAAAAGAAAAATCAGTGAAACCAATCAATACATGAAAAATCTATGAAAATACATGCAAAATTCCACACTTGTTCCACAATATTCCACACTCTTACCTCTGCAAAGGAGTGGGTGAAGTGGCTTTTCATATCTCTTCTTTGGAAACATGCTTATTCTTTGTAATTCTGTAATATTCACTTTTAATTATTCTGTGGTTATTGTCCTTTCTATCTACATTGTTGCAGTCAGTGTCTATGTTTCTCTCTCTCTCTCTCTCCCCCTCCCTATATATATATATATATATTTATATATATATATATATAAAAATATATAGAAAGAGAGATACATGTATCTATCTATCTGTCTAATCTATGTTCTTTTACATTCATGTACCACCATTTATTTAGCTATTCTCCAATCAAAACCTACTTCCCTTCCAGTTGTTTGCTTTTTCTAATGTTCTCTGTCTCCTGTTTGGTTATGAATTCTTCTGTTCTCCATAAATCTGATAGGTAAACTATTCCTTGCTCTCCCAGTTTGCTTATAGTATCAGCCTTTATATGTAAATCATGAACCCATTTTGACTTTATTTTGGTATATGGTGTGAGATTTTGATCAATGCCTACTTTTTGCCATATTCTCTTCCAGTTTTCCCAACAGTTTTTTTTTTTCAAAGAGTGGGTTCTTATCCCAGAAGCTGGGTTCTTTGGGTTTGTCAAATAGTGGATTACTATAGTCATTGACTACTGTGTCTTGCATACTTAACATTTTCCACTGATCCACCACTCTGTTTCTTAGCTAGTACCAGGCAGTTCTGATGATTGTTACTTTATAATACAATTTAAGATCTGGAATGGCTAGGCCACTTTCCCCTGCATTTCTTTTCATTAGTTCCCTTGAAATTCTGGACCTTTTGTTTTTCCAAATGAATCTTGTTATTATTTTTTTTCTAACTCTATAAAATAATTTTTTGGTAGTTTGATTAGAATGGCACTGAATAAGTAAATTAGCTTAGGTAGAATTGTCATTTTTATCATATTAGCTTGGCCTACGCATGAGCAACTGATGTTTTTCCAGTTATTTAGATCTGACTTTATTTGTGTGAAAAGTGTTTTATAATTGTGTTCATAGAGTTCCTGGGTTTGTTTCAGGAGGCAGACTCCTAAATATTTTATAATGTCTATGGTAGGTTTAAATGGAATTTCTCTTTCAATCTCTTGCTGTTGGGCTTTGTTGGTAATATATAGAAATGCCAATGATTTATGTGGGTTTATTTTATAGCCTGCAACTTTGTTAAAGTTGCTTATTATTTCAAGTAGTTTTTTGCTTGATTTTCTAGGATTCTCTAAGTATATCATCATGCCATCTGCAAGGAGTGATAGCTTTGTTTCTTCTTTGTCTATTCTAATACTTTCAATTTCTTTTTCTTCTCTTATTGCTAAAGCGAATGTTTCCAGTATGATATTGAACAACAGTGGTGATAATAGACATCCTTGTTTCACCCCCAATCTTATTGGAAATGCTTCCAGCTTGTCTCCTTTTTGTATAATTCTTGCTGAAGGTTTTAGGTAGATGCATGTATTATTTTAAGGAAAACTCCATTTATACCTATGCTCTCTAGTGTTTTTAATAGGAATGTTTGTTGTATTTTGTAAAAAGGTTTTTTTTGCATCTTTTGAGATGATCATGTGGTTTCTGTTAGTTTTGTTGTTGATATGATCAATTATGCTGATAGTTTTCCTAATATTGAACTGGCCCTGCATTCTTGGTATAAATCCTACCTGTTCATAGTGTACTATTCTTGTGATATGTTGCTGTAATCTATTTGCTAATATTTTATTTAAAATTATTGCATCTATATTCATTATGGAAATTGGTCTATAATTTTCTTTCTGTTTTGACTCTTCCTGGTTGAGGTAACAGCACCATAGTTGTATCATGAAAAGAATTTGGTAAGACTCCTTCTTCACTTATTTTCCCAAATAGTCTATATAGTATTGGAATTAAATGTTCTTTAAATGTTTGATAGAATTCACTTGTAAATCCATCTGGCCCTGGAGATTTTTTTCCTAGGGAGTTAATCAATGGCTTGTTCAATTTCTTTTTCTGAGATGGGGTTATTTAAGTATTTTACTTCCTGTTCTGTTAATCTGGGCAATTTATATTTTTGTAAATATGTGTCCATTTCACTAAGATTGTCAAATTTGCTGGAATAGAGTTGGGCAAAATAGTTCCTAATTAATGTTTTAATTTCCTCTTCCTTGGTGGTAGATTCACCTTTTCCATTCTTCACATGAGTAATTTGTTTTTCTTCTTTCTTTTTTTTAATTAAATTAACCAAAGTTTATCTATTGTATTTTTTTTTATAAAACCAGTTCTTAGTTTTATTTATTAGTTCAATAGTTTTTTTATTTCAATTTTATTAATTTCTCCTTTGCTTTTCAATATTTCCAATTTGTTGTTTAATTGAGGATTTTTAATTTGTTCTTTTTCTAATTTTTTTAGTTGTATGCCCATTTCATTGATCTCTTTTTCTATTTTATTTATGTAAGCATTTAGAGATATAAAACTTCCCCTAAGAACTGCTTTTGCTACATCCCATAAGTTTTGGTATGTTGTCTCATTACTGTCATTCTTTTGAATGAAGTTATTGTTTCTATGATTTGTTGTTTGACCCAATCATTTTTTAGTGTTAGATTATTTATTTTCCAATTATTTTTAGTCTATCTTTCCATGGCCCTTTATTACATATAATTTGTATTGTGTCATGATCTGAAAAGAATGCATTTAGTATTTCAGCCTTTGTGCATTGGATTGTGAGGTTTTTATGCCCTAGTACATGGTCAATTTTTATGTATGTGCTATGTACCACTGAGAAAAAAAGTATATTCCTTTCTATCTCCATTCAGTTTTCTCCAGAGGTCTAAAATACCTAACTTTCCTAATATTCTATTCACCTGCTTTACTTCTTTCTTATTTATTTTATGGCTAGATTTATCTAGTTCAGAGAGGAGGAGGTTGAGGTCCCCTACTAGTATAGTTTTGCTGTCTATTTCTTCCTGTAACTCCCTGAACTTCTCCTCAAAGAATTTGGATGCTATACCATTTGGTGCATATATGTTTAGTAATGATATTACTTCATTGTCTATGGTGCCTTTTAGCAGAATGCAGTTTCCTTCCTTATCTCTTTTGATAAGATCTATTTTTGCTTTTGCTTTGTCTGAGATCAGGATTGCTACCCCTGCTTTTTGTACTTCAGCTGAAGCATAATATATTCTGCTCCAGCTTTTTGCCTTTACCCTGTGTGTGTCATGCTTTTTCAAATGTGTTGCCTCTAAATAACATATAGTAGGATTATCGTTTTTAATCCATTCTGCTACCCACTTCCGTTTTATGGGAGAGTTCATCCCATTCACATTCACAGTTATGATTACTATCTCTGTCTTTTTCTCCATCCTTTTCCCCTCCTGTTTATGCTTTTCTTTCTCCTTTTTCCTTTTCCTTCCTCACTAGTGTTTTGCTTTTGACCACCACCTCCCTTAGTCCCTCCTCCCTTCTATTAACCCTTTCCCTTTTCTTCCCCTTTACCCTTACTGCTTCTTCCCTCCCTTCTATCCCCCCTCCCTTTTCTTTCCCCTTTTCCCTCCCATTGCCTATAGGGCAAGTTAGATTTCTATACCTAACTGATTATGTTATTCCCTTCTTGAGCCAAATCTGAAGAGCGTAAGGTTCAAACAATGCTCATCTCCCTCCCTTCTTTTCCTCTACTGTAATAAGTTTTTGTGTCTTTTCCTATAATGTAAATTGCCCTTGTCTGCCTCCTTTCTCAGCACATTTTCTTAGATCAGACTAATCCACTTACTTGGATCCATTTAACCCACTTGATTAGATTTTTTTAAAACATTACAGCAAAGTCAACTTATATCCACCCCCTTTTTGTATACTCCTTTATCATGGTGTAATAATAATACAGTTTGCCCTTATTAACAACATATTGTATCTTTCTGTCCCATTTACCTTTTTATATCTCTCTTGAGTCTTGTACTTGAAGATCAAATTTTCTGTTGAGCCCTGGTCTTTTTACTAGGAAGGTTTGGAAGTCCCCTATTTTATTGAATATCCATCTCTTCCCCTAAAAGATCATGCTCATTTTCACTGGGTAGTTGATCCTTGGTTGTAATACAAGCTCCTTTGCCTCATGCAATATCATGTATCGTCCTATGGTCTTTCAATGTAGAAGCTGTAAGGTCTTGTGTAATCCTGACTGTGGTTCCATGATATTTAAATTGTTTCTTTCTGGCTGTTTGCATTATTTTGTCTTTGACCTAGTAATTTTGGAATTTGGCTGCTATATTCCTTGGCTTTTTCAATTTGGGATCTCTTTCAGGAGGTGATCAGTGGATTCTTTCTATGGCTATTTTACCCTATGGTTCTAGGACTTCAGGGCAGGTTTCCTTTATGATTTCCTGAAAGATATTGTCCAGGCTTTTTTTTTTTTATCGTGATTTTCAGGTAGAACAATAATTTTTAAATTGTCTCTCCTGGATTGATTTTCCAGGTCAGTTGTTTTACCAATGAAGCATTTCACGTTTTCATCTATATTTTCATTTTATTGTTTCTGTTTGACTGATTCTTACTCTCTCATGGAGTCATTATCTTCCATTTGTGTGATTCTAATTTTTAACAAACTGTTTTCTTCTATTAGATTTTGTACCTCCTTCCCCATTTGGCCAATTGTATTTTTTAGAGATTTGTTTTCTTCAGTGTACTTTTTTCCAGTTGGCCAATTGTATATTTTAAGGACTGTTCTACCTCTCTCATTTGACTTTTAAAATCCTTCTTGAACTCTTCTAAGAAGGCTTTTTGGACTTCAGACCAGTTCCTATTCCCTTTTGAGGTTGAAGATGTGGGTTTGTTGACAATGTTGTCCTCTTCAGAATTTCTGCCTTGATCTTCACTCTTCTCATAATATGAATCTATGGTATGTTTCTTTTTACTCATGGTGTTTCCTTATTCCCTGGCCTTTAAAGAGATTGAGTTCTCCTGCTGGGGAGCAGAGCGCACTGACCCAAGCTTCTTGTGTTGGGAGCCTAGGCCTTGGTCACTGGCTTTGTGCGCTAGGGCCTCTGATATTTGCAATTGGAGGCTGTAGGTTTCTGGCATCCTACCTGGTGTTGGGCTGGAATCAGCAAGGCTGAAACTTTTGGGCAACTATAGGTTGCCTGCTTTTCCCTTACTTTAGCTTTCTTCAGCTCCTTTTAGATGGATGTTTCAGGGTGTTTATCTGCCTGGGGCCCTTTGTAGTGCTGCTTCCCTTATTTGTGCTGAGGCACTGGGAGACTGGTCTGCTGTAGAATGGCAAGGCACCTGGTGGTTTTCTGAGCTGGTTTCCTGTGGTTCCCCACCCTCACTGAGGCACTTGGAGGTCCAGGTGTTGGTGTTTGCCTGTTCCACCACCTGGGTTTCAGGATCTCCTCCTGGTTGGCAGTTGGAGGCTGTAGGGTTCTGGCAGCTTACCTGGTGTTGGGCTGGAATCAGCAAGGTGGAACTCTTGGGCAACTCTAGGTTGCCTGCTTTTCCTTTCCTTTTGCTTTGTCATGTGTATGCGTTTTCTGAAGATGTTGTCAAGTTCTTTAGAATGCCTTGTTGGCTGTTATCTGACAAAACAGATGTGTCATCAGCAACATGAACACATTGTTGATCTATCAGTCACTTAGAAGAACTTCTGGAAGCAGTCACCTCTCCTCTGCTACATTTCCAGACAAGCTGGCTTATGCTTAGGTTACATACCTCATAGGTCACTGCTCTCCTGGTTTGCTTACATGGCAATCCAATGATAGTGACAGCAGAGGACCTTGGCCTCCGAAATAATCTTTCCCTTATTTTCTAAAAGTGACAAATCCTATTGAACTTCAGGGAATACTGCTGAAAGACACTGAAATACCTTTTTTTTTTTTAATCGGGTTTTTATCTAAGCATACAGGCATTGCTCTCTTTGGATCAGCTATTTTGAGAATCATTTTATTTCAATTGTTCCAGGTCCCCAGGGAAGGATGCATTAGGATAACTGAAAAATTCGCATGTTTCACTGGGGGAAAAATAAATAAGGACCTGTTTGGGTTATGTAGAAAGTCTGAAGTGAGATTCTAAATTGGCTTACATGGTGAATGTTGTACTGAGGATTGAATCTTAGAGGCAAAATTACAGAAAGAAATAGAGGTCAAAAACATCAACTAGCCTTACAATTAGCTCATGGCAGCTGAGCAGCTTCTAAAGCCTATGTTACAGTAGTTTGTCACATGCTCTGGGAGAGTTCCCTTGAAATGAAATAAAAGTAATTTGTCTCCAATCTCCTTCTGAATTCTTGTTTGCATTTCTTTGTTATTGGGAATGTAGGAAACTATAACAAGTGAATGGGGAAGATTAAAAAAAGAAAAAGCAACTGTAAGAACAAACTGATGCCAATCCAAGGAGTGATGAGGATACCCTATTCCAACAAAGTTGCCCAGCTTCGATCTCACACGACAACCAGTTTCAGGAGAACCTGACTTCTGAAACAGAGGTTAGGCCTTTTTTTTTTTCATTGTCTCTGACTCTTTAAACTTCCACCTAGAGTCCTAGGACAAATTACTTTAAATTTAGCTTTGACTCACATTTATGGTTTCCCAAAAAGTGAGTAGATAGGTACTCAATGAAATGTGTAGATTAGGTACAGAACAGTTATTCACTTCCTCCGCACCAAAGAAATTCTAAAAAACACAAAATACTCATAAGTACATTTTGATAAAGACTTAAAATATGGAAAAATAAACCAATAAGTTCTATGATACTCACCTCAAAAGTTTATTCTTAAGTTTTTAAAACATGAAACAATTAAGTCTCTTCATGTTTACCTTAGCACTGAATTTTTTGAACAACTTCTTTGATGTCGATAGACATTATGTAAATATGTCTCTCTCTGTATATATTTAAATATACCTACATGTAAATATATGTATATCTATATGCATATGTACATACATGTATATATACATATCTACTTTTAGCATGTCAAAAATTGGAAACTGAAGGAATGCCCACTAAAGGTCAACAGCTGAAAAAGTTATGACATATGAATTTGATGAAGTTCTATGGTGCTGTGAGAAATATGAGAACCAAACAGACTCCATCTTATGAACAGACTCCTTTTTGGAACAAATTCCATTTTGTTGTTTTCCTATAAATAACCTGATTTTCGGGAATTACATTTGCTCACTCTATCCCTCTTAACTCAGAAAGTTTCTGCTCTTTTTCTTCTAATAAAAAAATGAAATTACCTAATCTTGCATTCTGTTTTTTTATTCTATTTGTTATTTATTTTTAATGTATAGAAATCTGCATAAAATTTATATTCTGGGTGTTTGTGTCTCCTGAGGGGCCTTTGACCAGGTTTATTATAAATTGCATAGCTCAGAATCTGTCTTCTCAGGTATTATAAATTATCCTTCACAATTTTGGGGTGAAGCCAGCCAGGAGGTTGAGGGGCCCTGGCTACCAGGAAGAAATATCAGAAGTATTCCCTTGTGCACAGTCTAGTTGATTTTTTCACTGAGGGAAGTCTTTGCAGAAAACTGCCCTGAATGTTGTATGCTTCCTCAATCTCAAATTCTTCCATGCTAAGGTAAGCCCCCATGCTGCTAGTGAAGCTTCCACACTGTCAGGAAATGATGAATTCCATTAATAGAAAAGAAACCCCAGGGAAAAAAAAATTCTATCCTGGGATCAGGGGAAGCTCCTGGTTCAACCAGGAATGACCAAAAAATACATCATTAAATTATGTGAAATTTAGTCTAAAGCAGAAAGAGACATAGATGATAATCTGCTTTGGTCAAAATATGGCACTTTTCATTATTGCAAATTAAATAAATTAAAGCTAGCTATTGAAAATCTCCATTCATGCCCAATGCAATATTGGTTTCGTTGGGCCACTTTATCTGAGGGACTATGCTGATACACCTAAAGGGCTTCCTTCTGTACATCCTATCCTGCCTGTTTCCCTCTAGCCTCTCTCATCTAGCACCACTCTTTCTGCCACTTAAGCTTCTCTATCTCATGCTGATAGGCACCATGCTAAATAGGTATCTCCTCATTCTTCCTCTGATCCTCCATCTTGCTCCCCTCTTAAATTTGATCTCCTTCGAACATGATGGACCTTCAGGGAGTGTCCATACTACAGGTGTCTTTCCTCTCTGGGAAAGGCTTGTACCAGATCCAATTAATCCAGATATTCTGTTATCTGTAAAAAGTCACCAATCTTTCAGTCCCAGTGGGTGATTCTTGGTTGCCATCCTACCTCCTTTGCCCTCTGGAATATCATATTCCAACCCCTCCAATCCTTTGATGTAGAAGATGCTAAATCTTGTATTATCCTGACTGTGGCTCCACAATATTTGAATTGTTTCTTTCTGGCTACTTGCAATTTTTCTCCTTGATGTGGGAGCTCTGGAATTTGGATATAATATTCCTAAGAGTTTTCATTTTAGTATCTCTTTCAGGAGGTGATTGGTGGATTCTTTCAATTTTTCTTTTACCTTCTGGTCCTAGAATACCAGGGCAGTTTTCCTTGATGATTTATTGAAAGATTATGAATAGGCTTTCACTTTGATTAAGGCTTTCAAGTACTCTAAGAATTCTTAAATTATCTCTCCTTAACCTATTTTCCAGGTCAATTGTTTTTGTTTTCAATGAGATATTTCATATTTTCTTCTTTTTCACTTTTTTATTTTCTTTTATAATTTTTTGATGTATCATGAAGTCATTGACTTCTACTTATCCAATTCTAATTTTTAAGGAATTATTTTCTTCATTGAGCTTTTGTGTCCCCTTTTCCATTTGGCAAATTCTACTTTTTAAGGTCTTTTCTTCGGTGAATTTTTGTGTTATTTTTACCACTTGGCTTATTCTGTTTTTCAAGGTATTATTTTCTTCAGAATATTTTTGTTCCTCCTTATATAGTTATTGACTCTTTTTTCATGATTTTCTTGCATTACTCTCATTTCTCTTCCCAATTTTTCCTCTATCTCTTTCATTTGATTTTTAGAATCCTTCTTGAGCTCTTTAAGGAATTATTTTTTAAGCCTAAAAACAAGTCACATTTTTCTTTGAGGCTGTGGATGTAAGCAATTTTGACTTTGTTGTTTTCTTCTGAGTTCGTGTTTTGATGGTTCTCTGTCACCAAAGTAACTTTCTACAGTCAGAGTCTTTTTTAATTTATTATTCTTTGCTCATTTTCCCAGTTGATTTCTTTTGATTTTCAATTTTATGTTAAAGTTGGGCTCTGTTCCTGGGCACTGTCTGAAGCTTCAGAATTTTTGTCCACATATTTTTAGAGCTAGTTTTGGAGACCTATAAGTTTTCAGTTCTTCCAAGGATGTATGATCTAAAGAGAATTGTGTTTACTACTCTCCTGGCCTGTGCTCTGATCTATGAATGACCACAAGCACTCTTGTCCACCCTGAAACCATGACCAGGGTTTCCACTCCTCTGGAGCCACAAGTTCTTGGGTGCTAGTGCTCTTCCTCACCCTGGGACTGCAACCCAGGACTGTGAAATGGATCTAAATGTGGGCAATACAATAGAGTCCTGCACCCAGTGTCAGCAAAGGGACCCCTGTAATCTCCTTTTGACCAGTGGTGGAAGCCAGAGCTGCCACAGATGATTTGGTTGCCCCCAAGGCCTGCTGCTAGTATGCTAGGGCATGGCAGCTGCAGTCTGCACTGCACTGTACTCCATTCTCTCCCTGGTGTGACAGACTTTTCTTGCAGACCTTCTAAGTTATCTTGGGTTGGAAAAACTGTTTAACTCCATGCTTTTGTGGCTTCTTCTACTCCAGAATTCATTTTGAGGAATTATTTAAGTTGTTTGGAGTGATTTGGGGAGAACTCAGGTGAATCCCTGCCTTTTCTCTTCCATCTTGGCCAAGAACTATCATTTTTGAGACTGCAAACAGAGAAGGTGCAGTAGCAGGAAAACCTGACCTGTGGGTCTTCTTAATTTGCCATCACAAGAGTCTCATTGGAACCATAACATTTCAGTTGACTACACAATACCGCAGGCTAGGGAACCCTTGATCAGTGACATGGAAGCATGTGTTGTTCACCCCTAAAATTGGAGGAAGTTCCAAGAAACTCTTCAAGAAGAAAAGGAAACTTCTAACCACTTTTGTGGCAAGCTGGATAAGACTGCTAAGCAGTGTGCAGGATTGGACCCATTCAACTCACAAGATGAAAGAATAGTTATGACCCACTTCTTACTGTAATCACAGTGAGAAACATGAAAATATTTTCATAAGAGTTGCCTGGATGACACAAAAAGTGTATTGGTGAGCTTAAAAGCATCGCTCAATCTGTTTATGAAGGGAGAGATAAAGAGAAGGAGAAACCCAAGCCAATTCTCCAACAATCTTGGACCCTCCCCAAGAAGCTCCAGCTGCCTTCCAAGCTTAGGCCCCTGCCCAAGCAGCTCCAGCTCCCATTCAAGCTGTATAGGGGAGCTGGTGGCTATGAAAGTGCTTTTATTGTCATAAAAAGGGCCATATTACCGGATAATATAGAAAGGAGAAGTGGGACTTAAGGAATAGAGGAGGCCCTGGAAAAACTCATGGAGGGTCTTTGGCATAAGGGTAGAGGAGCAGGAACCAAAGATTCTGATGAGGATCTTTTTTCATTTTTTTTCTGATCCAGATGTCCTTGCCCCAAGTATTCTAGTCTCTACCCTTCCCTGCATTGGTGAACCCTATGTCTCCCTTAAAGTTGGTGACATGATTTATGATTGCTTATTAGATACTTGAACTTCTATCAGTTTTGATGAGTAAACCAGATTCTGACTATACTTCTACTGGATCTTTAAATGTGTAGAGATCTTGGGAAAGCATTAGAACATTCCTAAATTATCTCTGTGTATGCTAACTATTGATCTTCTCTCAGTAGAGTATTCCTTTTTCCTTATGTTCAATTCTCCTGTTAACCTGTTGGGCTGTGATTTTTTTTTTTTGGAAATTCAGAGCCACTATTTCCTGCTTCTCTAATGTTGATCTCATTACTTGCAATTCCCTGAATATTCTCTCTCTCTCTCTGATTCTCTCTCTCTCTGATTCTCTCTCTCTCTCTCTCTCTCTCTCCCCCATCCCCTTTCCCCTGTATTGGTTCAGAATACCCAAGTCCATCTGACAGTCCTTGTTTTTCATGGGTTACTTCATCCTCATATGTAGGATAATTAAAATCCACTGTCCCTATCACCATCAACACTAATCTGTCACCATACACAGGGGAACCTAGATGGCACAGTGTATAGAACACCTGACCTAGAGTCAGGAAGACATGAATTCAAATCTGGCCTCAGAAACATACTAGTTATATGACCCTGGGCAAGTTACTTAACCCTGTTTGTCTCAGTTTCCTCATCTGTAAAATGAGTTGGAGATAGAAATGGAAAACCACTCTAGTATGCCAGGAAAACCCTAAATGGGGGTGATAAAGAGTCAGAAATGACTGAAACAACTGAACAACAACAATTTTCCATCCATCTCCCAATATCATTTATCCAGGGAAGCCAGTGAAGGTATTACACCCATCTCTGAGGGATTGAGGTATTACTGTTTCATGCAAATCCCCTTGTAACATTCCTTGTAGATTTTCTTTTGTTCTCTACTGTGTACTTTTTACTTTATTCTCCCTGCCCCCACAGCCCTAGAGAAGACTAGAGAAGACTACAATTAAGCTTACACACACACACACACAAACACACACACACACACAAACACACACACACATATTCATGCACACATAGATACACATATATACATATATACATAAATATACATAAATGGAAAGGTATTGTTTTATACTGAATCGTCTCATGTTCTGCTGTGTACATGGCAACTTTTTTTCTTTTCTCACTTTCTATTTAAGTTTAAAATAAACTTTAAAAAATTTTTAAAAGGCATGTGATTTGCTTTTAACAGCCCCACTTGTAGTACTTGAGGCAACTCCCATGAGGTTAAGGCTCTCTGATTAGAGAATTGCTAGATATAAAGTGAAACTATTGGGCAAGGAAAATGTGGCTCCAAAGTATTGTTTGATTCCCAATCCAACCACATTATTCCCTAATATGCCTACCTCGGGGAAGCCTTTCCATGACTGTTCCTCTGTGGTAGATATAGCTAATGTTTCTTTCTGACAGACCTTTGCATAACCCTGTTAACATCCTATACACTGATTGTTCCTCTTTAATGAGAGATGACATTAAGTAGACAATCACTCCTGTGGTCTCTAACCAAGACACTGTTTGAGTAGCCTCTCTGCCACATAACCTCAGTGCCCAAGCTACTAAATTGATTTCACTTACGCAAGCTTACCACTTGGTTGATGGACAAAGTGCAACCATCTACACTGACTTCCGTTATTCCTTTGAAGTTTCTCATGCCATTGGGATGCTATGGTTGCAGAGGGGTTTCTTTGCTTCTTCTGGTTAGATCATTACAAATGCACAATACATCAGTGAACTTCTATCTGACCTGTGGGTTCCCAGTATTCCTCTATTGTCCATTGTCCTGCCCACACTAATAGTTCCCACCCATTGGCTATCATGCCACTGCAGCTGGAAAACTTGCAGCCCTTGAGGGCCCAGCACATGTGTTCCATCATTCTTCTAATGATAATGTTGATGTCTCTCTATCTTCCAAAGCCTCTCAAACTGCAAAGTGGAAACAATGTTTTCACTGTGGTAGGAAAACCACCCTCCTTCAGAGGTTTTGTCACCAGGAATGTCTTTTTGTCCATAATGAGGTCGATTATGGCACACAAGGAATTCTTGATATGGTTAGAAGGGTATGGGTCACCCCAGGTATAATTCTGTTGCTGCCCATATTTAGGCCTACTATCCTACTTGTCAGGCATTTAATCAACAAGCTTATACTCCTTTTGAGCCCTTGTAAATTGATTCTATATGCTTGCCTAAGGCTGTCCACTATAGAATCTGTTTCATTGTTGTTAAGCAGTTCCTTCATTGGGTCAAAGCATTTCCAAGTTCCAAGGCCACAGCTGGTTTTGTTGCTAAAATTATTCTAAAAGTGATTGTGCCCCATTTTTGCCCTTCTGCTTGCATTGACTTAGACAGAGGGTCTCATTTCACTGCCCAAATTTATTCTTGTTTTGGAGTAACTAGTAGGTTTCACAACTATTGTTACCCCCAGAGGTCTGTTCAAGTTGGACGTATGAACAATTTACTTAAGATAATGATTGGCAAAATGGGCACTGAGACCAACTTTAAATGGCCTGAAATATTACCTTTGTTTATTTTATCTGCAAAGCAGACCAAGGTGGGGGGGAGGGGAAGGAATTATATCTTTCTTCATTTGAAATGCTTTTGGTCATTGTCCTCAGTATATACATCATTACTGAAAGATATTTCTGTTGGTTCTTATATGCAGGGACTGCAAAATAGACTACGGGAACTTTATGATTCAGAGGCCGCAATACATACTGGGCCCGTGGACTTTTCAGTACATGATTTTCAGCCTGAAAATAAGTTCTACCTCTAGAATTTCCAGCAGACTAATGGAACTTAACACACTTAGGAAAGTCAATTCCAAGTACTACTGACTACCCTGACTGCAATCAAGATCAGTGAAAAGGATCCTTCCACAAACAACAGATTACATTTACTTTAGATATCCTAAAACACCATTTTTGAAAGCAGCTTTTAGACCCTTTGCATTAGTCATTTGTAGCCTCTATGTCTTTGGAAGGAAAATAGAAGAGAGCAAGCCAAGGCTGATATCACTGACCTAAAATTATAGCATATAAATTATTTTCAAATTTGATGGGACCCTGGGTGCCATCAAATTGTTTCATTTGAAGTTCCTAATCCCATTCTATGTTTTAGTTTCTGTGTAACCAAGAAGCAAGGTCTATAGGATGCTATAGATTTAGGAGATCTGAAGATGTGCAGACTGATTTTGACTTTTCCTGTACTATCAAAGTAGACTTTTTTATTTGTGCTAACAACCTGCCTTTTTAATAGGATTATAGACAAGAAACCTCAGCATATTTCTTTGGCCAATCTTACTTATAATAGTTCTAGCTGGACCAAATGTGACACAACCTTCAGTACAAATTTATACAAAAAGAATAATTGAACCTTCGGAGGAATTAAATAGCCTCCTGTCATAAGTTCCTTGGAGACTAGTATCCCCTAGACAACTCTTTGTTTCTGGCAGTAAAGTTTATTCCTCTCTTACCCTCAATTAGTTTGGGATGTGTGGGATTGCCTATTTGACCCCAGCAGTATCAGTCTTTTATCATACCACAGGACTAGTGGCAAGGAAACCTACTAGAAACTTGGGAGTGTAATGGGTTAAATGTAAAAAAAAAAACAAAAACAAAAACTGAGGGGGAGAGAGAGAGAAGACCCTACTAGTAGAGATATAAGTTCAATCCAAAACCTTGTGAAAGAATAGGATCTAGGCATGAAGATCTATGGTTCATATTTTCATTTGTAGGGGTTGCTGCCCTAAAGCAGGCTGCTAAAAATCTCTCACATGATGTTAAGAAACTCTCACAGGCCAGAAGTGAGTTCATCTCATCGCTCCAAATTGCAGTAGATTCTTTAGCACAAATAGTCTAATGAAACTGTGTAATCTTAGACCTTATTATAGCTTCACAAGGAGGAGCCTGAGCTATAATTGATCAATCTTCTTGTTCCTACATTAACCAATCAGATGTAATTATGACAAATTTTCATAATATCCAGCAGGTTATAGCATAAACTCAACTGCCTAAGCAATTGGCCCCTGGTGGAATCCTTTTTCCTGTGTCTTGAGTGTCCCTGTCACTATGTCACTTGATTGCAGGGACTCTGTATTAGTTATTGTTTTGTTGTTCTAAATTGTTCTAAAGGGTCTTCCCTGTGGTCTTTTCTTGATGTGTAATACTGATAATGAATATATAAAAAACCTTGTAAATTTGGCTTATAGACAGTGATCTATAGAGGGGAGGGGGCAAGCCCCTCTCTAAGGATCAAAAGGGAGAATTGTGGGAACCAAACTGACTCCATCTTATGAACACCAACTCCACTTTGTGAACAACCTGCATTTTGTTGTTTTCCTGTAAATCATTTGGTTTTCAGGAATTTTACTGGCTCATTCTCCCCCTCCCAACTCAGAAAATCTCTAATCCTTCCTCCGGCAAAAAATCAGATTAACTAACCCTACATCCTCTTTTGTATCCTGTTTGTTGTTTTCTTTTAATATATAAAAAATGTCCAATATCAATATTCTATGTATTTTTTCCCATTCTTTTAACTCTGTTTTATTGTTTCTTGATGTCTTATGAAATAATTAGCTTCAACTTGGCCAATTCTAATTTTTAAGGAGTTATTTTCATCAATGAAGCTTTTTACCTATTTTTTTTTCCTTTTGGTCAATTCTAATTTTTAAAAAGGTATTTTCCTCAATAATTTTTGCATTATTTTGTTTCTCTTAGTCCCATTGTTAATTCTCTTTTCTCTCATTTATTTCAAATTCTCTCATTTATTTCCCCAATTTATCCTTTATCATGTATTTGATTTTGAAATTTTTTTTGCTCTTTTTAAAATTATTCCTTACCATGTGTCCAAAATGCCTTTTCATTCTTCCTCATCATGTGTTGAAAATACATTTTCTTTGAGGCTTTGCTTGTAAATAATTTCAAGTCTTTCTTTTGTATTTGTGTCTTGAGTTTCCCTGTCACCATAGTAGCTTTTATTGTTTGGTTCTTTTTTCCCCCTCATGTTTATAGCCTACTTCTTGACTTTTAATTTTATGTTAGTATTTGACTCTGTTCACTATTAGGGTGTGGGGTAGTGTTTGTTTGGACTTTGCTTCTGTCTTTTCTGCCCTTCTGTTGCTTTCACAGCTTTATCTGGATCCTATAAGTTGTTGGTACTTTCAAAATAGTGTGATCTGGGAAAAGGTCTGTATACTGACACAGTTTGGGTCTGTTGACTTGTGTGTGTTGAGTTTCTATAGACTATTAATAGTTATAGTCACAGCTAAACTTCTCGGAGGTTCTGCAGATTGAGAGTGATTAAACAGTCAGCTTCCCCTTGGTTTTTGTCTCTTGTCTGATTTATTGTACTGCAGGCTTATGAACTAAAAGATAGAATTCATCCCCCACTCTTTCCTTGGGTTAAGAAACATAAAACTATGATTCTAGAACTTGTTTTTGCTCCTGACACAGATATGGGGTTCTGCTCCCTTGCAACTGTGATTGTTTCTCTACATCCTGCAACAGTAAGCAAAAACCATGCAATGGGTGACTGATGTGCAAGATGACACCCATTCCCATGCCCTGTGTTAGTATATAGTTCCCCTGAGATCTTTTTCTGCCCAAGTATCCAGTCCATTTACTGTCTTTTGGTGCTAGACTACTCCTTGTGACTGGTATTGTCATCAGAATCTACTAATACTTTCGCTAGCAGTGGTGCTTCTGCACTGTGTTCCCGGTAAGCCCCCTTGCCAATGTCCTCAGACTTTTCTTTTTTGTCTTCCTAATCTGCTCTCAACTGGAAAAAAAGATGACTTGTGATTTTTCTTTTTCTTTTCATTCTCTTTCAAAATTTGGCCTTGTGATCTTTGTTAGTTGTAGTGGAGGATGTGAAGGAGCTAAGGCAAAACTGTTAGATCTCACTTTACCATCTTGACTCCACCTCTCCATAAGGACCTTGAAATAACCCAAAAAATGATTTTTAAAGATAAAAATGGGAGGGGACAGAGCCAGGATAGCAGAATAAAAGTAGGGACTTTCTTGAGCTCTTCCCCAAGCCCCTCCAAATACTTGTAAAAATGACTCTAAACAAATTCTAGAGCAGTAGAACCCTCAAAAAGAAAGAGTGAAACAAATTTCCAGCCCAAGACAGCCTGGATGGTTGATGAGAAAGATCTGTTTGCCTGATGTGGGAGAGAAGCTCAGTTCAGAGTGGATTGTAAATGGCAAAGACAGGAACCCATTGAACTCAGAGCAGGCCTCTGGGGACTGAATCATGGGCAGCTGTGGTGGTTTCCAGACTTTTCAACCCACAAAGGCCAAAGACAATTTAGAAGGTTAGTAGGAAAGGTCTCTTGGACCTGGGTAACAGAGGAAGGTGGTCCAGTCCCAGCCCTGGCACAGCCCTGGGGCAGCAGTGGCACTGGCTGCTTCCAGAGTTCTCAGTCCACAGACAGTGGGGGAATTTAGAGACTGATCAGAGGGAGATTGCAGGGATCTCTTTGCTGGCATTGAGGCAGGATTCCCTTGCTTTGCCCCTGCTTGGATCTGGGTCACAGTTCTGGGTGGAAGTCCTGGGGTGAGGAGGAGTACTGGCATGGTGGAGCTTGTAGTGGCTATGGAGATAGAATCCTCCTGACAGTTCCAAGACAGAAAAGAGTGCTTGTGGTCACTCATAGACCAGAGCACAGGCCAGGAAAGGAGTAAACACCTCGTCCTTGATCATAGCACCTTGGAAAAACTGAAAATTTACAGTCCCTAGAAGTTTCTCTGAACACAGCTGCACAAAATGCCTGAAGCTTAGGATAGTACACCCTTCACACTGGAAGCAGAGCCCTACCTTAACAAAGAGTTAAAAAGTCAAGTAATTAGCTGGGAACATGAGCAAACAGTGGGGGAAAAAAAAGCTCAGACTATAGAATCTTACTGTGATGACAAAGCAGATCAAAACATACAACCAGAAGACAAAAGAAGTCAAAGCTTCTACATCCAAAGCCTACAACAATATATATATATGTATTTATGTATGTATGTATGTATGTATGTATGTATGAATTGGTCTCAGGCCATGGAAGAGCTAAAAAAGGATTTTGAAAAGCAAGTAAGTAGAGGCAAAATTAGGAGGAGAAATGAGAGTGATACGAGAAAATCATGGAAAATGAGTCAACAGCTTGCTAAAAGGAGACCCCAAAAATACTGAAGAAAACAACACCTTAAAAATAGACTAACCCAAAAAGTAAAAAAGGTCCAAAAAACCAATGAGGAGAATGCCTTAAAAATAGAATTGGTCAAATGGAAAAGGAGGTTCAAAAGCTCACTGAAGAAAATAATTCCTTAGAAATTAGAATGGAGCAAATAGAAGCTAATGACTTTATGAGAAATCAAGAAATTATAAAACAAAACCAAAAGAATGAAAAAAAAGAGGAGACATTGTGAAATATTTCATTGGAAAAACAATTAACCTGGAAAATAGATCCAGGAGAGATAATTTAAAATTTTTTGAACTACCTGAAAGCCATGATCCAAAAATGAGCCTAGATATCATCTTTCAAGAAATTATCTAAGAAAACTGTGCTGATATTCTAGAACCAGAGGGTAAAATAGAAATTGAAAGGATCCACCGATCACCTCCTAAAAGAGATCCCAAAAAGAAAACTCCTAGGAATATTATAGCCAAATTCCAGAGTTCCCAGGTTAAGGAGAAAATACTGCAAGCAGCCAGAAAAACAAAACAAAATAAAACAAAACAATACAAATATTGTAGACACACAATCATGCTAACACAAGATTTAGCAGCTTCTACATTAATGGATTAGAGGGCTTGAAATATAATATTCCCAGAGGTCAAAGGAGTTAGGATTAAAACCAAGAATCACTTACCCCCCCCCAAAACTGACTATAATCCTTCAGGGGGAAAAAATGAATATTCAATGAAATGGAGGACTATCAAGCATTCTTCATGAAAAGAACAGAGCTGAATAGAAAATTTGACTTTCAAATACAAGACTCAAGGGAAGGTTAAAAAGGGAAACAGGAAAGAGAAATTATAAAGGACTTATTAAAATTGAACTGTTTACATTCCTACATGGAATGATGATACTTGTAACTTATGAGACCTTTCTCAGTATTAGGGTAGTTGGAGGGAATATATAGATATAGATATAGATAGATAGATAGATAGATAGATAGATAGATAGATAGATAGATAGATAGATAGATAGATAGATAGATATAGTAAAATATATAGATAGCTAGATATGGATACATAGGTAGATATCATATACATATTATAGATAGGTGGATAGATAGATATAGATAGGTATCTATAGAAATATATGTGGTGTGAGATATGGGGTAAGTCTTTCTATCTATATCTATCTATACATGTACATATACATACATACACACATACACACACACACGAGGGCACAGGGTGAAGGGTGAGTTGAATATAAAGGGATGATATCTAAAAAAATAAAAGAAAAGGGTGAATGGGGTTTTAAATAATTTTAAAATGAAATTGAGGGGTGAAATTAACTGGGAGGAGAAAGGGAGAGGTAGAATGGGGTAAATTATCTCTCATAAAAGAGGCAAGAAAAAGATCTTACAGTGGAGGGGAAGAGGGGGGAGGTGAGAGGGAATGAGTGAACCTTATTCTCATCAGATTTGACTTAAGGATGGAATAACATATACACTCAATTGGGTATGGAAATCCATCTTACCCTACAGGAAAGTAGGGGGAAAGGGGATAAGGGAAGGGAGGGGATGATAAAAGGGAGGGCAATTTAGGGGAGGGGTAATCAGAAGGAAACACTTTTGAGGAGGGACAGGGTCAAAGAAGAGAATAGAAAAAAAGGGGGGGTGGGATAGGATGGAGGGAAATATAGTTAGTCTTTCACAACATGACTATTATGGAAGTGTTTTGCATGACTACACATGTATAGTCTGTCAAACTGCTTGCCTTCACAATGAGGCTGGGTAGAGAGGGAGGAGAAGAAAAAATTTAGAACTCAAAGTTTTAAAAACAAAAATTAAAAATTGTTTTTACTTGCACCTAAGAAATAAGATATACAAGCAATGAGATATAGAAATCTATCTTGCCCTACAGGGAAATAGAAGGGGAAAAGGATCATAGAAGGGGTGTGGTGATAGAAGGGAGGGCAGATTAAGGGAAGGGGTAAAAAGAATGCATGCTATCTTGGGGTGGGGGGAAAGGAGATGTGGAGAGAAAATTTGGAACTCAAAATCTTGTGGAAGTGAATGTGAAAGCTAAAAATTAATTAACTAATAAAAAATAAAGTTTATAGGCTTGAACTCATCCTCTCATCTATAGCTATCTTCTCAAAGAAAGGTGTATTTGGAGATAATGCTTATCTTGTCATTCAGCTCTCCCTGAGGGACCCAGGTACTCTCACCTCTCACTCATAAGACTGTTTCTAATGCTAGGAATGACCATCTTTGGAATGCTATTCATCCACTTATACTCAAGAAAAAAAGAACCATCACATACATCCTGGGACTTTAAGTCTAAGCTCAAGTACACTTAGGCAGCCCATGTGCTTGAACTCATGTGCCATCAGCCAGCACAGCTACTAGGTTGTAAAAGAGATCTAATTACTTATGATTTACAGAAAGTTAATGGAAGAGAGGAAGAGGAAAATAAAAGTAGAAATTATCTGTTTTTTTTTTTAATTCAATGAGTCAGTCTGAGAGTCAATACATATTGGTTAATCAGCTACTATATGTCAGGCACTATGCTAAGTGCTAAAGATCCAAAGAAAGGCAGATGACAGTCCTTGTTCTTAAGAACCTCATAGTCTAATGGGTGGCTCTTCTTGGCTCAGTGGCCAGTTCTTTTTGACCCAACCTCTTTCATAAGGATCAAAAGTTTGTTGTGAAAACCAATGTGCTTTGCCACTGAACATGTTGGTCTCTGGAAATGACTAGGGAGAGCTCAGATAGGCTCTACTAATGCTCCATCAGGCAAGTATGATGTAGGAGGGAATCCTTAATTATGCCATTAAACAAAAAATAGTACAACTATACCAATTACATTTGTATCTTGGATATGTTTCATAAATACTCTTGTGACTTTTCTGAAAATTGAATATGATAGAGTGTGGCCTCTTGGCTTTTATTCAAGTATTTTATTTGTGCTCCCTTCAAGTGTAGCTAATGAAGACACATGAGTAATTTTTAAGTAAAATGGCTGAATCTATCTTTGACAAGGATTCTCTGTCATAACTTTTTTAGCAAGTCATCAAGGAGCCATAAGTGAAGAATAAGAGGCTATAATAATAAGAAGAGGTATCATCTTCCTTAAATCACTTCATCTCTGTGAACCTTAGCTTCTTCCTCCATAAAATTGCAGGATTGGACTATCTCTGAAGCTATGATCCTCTGATCTCCAGTTTTCTTCAACTTAGCAACTATTCCTTCCCCTTCCCAAATTTTCAAATCTCGGTTTAACTATTTAAATCAATGAATCCTTTCTTAATGCTGAAATAAGAAAAAAATAAAAAAGCTTAAGTTGCAAAGATATACATCTCTACATTAATAAGGACAGTAGACCCTTGTCTCAGCAAGACCAAAAACAAGTAAAACTTGGTTAATTGCTTGTATTTATAGATGAAACTGCATCATACATATATAATGTCACAAAGGGATCTCTTTGGTATGGTTCTATCTTTGTAACTATTGCATTATGGACAACTCAAGATAGGCTTTTCTATATGTGGCCTGGGAACAGCTGTTATGTTTTAAGTAGAGAACATTCGAAGTAAGCCTTAGGCCTATAAAAATTCTAATAATTAGAATGAGAAATGGCAGGGTGGGAAGCATGAGATGCCATGTCCTTACATCAGGGAAATATTTCCTAAAGAAATGATTTTGTGTCAAGTTATAGTTATTAAAAGGAAAATATTTAATTATTTGTGTGGTCTGAGTAACAAGCAGAACAAAAAAAATCAATGCAATAAAGTTTATAATTTTGATTATGTGATTCTTATTGAATAGTCCTTCAGCAGAAAAGCAGATGTGCCCTGATTAGACTTATAAATATAGAAATGTATTGATTACTTGAACAAAACTCCTTGAAATGTTCCTTGCATAAGGTCAATGTATCTTTAAAAGGGGTGGGAAGAAGCTATTCCATATTGTTCCCAGATTCAAGTTAAGATTGTGTAGCTAACATTTCAATAAATAACAGATCCCTAATGACTTTTTCATGAGCTATTCACAAGTCAAGGAGAGATTATGTTGAGTGCCATTTCTAGAAATATATAGAATCATAACTTGACCCCAGTTCATGGATGCAGATTTTTAGCTTTGAGAACTCAAAAGTTTCCCAGAAAACTTCTGAGTGCCCAATGTTATATTAAGGCTGACCCAGAAGAATCTCGGCAAAGTTATGAGTTAGTGTGTCTGAACTAATTCTGGCAACTTTCCTTTGGTTCCCCTCTAGCTTGCTCCAAGAATGAATGTGAAATACTTCTGCCTCAAGATTCCTTTCTCCTCCCACTTTTAGTGCCTCTGAAGTATCTGTAAGTCTGCCTCTGAACCTAAGAAAGAAAATGTCCTTGTTAAACTTCAAACCACTCTAGATTCCCAGAGGAATTTTGGAATCTGGATGGATCCTCCCAAATAACACAATGAAAGATTTCCCTTTCCAGATGTATACTTTGACCTCATTGGCTCTTTTCCCAGCAAAGTGTAAGTAAGGAAATGTCATTCCTTTCAGCAACCAAAACAATACTAGCAGCATAATGTTCTCTTCATAAAACTAGTGTCCCTAAAGAAAAATATATAAAAAAATTGAAAATAGATACATTTCCTTAAGACACAGATATACATATAACATACATACCTTTTATTTTCTTCTTTTAAAAGAACATCCCTGGTAGGGGGCAGCAGGGAAAGAGGAGAAGAAATATACATGTACATATGCATGTATGTGTGTACATACAAACATATCTACATATTTACATATATAATAGTATAATAGGATGGAAATCTGGCATATATATTATTAAATTAAATATTATATGTATATATATATATATATTTAGTATACACTCCCCCAAGTTTTCATCCTATTAAGAATTCTAAAAACTCTTTTAAGTATCAAGTGCTGAATATCTGCTCCATAAACAGCTGTCAGTTCCCTCTTCCCAAGGATCTCAATGCATTTTTAGAAACAGCCTACAAATCAGTACTATTTCTATGGCTAACTGATCCTTATGTTATCAGATTAATCATCCTATGACCCTAGAAAGTTTAAGAAAAACACAGGTGAAAATGTTTACTGGAGAAAATAGGGTTGGAGATATAGAATTTAAAGATAGAAGAGAATTTCAGAATAATTTACCTGAATTGCCTCATTTTATACAGGATAATAGTGGATTACAATAGAAAGCCCTAGAGGGAAGAGTGTTTTGGACTAAACTGATGGCAAGCACTGGGTCTTGTTTAACCATTGTGTCCTCAGCAGGTAATAAGGGATATTGCACACAGTAGATCTTAATAAATGTTTGATGAATTGAATTGAGGATCTTGAGCGTCAGAGAATTTATATGATTTAATAAAAGTGGCACAACTGGAGGCAGTGAGGATCAGTTCCCCAAGTTCTTAGTTCTCTTTGCTGCTCACTACAAAAAGATTATTTTATTCTATTTGCATAATTATCTTATAAATATTATAACATCATTCTTTTGTTGTTGTTGTTGTTGATGGTGATAGAGCCTTGGATCTCTGATTTTAGCTGGGAGAAAATGGTTCCAATACAGTCGTAATAGTCCTTTTCTCCCTGAGTACCTGTGAATTTTTTTTGTTTTAACATCTGAAGCTCACTTTTTGAAGGGTCTGTCATGGTTGATGAATATGCCTCTTACACTCACAACCAGTCCTAACTCTTTGTTACCAAAAAGTAATTCCATGTGAAATAGTTCTTTTCAACCCAGGCTTGTTTGCAAGCTTCTGTGATTTCCCTTACCTCCACAATTATGCCACATTACTAGAGTTTGTATTTCAGCAAAACTTTAAAGCTCTTCCTGCTCAGGATGACAATATTTCAGTTTGCTCTTCTTGAGTGAAGAGGCTTAAATGTCCTGCTATATTCTATGTTCATGTGGCCAATTCAATGGAGTTGTGTCCTGGGGATTAACTACTCTGATAGAATCACTAACACTGCTCTTTCATAGCTCTTACTCACTATGTCAGGCACTGGGCAACTATGGTGAGGGATACAAGAGATGTAATACAGTTTTTAGGACATGAAGGTTTCTGGCATATCCAGAAAAAATAAAGTAGGTGAAGCTTATCTTTGGTGTCTTCCCACTTGCCTCTCTGTATATGATGGTCTATTTAGAGCAATGCTATAACTGGCCACAGTAGGGTGAGTCAGAAGAAAGCAAAGTCTTCTGAGGAGTCACAATATAGATAAGAGTTCTGAAGTAACAGTGATGGTGGTGGTGCTAAGATAGAATCCAAGAAGAGAACATCCGAATAGAATGAGTCAGAAATCAGAGGTTCATAATCATTGTTTTAGAGTTAGAAGAGACCTCAGAGGTCATCTGGTGAAACCTCCTTCTTTTACATATTAGGAAACAGAAGCTTAGAAAGTTTAACTGTCATGTCTAAGGTAACACTGTAAGTAGCAGAGTCTATATTCAAACTGAGGTCCTGGGACTCCAAGTTTTGTATCTTTTTCGCTGTACTAGAATCAGTGCCAGAAGTAGTAAGAATAATGGGATCATACTGAGGAATACAAGCAGAAGTAGGATGATAAAAATAATATTAATTTCAAAATTGAATATAGTTACTATATATGTACATATGTGTGTGTGTAAGTGTGTGTGTAAAGATACAATTTAAGGTAATAAAAACATTGAGGTACAAAACCAATTATCTTCCTCATTAAACTATAACAGTAAATAGTAACTGTTTAATTTAACTATATTGCAAAATTTAAGTTAAAAAATCACCCTAAAACCATTTTTTCTTTCAAATTGTGTTATTTAACTTCTTTATTTACAGTTTTGAGTTCCAAATTCTATCCTTCCCTCTCTTCCTGACCCCTCCCTCCCTGAGATGGTAAGCAATCAGATATAGGTTAGACATGTGTAACTATGTAAAACATTTTCAAATTAGTCATTTTGTATAAAAAGACTCAAAAAAAATGAGAAAAGAAACTGAAAAATATCATGCTTCAGTCTGTATTCAAACAATATCAGTTCCTTCTCTGGGGGTGGATAGTGTTCTTCATAATTAGCCCTTTGGGATTGTCTTCGATCATTGTATTGCTGAGATTAGCTGTCATTCACAGCTCTTCATTGAACAATATTGTTACTATGTACAATTATCTCCTGGTTCTGTTCACGTCACTATGCATAATTTCATATAAGCCTTTTCAGGTTTTTTCTGAACTCATCCTGCTTGTCATTTCTTATAGCACAATAATATTCCATTACAATCGTATACCAGAGTTTGTTCAGCCATTCCCCAGTTGGTGGGCATCTCCTCAGTTTGCAATTCTTTGCCACCACAAAAAGAGCTGCTATAAAAATTTTTGTACATATGGATGCTTTTTTCCCAATTTCAAGATCTTTTGGGGATACAGAGATATAATAGTGGGTATTTGGGATATAGTAGTGTTATTGCTGGATAAAAGGGTATGCACAGTTGTATAGTCTTTTGGGCATAGTTCCAAATTGCTCTCCAGATTGGTTGGACCAGTTCACAAGTTCACCAACAATACAATAGTATCTCAGTTTTCCAAAATCTCCTCCAACATCCAGTATTTTCCTTTTTTGTCATATCTGACAATCTGATAGGTGTGAGGTGGTATCTCAGAGTTGTTCTAATTTGCATTTCTCTAATCAATAGTTATTTAGAGCATTTTTTCATATGACTATATATAGCTTTGATTTCTTTGAAAACTACCTGTTCATATCCTTTGACCATTTATCAATTGGGAAATGACTTGTATTTTTATAAATTTGACTCAGCTCTCTATATTTGAAAAATGAGGCCTATATCAGAGATATTTGTTGCAAAAACCCCAATTCCCCAGTTTTCTGCTTTCCTTACAGTTTTGATTGTGTTGGTTTTGTTTGTGCAAAAAAAAAACCTTTTTAAAAATTTTATATAATTAAATTACCTATTGTACATTTTGCAATGCCTTCTATATCTTCTTTGATCCTAAATTCTTCCCTTATCCATAAATCTGATAGATGAACTATTCTATGCTCTCCTAATATGCTTATGGTATCACCCTTTATGTCTAAATCATGTACCCATTTTGACCTAATCTTAGCATATAGTGTGAGATGTTGGTCTTTACCTAGTTTCTGCCATACTGTTTTCCAGTTTTCCCAGCAGTTTTTGTCAAGTAATAAATTTTTATTTCAAAAGCTTGAAACTTTGGATTTATAATATATTAGATTACTGTGGTCATTTACTATAATTTGTACCTAATCTATTCCACTGATCCACCACTCTTATCTTTTAACCAGCATCAGATTGTTTTGATCATTACCATTTTATAACACAATTTGAGATCTGATGAGGCTAGACCACATTTGTTCACTTTTTTTTCATTGATTCCCTTGTTATCCTTGAGCTTTTGTTCTCATAGATGAATCTTGCTATTATTTTTTCTAGCTCTATAAAATAATTTCTGATAGGTTGATTGATATGGCACTGAATAAATAAATTAACAGGTAGAATTGTCACTTTTATTATATTGGCTCTTCATACCCATGAGCAATTCATACTTTTCCAATTGTTTAGAACTGACTTTATTTTTGTGAAAAGTGTTTTATAGTTTTGTATATATTTTGTGTTCATATAGTTCCTGGGTTTGTCTTGGCAGGTAGGCTTCCAAGTATTTCATATTGCCTACAGTAGCTTAAAATGTAATTTCTCTTTTTATCTCCTGCTTCTGAACTTTGTTGGTAATATATAGAAATGCCAATGATTTCTGTGGGTTTACTTTGTATCCTGCAACTTTGCTAAAGCTATTAATAATTTCAAGTAGTTTTTTTTTAGTTGATACTCTAGGATTTTCTAAGTATAATATCATATCATCTGCAAAGAGTGATAGTTTTGCTTCCTCATTGCCTATTCTAATTTCCTTAATTTTTTTCTCCTCTTATTGCTATAGCTAATATTACTAATACAATTTAAATAATAGAGGTGCTAATCGACATCCTTGCTTCACCACTGATTTTATTAGGAAGGCTTCTAGCTTATCTCCATTACAGATAATGATTGTTGATGGTTTTACATAAATATTACTTACCATTTTAAGGTAAACTTCATTTATTCCTATGTTCTCTAGTGTTTGTAATAGGAATGGATGTTGTATTTTGTCAAAGGCTTTTTTCTGCATCTATTGAGATAATCATATGATTTCTGTTAGTTTTATTATTAATATGAACAATTATGTTGATAGTTTTCCTAATATTGAACCAGTCCTGCATTTCTTGTATGAATCCCATCTGGTCATAGTGTATGATACTTGTGATATATTGCTATAATCATGTAGCTAGTACTTTATTTAAAAATACATCAATATTCTTTAGTGGGGCAGCTTGGTGGTACAGTGGATAGAGCACTGGCCCTGGAGTGAGGAGAACCTGAGTTCAAATTTGGCCTCAGACATATAACACTTACCAGCTGTGTGACCCTGAGCAAGTCACTTAAACCCATTGCCTAGGAAAAGAAAAAAAAAAATATATATATATATATATATATACATATTCCTTAGAGAAATTGGTCCACAATTTTCTTTGCTTTGGTTCTTCCTGGGTTAGTTATCAGCACCATATTTGTGTCATAAAAGGAATTTGGGAGGATGACTTCTTCATCTATTTTTCCAAATAGTTTATATACTATTGGGATTAATTGTTCTTTAAATGTTTGGTAGAATTTGCTTGTGAATCCATCTGGCCTTGGGAATTTTTTCTTAGGAAGTTCATTGATGCCTTATGCAATTTCTTTTTCTAAGTTGGGTCATTTAAGTATTTTATTTCTTCTCCTGAAAATCTGGGCGATTTATGTTTTTGTAGATATCCATCCATTTTATTTAGATTGTCAAATGTATTGACATATAATTAGGCATATTATAATTGTCTTAATTACTTCTTCATTGGTAGTGAATTCATTCCTTTCATTTTTGATATTAGTAATGTTTTCTTCTTTCCTTTTTTAAAATCAAATTAACCAATTATTAATCTATTTTATTGTTTTTTTCATAAAACCAGTTTCTAGTTTCATTTATTAGTTCAATAGTTTCCTTACTTTAAATTTTATTAATCTTTCTTTTGGTTTTCAGGATTTTCAATTTGGCCTTTATATATTTATTTATTTGTTTGTTTTGTTTAGATCTGTCTTTATTTGTGTGATAAGTGTTTTGTAATTCTCTTCATATAATCCCTGTTTTTATTTCTTTTTATTTTTTATTAATTTGTTTTGATTTATCAACAATAACTTCTATAAGCTTTTGAGTTTTGAATTTTTCCCCCTTCCTCTCCACCTCTCTCCCCAAGATGGTACACAATCTGATATAGGCTATACATATACATTTCTATTAAACATATTTTCACATTAGTGGTGTTGTAAGGAAGAATTAGAACTAATAGAAGGAACCACAACAAAGAGAAAACAAAACAAAACATAAGAAAAAAATAGCAAATAATATGCTTTGATTTGCATTTAAACTCCATAGTTGTTTCTTTGGATATTAATAACATTTACCATCATGAGACTTTTGGAGATGTCTTAGATGCTTGCATTGCTGAGAAGGATTAAGTTTATCAATATCAGTCATTGCACAATGGGGCTGTTACTGTGCACAACGTTCTCCTGGTTCTGCTCACTTCACTCAGCATCAGTTCATGCAAGCCTTTATAAGTTTTTCTTAAGTCTGCGGGCTCATCATTTCTTATAGCACAATATTATTCCAACCACTCTCCAACTGATGGACATTCCCTTAATTTTCAATTCTTTGCCGCCACAAAAAGAGCTGCTATAAATATTTTTATACATGTGGGTCCTTTTCCCATTTGTACAATCTCTTTGGGATACAGCCCTAGAAGTGCTATTGCTGGGTCAAAGGGTGTGCACATTTTTGATTGTTTGGTTGTTTTTTTTTTTATTTCATTCTTTTTCTAGTTTTTTTTTTTTTTTAGTTTCATGTCCAATTCATAGATCTGCTTTTTCTCTGTTTTATTTATGTAAT